>NC_089277.1:15151556-15505306 GCF_963678975.1 Dysidea avara
CTTTTGATATGTTATAGAGCACATTTTTCTGTGCTAGAAACTGTTGAAACCATTTGTGTTGCAATTAGTTAAAGGTTGACCCCTTTTTTTCATAAATGACTGAACTATAGTTGACCCCTTTTTTTCATAAAATGACTGAACTATAGTGTGTATGTAATATACATAGTGACATTGTTCTATTCTATTCCATCACAGGTCAATGTAGTGCAAAAGCGAATAGTGAAATTTCCAGGTAATAAATATACCATAATCCTTCCTATGCTATAATTCATGTGTATCACAGACCCACAAGACATTCCAGAGTCATATTTTCGTGATGAAGAACTGGATTCAGATTACGAGACATTCATAACATCACTTGGAGAGTCATCAAGCCAGTTAAGCATACCTGGCATAGACAAAGTGTCACCTCAGTCAGCAGCATCAAAGAAACGGAAGAGAAAGCGAAACAGTGATAGCAAAAGTGAATCAGGAACTACAACATCACCAACTTCACCAGGAGCCAGTCAGGGAGCTACTACACCAGACAGACGTGGTAGTTTGACTGACACAACTACACCTAGTAAAGAAGATACAATGTCCCCACCTGCCCCAGTCATGGCATCCACACCTCGACGATCAAGATCATCAGAAAAAACTGTTAATGGCTCAATGAATAGGAAAAGACTGAGCGACTTATTCCAGCCACAAGACAAGCAGAATGCTTCAGTGACACCTAGCAAAAGTGCTGATGCTGTATTAACTGCACCTCAAAGAAGGTTTGTATTATAGTTGTAACTCCCTCTATTACTGTATGGTTTTAGTGTATTGTAATAACTTGATGTATTAAAGAACCACTATTTTAGACAATTTGGGTTTTAGCTATATTTAAATGATAATTGTACAGTTTGCTAATGGCAACACTTCATAGTGTTAAAATGTGCAGGAAATAGTGAAATTATGTGTAGTAGAGTATGTGTGTAATACACATATGAATGTACACATAATACTACTATGCTATATTGTTGTGTAGAAGTAACTCACTCACCCACCAAGAAGACACAGCTAAAGGAAACTCCAGTAATAAACCAATACCTATACCAGTAAGTGGATACAGAGTCAAAAAGTTTTGGTACTGTTTTTCTGCTTAGTCCACTAATAAAAAGGGAGTTCCTCAGGACAAGATAAAAGTTAACGGGTTTACATCATCAAACAGTCCTTTAGCTAAATCCCCACCCAGTGGCAACCCTTGGTAAGTGGTATCCTAAGGCTATCTTCTCTTATGATGCTAATTGTTGTTGTTGCAGGAATTTGATGGGGACGTCACCTCCAGCAGTGTCACTGAGAAAGTTAATGGAGGAAGAAAGTGTTATGAAGAAACAGCAGAAACAAGAGGCAAGGTCTAGAGAGGCTGCTGCTGCCAAGATAACTAGTGCAGCACAAGCAAGGTGTGTTAACAGCTGCTTTATTTGTATTTCTTCAAATCAGCTCTGTACATTAGCTGAGCTATGGCTGTCTGTCTACATGTGTCCGTCTGTTTGTGTGTAGTGTGTGGCTCATATCTTTGTCCTATTTGGTCACTACTCATTATTCATACAGAACACCGGCAGGATGGCAGAAGTTAACAAGTCAACATAGTGTTCAAGATGGTTCACCACCTCCTTCATTTGCTGCCATTGTGAGGGCTGAAGAGCAAGTGTACTCTGATAAGACAAAGTAATCATGAGCAACTAACTGTTTTTGTCCTATATATTTACCATGTCAAGTAGGTCCCTAAGGTGTACTTCATGACCTCATTAATAAGACCACCTCATTATAGTGACCATGTCAAGTAGGTCCCAAGGTGTAATTCACCTGTGCTTTGGTAAAATTAAGTGTCTTGCATAGCAGTTTTTGAACACCTTAACACATATAATTATGCTGTATGTCACAGTAAAGTTGATAATTAATATTGTTATTGATACTAATTAAATCACGGGAAGTTTATAAATACATCAAGCCGTTGCAGTCATGTTTCATTCCATAAATTTATTAATATTCCAGCAATGAAATGAATATGATATCACCAAAGAAATAATGGATACTGACTAAACCGTTCCATTTTGGACAAATCTTTATGCAACCGCTCGCTCGTCAATGGGAAAGCCGTAATATATCACTAACAACAAAAATGTCCTTTCTTTTATTATTGGCCATACAATAAGGCAATCTATGGTAGACACACTACAATAACATCTCACTTAGTGGCCACCTCTGTAATAAAGCCACCTCATTGTCGAGTCCGTTTTGTTCCCGTAGATGGTTGTGTTAACAAGCTTACATTGTAAATGTATTTCATTGTAATGGTATTACAGTCTATTCACTCTATACCCACAGGGTGTCATCTAAACCCATGCAGTTAATACAGATTGAGGAAGAAGCTATACAAGCACTAGAGAAGTTGTATGGTATAGCAGATAATGCTGATGAGAACATTACAGTGGAAAGACTCAATCAAGAATATGGGGTCCCTTTGTGGGTCACCGAACACAGAATAATTTGAATAAGTTATTTGCAACCGTTTTTATATAAATATATCAGTTTTTATCATATTATTTCATGTTATCCTATAATTGAGTACTTTGTAACATCCTATATTTTAACAGTTAGTGGCAACTAATATATTATGTTGTTGACATCATGGGAACTATAGCATGCAGTGTTAATAAGCAGATTAATTTTCACGGATAGTATTATTTTATCCTAACCATGGCACAGACTAGATGGTGTGAATATCAAACCTAAGGTGTTGACCTGTCCACTGATACACACATCACTACATATAGAGATATCCCAACTAAAATCATCATTTAGACAGAGATTACTTGGCTTGAAAGGTTGTAGCTGGACTAGCAAAGATGTACAGCAGTTTATTGTGTCCTGCATTGCTACTGCTACTGGTTGTGAATTCAGGATGCTGTGACAGACACATGGTTACGTATACTGGTCCAACTGGTACAAACGTCAATGGCACTTCTAATGGATATCGATATGGTGATATTGTGTTAGCTGGCTTGTTTCCCATACACCAGAATGAAAATGGAGAATGTGGACAAGTATTGGACCTTGGTATACAGCGACAAGAGGCTATGGTTTTTGCCATCAAGAGAATTAATGCTGATAGCACCATCCTGCCCAACTTTACACTGGGGTTTGACATCAGGGACACTTGTGTGAACCAGGAAATAGCTCTCCAGCACTCACTAGATTTCTTAAATGTTGCTGTCGGTGAGCTCACTGCTCAGAAGAAAGGAATTACTGGTGTCGTCGGAGCTGCTAGTAGTCAGGTGTCAATATATGTTGCTAACTTATTAAGATTGTTTGAGATACCTCAGATAAGTTATGCATCCACAGCTGGAGTATTAAGTGACAAGACTAGATACGAGTACTTCCTTCGTACGGTTCCCCCAGATTCACTGCAAGCACGTGCAATGGCTGATTTGGTTTACCATCACAACTGGACCTATGTCTCACTAATAAACACTGATGATGCTTACGGCAAAGATGGTATAGAAGCGTTTAAGGTTGAACTTGAGAAGCATAACAACGTCACTAACCAGACATTCTGTATAGCAGCTGAAGCTGAACTATCTTTAATAGCAACTGCTGAGGAATATGACAAAGCTATATACAAGCTGTTTGATCAACAATTCACTAGTAATGCAACCGTGGCTGTCATCTTTGGTCAGTTAGTAACTGCTGAAGGCATCTTGGAAGCATTCCAGAGAAACCGTGATGCAATCCCCAGCCTGAAGGACAAGTGTATTACATGGATTGCTAGTGATGCATGGGGTGACCAGATAGATCCCAAACACTACCCAGCTGCTCATGGAATGATAAGCATAATTCCAACAAAATACCCTTATCCAGAATTTGATGAATATTTTTTGTCTCTTAATCCCACGAACAATTACCAAAATCCTTGGTTTACTGAGTACTGGGAAAATGTATTTAACTGTTCAATGAACAACAACAGCAACTTGCCAGTTTGTGATGTGGAGCACCAGAAGCTTGGAGAAAACTACAAACAAAATAGCAAGGTCCCATTTACCATTGATGCCATCTATGCATTTGCTTATGCCCTACATAAACTTGTTAAAGAATGCAAAGGAACAAACTGTAAAAATGATATAGATTCTTCTGGAATAATTGCAGGAAAAGTGTTACTGAACGAACTGCATGAGACTCGCTTCACACCACTAAAAACAGATGCACCACAACTAGAGTTTGATCAAAACGGAGACATCCTTGGAGAGGGTTATGGAATTTACAATTTACAGCTACAACCAGGTCATAACAATTACACTTACATTAAAGTAGGTCACTGGAAAGTAATGACAGGGCTGCAGTTTCAAGATCACGTCTCAATTGAATGGAGTCACAACTATACTACACCAACATCTATATGCAGTGAACCTTGTGGAAAAGGCAAGCATCCTACCAGTATTGAAGACCAATCCAAGTGCTGTTGGCAATGTGAAGACTGCGGCAACAGAGAAGTTAGCAATGGCACAGTGTGCGTGAAATGTAAAGTTGGGTACATTCCTAACAAGGAGCGAAGCAGGTGTATGGAAATACCTCCAACTTATATAACCTGGAGTACTGGCTGGGCTATCTTTGCATGTATTCTCTGTATGTTGGGGATTATACTTACTGCCAGTATTGGTATATTGTTTATAACAAAATGGAACAATTCCACAGTCAAGGCATCCAGTAGAGAACTAAGCACCATATTATTGGGAGGACTACTACTTTGCTATATTACTCCATTCTTCTATATCGCTCGCCCTACACATATTACATGTGGTATTCAGCAGTTTTCACTTGGATTTTCTTTCTGCATTTGTTATGCTGCAATTCTGGTGAAGACAAATCGTTTATATCGCATTTTCCACCTTCAAAACAAGACAGCTGTGGCAATGATTAGTTGGAAAAGTCAGGTACTGTTTACTGCAGCTCTAGTCTTGATACAGTGCCTGATCAATGGTATATGGTTAGTGGTGGTACCACCAGCACCACAATACTCATATACTGAGAATAGTGTAGAACTAACTTGTGCTGAGGCTTCATCTTATCGGAGTTCAATCGTGGCACTAGGATACAACGGACTACTACTGGTTGTCGGTACAATATACGCAATACGTGCAAGAAATATACCAGCCGATTACAATGAAGTCAAGTACATCAATGGGTTGATGATAATCACGTGTATTATCTGGCTGATATACATCCCTACCAACTTTGCTACTGCCCAACAAGCAACTAACTATCAAACTGGGTCACATATATTAGCCATTGTTGTTAGTGCTACAACTATCTTGGGTGCCCTGTTTTTCCCTAAAGTGTATTTTATCTTTCGGAAGGAAGCTAAAGCTGCCACAGTGCCAGCTGCGTACACACAGCCACGTCTAAACAGTCTCGTCTCAATGAAATCATATGGTAAGCTCTGACACCTACACTGCACTTAAATTTTGTCAATGAACTTTTTTGGTTATTAAATAGTATTCTAAGCTTACAGTACACACACACTAGTATTATAATGCTGTTATTTTAACAGGAGTAAGTCCACGGATGAGTCCTCAAAGCATACACTCCGGAAATTTGAATACCACATCCCAAGGCAATCAACCGGGTAATTCAACCAACAACAGAAGAATGTCTTTAGCTTCATTAAAATCTTTCACCTTGATGCTACCGGCCGTGCCAGAAACAGAAGATTCAGAAACTACAAAGGCAGACAGCACAACTGGACTGAATTTGGAAATAATCTTTTCTTCACAGAGCTTGGATGTTGTGGTCAATATGGAGGATCCAGTAGAGCAGACAGCTAATGAGAATGGAGCTGAGGTATTGCCAGGTGAACAGAAAAGCAATGATGTCCAAATCGAGGATGACACTACCCAACAATTCCCGGAAGCTGCTGGGTCAAGCAAAATGGCCGCATCAATGCCAGTTATTGATGATCATGACAGCAAACCCAGGAAGTCATTTAACAACAGCACAAACAAGTCAAAGAGCTTGAATTTTCTGGATGCACTCCCTGGCACTAACGCAATCAACACATCCAAGAAGAAACACTGGAATAGCTGGAGTAGCTTCATGTCCATATTCAACAAAAGGTTGCCAATAATCACCCACAGTTCTCACAACTTGTCCTACAGCACTACTACCACTCTTGAGCCAAACAATGATACCACAAAACCACTCACTGATGATCAAAAATGACATCATATGCACTTAAAACTGTTCCCTATGGTCACTGAACATGTAGAAATAGCATTTAATGTATTATTAGTACATTAGATTGTAGAGTACAACATTAGATGGTTGTATTGCACTGTAAATAAATATATATTAGTGGTGTATTATCAGTACTGTTATTGTCTAGTAATATTCTGCATTCCATATTTCTCTGTTAGCAACTTGACTGTCTCATCACAAAGGCTAACAATGAAAGAACATTATTTGTTACATGCATAATGTACATAGCTATGTATATGGTTACATTTAAGTAGACATGTACTGTAACAATATACATGACTTCATTAAGTTATAGTTATATCCCGGTACGAGGGTGATATCATTGTTATTACACGAGTCCGAGGCGAAGCCGAGGACGAGTGTAATAACAATGATATCATCCGAGTATACGGAATATAACTGTTTTATATCCCAGTGCGTGGGAGTGCGCAGAAGTTTACGGATAGTAAATTAAGTTCCGGTTTGAGTTCCTGTCACTGTGCTCAAGATTTCGTCCGAATTGTGTGGAGATTTTACTTCGTAGCTACAAGAGAGACCTTACATACTGCCTACAAACTGTAGCGAAGGGCGGTGTTATGAAGCAGCGGTTCCAGGTACGATTCGCCTTCGTCAGAAATTGGTATGGTGATGTCGCGTGGTGTGCAAGAGAAAAATAAAGACCAACAAGTGGCTACCATAGTCCGAGATAGAACGATGAAGCTAGAGGAAGTTAGTTCTTACCATAGTGGCCGTTGGGAGTGATTGCTGGAGCGAAAATCGTCACGGACTATTCTTGACATTTGTTAAACTATCACGGTATTGGTAACTTGTAGTGTTATTGTGTAAAGGATTAACAGTTTTCTTGTAAGATTTAGCTAGTTTTAAGTGCTGTATTGGTGTGTTTTGTATCAATATTTCCTTATTTGGCTCTTTGTTCTTTGTTCCATTGGTAAACAATGCCATTCGCGGTTATTATGATGTCACGAAAGAGACTGGGTGGCTCCGCAACAGGGTGATAAGTTAGTTATCACTGAGTGATAACTAATATATCGTACAGTAGCAGCGCCGTTCTGTCTAGCTGTATGGTAGTTATAACCCAGCGCGGCGCTTTGATACTCCCACGCACTGGGATGTAATACCAATTTAACGTTTATTTCTATGAAGTGTTCAATTACTCTAATAGAGCATACATCTATGGACAAAATACTCTAATAGAACAGTCATTCGTCATTTGGATGATTGGCTCTCAGCTAGGATCAAGGAAAAGGGTGCCCTGATTATCTAGGAGTCCACATTTCACAGTGTCCTATTATTTAAGGGGTTCTCCATTTAAAAAGTACAGTGTGATTGGCTGCTTTGTCGTGTACCTCCCTAGTAAGTTGTAACCAACACTCTATCCATAATCTACAATATTGTGCTACCAACCTACCACATGTAATAATAACATGTGGTGCATGTACAACAACACAAGACTTACGATCCCACTCTGACGATCGAAAATTTTCCTGGTACAGTGAAGTCAATGATTGTTGATCCTCTTCTATCCTCTTGTTGATTACATGGACCACCATCAAGAATAACATCAACTTCAGACCATAACTCTTTAAACTCCTACAGGATGTATATATTGCAGTATCTTCAATACATTCAACTACACACAACATTGAGACTTTGTTTAGTGGTCTCCTCATTATAGTGACCATGTCAAGTAGGTCACAAACATAACTAAGCTGTACTTCATGATCTCATTAATAAGAACACCTCATTATAGCATAGATATTATATACTATGAACCTGGGATTGTGTACTGCTGGTTTAAGGAACAATCTGCATTGTACTCGTTAACACTTTTCCTTTGTAGTCTACCATGCAAGTGTTGTCCTAGGCAGCATAGTACTGGAGCATATCTGCTACCCTCTGCAGTTCCAATCGCTAGAGGACGGACCCTGATCGGCTAAATGTCAAAGCCAGTAAATCGACATGAGCTGAGTGACAACAGTGGTATCCACTTTGCATTGTTCAGAAGGTGTTTGGGGTTCTCATCTCTTGTTAAATGGCTAAAGATGCCACTTACTATGACGCTGTTGGCTGAGTGGATACAGACGGACGGTTTAAGATAGGCATGACAATTGCAGCCTGGTTTTCTGAGTTGTTACTCTATGAAATATGGTGGAAAATATCACAAAGTAAAATCACTTTCACGATGCTCATGCTGTATTTCAAGTGTTGTTCTGGTAATTCAGTCTATTGAGAAGTGTTCTACTGTATTCTTTTAATGCCTACTAAACAGTGAAGAGACTAAATCCATCGTATTACTAAAAACGTCAGGAGGTAGCCAGTTTCACAGAAAACATTTACAATAACTAACGGAAGAGCGTATAGTGAGGTACAACACAGAGTGGTATGTTGATAAGTATTAATGAAGTCGACATTAATAAGACCACCTCATTATAGTGACCATGTCAAGTAGGTCCCAAACATAGCTAAGGTGTACTTCATGACCTCATTAATAAGACCACCTCATTATAGTAACCATGTCAAGAAGGTCAATCACATTATTTGTTCCAAAACATACAGTATTAACAGCCTCCCTGGACTACCTAGTGATTACATAACTGAAACAGTTCATATTTTCATATTTATAAGAGCAGCACAATTACTAAGTACTCTAATAGAACACCCAACCATAACAATACTGTAACCTTTGGCATCCAGTTATACAGAGACTAGGGCATATACTACATAAACAAACATACCTCAATGCTAATAGCACTGGACTTGCCACTGATGTTAGCGCTAGTCAGAGCTATTGGTTCACCAAGTTGAGCCACCAGTTTAATACACAGTGCACTATCAGGGATCCTGATGCCAACCGACTGTACACCAGGGTTGAGGTCAGGATTGAGTTTTGTGCTTCTCTCAAGGATCAGTGTAAATGGACCTGGTAGCAGCTCCTTCAATATGTCCTCTCCAATGGAACAATTTGACCATCTGTGTAAACACAGCATAAGTAAAACTTTGTGCACATTTGTAAGGACAAAAGAATTAAGAATGTGGTCTCACAATAAAAGGTGGTCTTAGTTATAAGGTTGTAAAGTACACCTTAGTTACACACCTGGTTATCTGAGATATATCACTACAGCAAATAGCTAATGGTTTGCTCTGGTCTCTTCCCTTCAAGTTATATATCCGTTGAATTCCAGCTGTAACAGATACTTTAGCTGCAACACCATATATGGTATCAGTTGGCATGGCAATAACTCCACCCTTATCCAACACCTCACAGGCAGCAGGCAAACACTCAATGATACTCTCATCGCTCTACAGTAGGAAATATACAGCTGTGTGCATTTCTAACAAGTACACAGAAAAATTTGGAATTTTCAACTAAAGTAGGGAACATAGCACATCAATAAAAAGTACTGAAACAAGCTGGAGTAGTGCACGATATTAAATCACAGTAAAACATTAAGAAGTGTTATATCCCTACTGTGTATTTCTATTACGGTATCTTGAGCACAGTAGGGATATAACACTTCTTATTGTTTTAATGTGATTTAATATCGTGCACTACTCCAGCTTGTTTCAGTACTTTTTATTGATGTGCTTGGTCTCTACTTTAGTTGAAAATTCCAAATTTTTCTGTGTACTTGTTTGTTAACTTTTTTTGTAAATAATTATTGACTGGTGAACCCACGCATACTGCATCTGAAATGGTGCCGCGCCCCCAATTATCGTCTGAAAAGTGAAGTATCCATTACGCTTCGTTGTCAGGTATGTTCAAACCGTTACGCAGCATATCGAATCAAGAACTGTTTGAAAAACACCTCTGCAATCCACACATACTGAAAGAAAGAAATGGTGCCGCGTGCCCCAGTTATATCAATTATCGTCTGAAAAGTGAAGTAGCATTACACTTCGTTGTCGGCTATGTTCAACCCGTTACACAGCAGTACGAATCAAGAACTGTTTGAAAAGCACCTCTGCTATCAAAATAGCCACTATGACAAATACGGACGTTTTCCGTTACAAAGGGAAGCCATCACGTGCTATCGCCAAATCGACACTTTTCGCTGTCAGCAAAGATGAATGGGACACAAAGGAGGACACTGGTAAGTCCATGAAGAATGTATAGTACGTACTGCAGCATGCCAAAAGGCACCTGTCAGGCCGAAGTGACATTGAACAGTGAAAAAATCAAGCCTGTAGCCTTAGCCGTTATCGAGTTACGCTTGTCTGAAGGCATCAGTCAGTCAGTCACTAGAAAATTCTGTTAAATAAATTATTTTTAAAATTCCATAGCAACTTGTTGAAAGCGTTTCGGGTCGATCTGAAAGTTTGTTTGGGCTTAGTTTTACCTAACCAATACTGCCTCATCGTCGTCAGGGGAAATTGAGGCTGTTTTTTGGGTGATATTGTTTCGTGGGCCACGCCTACTCCTTTGTGGTCCCTACTATACAGTAACTATCATACTGTATGATTGAAAGCATACGGAAAGGTCTGTGGATATGAAAGAGAATCCAATGTCAAGTTTTCTATCACAAGTACACTCCAGCTAGGGACTTGTGAGAAAGCGTAAGTAGAGCAAGTCAGAAACTTGACGTTACAATATACTGCTGCAAATAAAACTTATTAGTAAAAAGAAAGGGATATCATCACTTTTATACCTAATGAAAGTATTGTGAGGCTGGTTTCAGGTCAATACTGTTTCATGCATACTGTATGATAGAAAATCTTACAGAAGAAATTTTACAAAGTAATGTATTCTATTATACTTCCATGTTAAGATTACATAAAATGCTAAGAAGTAAAGACCTGCTGAAAATGTGTACCTAATACAAAACTATCCCACTTTACAGCACTGCCAATAATCAGCTGTATTCATCTTGTCTTATCTACTGTTTGGAAGACAGCAACTACCACCAATGGCTGCAGGGTTAGTATGGAGTCCACTAAGGCATATGCAGCAAGGTCACATAAAAGACAAAGCGACTTGTTTACAATGCCAGTATCAACAGGCACACTGAATTAAAGTTCGCATTGAGTATGTGAAAACAATACTATAATAGACTAACTCCAAGCACTGATCTAAATGTGCAGATTACACCAGGTAATTGCTTTTCTCCAGATCATTTGACACATGCACACACTACACGCATACTTCATTGTCACACAACCTTCCAAAAATGAAGGAATAGACAACAGCACAGGTATATTGGTGGCCATGGCACATGCCAGGGGCCCATTGACACTCCAGCAGCAGTATATGCTATTGCAACAAAGCCCAGCACACTGCACCTGTAATAAGCTAAGCGCAAAATTAAGATGTTACTCCCCTGGAAGGTTTGCAAAAACTTCCATTGAAGTACCATGGCTAGTTTGGTGTGTATAATCAGGAGGTAGTACCCTTGGGCTTGATCCAAAACACACATACATACACACACTACTAGCTACTGGTAAATAGTCAGATACAAGCGCATTATCTGGTTTATGTATTGTATGTACTAAGCACTCACTTGTGTGTTCACTTTGATGACATTAGCCATATTTCACCATAAACTCGATCACTTGTGCAACATCATTGTTTACACACACACACACTCGCTTGGACACGTGTCGTCAGCGCTGCAATGTAGTAAATAGATATCGCTTCTAATTAGTACCCACCTAAGACCATACCGTTATGACCTTTTGGTGACTAAACGTCGAGCTAAACGTAAAACTTCTAACTAGCCGGAGCTAAGACCAACGATAACAGGTAAATAATGTACACATGTGAATTCACTGAAATTGAAGATTTTGGACTGCAACAGTTTTCCGCCAGCTCGGTCGATCTCCAGAACTTTGCTTTGCTAGCCTTTCCATTGTCGCCCGTCCATTGTACGGATGCTAGTGGTGTGGGTAGCTGCCCATGACTTTTGCAAAATTGGTCGCAATTCTCCAATCATTTTCTCCTTTACTGCTATGGTGTGTCTGACTGTACATGTGTGAAGTATTGTTTTGCTATTTTCTAGATATTCACCCCCAAGATGCCACTGTTTATCACAGTCACCTTGGTTCTCTGGCGTGTGTTCTGTTTGCTCCGCTTTCTACATGGGGTTGTCTTCTTCTGGAGAAAGAAGCCCCAAATACCAAACAAGCAATGGAATGATCCTTCTCATGCTAAGCTACTTATGTTGTCAGCTAAACAAGCTGCAGCAGAGATACGTAATGGGCACATCACTTCACAGGAGCTAGTAAAATGTTACATTGATCGAATGAAGGCTGTCAACCCGTACATCAATGCAGCCATCTGCTACCGGTTTGAGGAAGCTATGAACAAGGCCCAAGAAGTGGATAAGATTCTAGCTGGACAGAGTATACCAGAGGAATACTCAGAAGAGAAAAAGCCACTACTAGGTGTACCATGTACCATCAAGGAGTCCCAGTCTATGATAGGAATGCCTCATACAGGCGGCTTGTACAAGAGAAAAGGAGTAACAGCAAGTGTGGATTCTCCTGTCGTGCGTAGAATAAAAGATGCTGGTGGTATTCCCATTGCTAGTACTAACTGTAGTGAGTTGTGCATGTGGTACGAGTCAAGTAACAATGTATATGGAACAACTAATAATCCCTACAACATTGACTGTATGGTTGGTGGAAGCTCTGGTGGAGAAGGGTCAATAAATGGAGCTGCCTGTTCAATTTTTGGCATCGGCAGTGACATTGGTGGAAGTGTTCGTATGCCTTGTTTCTTCTGTGGTGTATTTGGTCACAAACATTCACCATATTTTACCCCTAATGGTGACGAATTCCCTCCCACGTGTGGCGAAGCTTGTGCCTACTTGGCAAGGAGTCCCATGTGCAGATATGCCATTGATCTGCCGTTTGTCCTGGACGTAATGGCTGGTAATGCCATAGAAAATTCATCATCTCTCACATCCAAAATTGCTGCAGTTGACATTACCAAGTTATCTTTCTTCAGCATAGCTAATGATGGTGGATCATGGTACTCCAGTCCAGTTGAACCACAACTGGTAGATGCTCAGTGTGGAGTAGTGGACCATTTGAGGAGTCACTATGGAGTTGACGTAAAGGAAACAAAACTACGCAAATTTCGGTACTCAGTAAACATGTGGCTAACAGGACTTGAAGAGAATGATAGTGGTCCTCCATTTTGCGCATACATGGCCAATCTTGAAGGATCGGCAAAACCTTTTTGGGAATTTGCCAAGTGGTTAGTGGGTATGTCACCTCACACAATTCCTTGTATTGGACTTGGTGCTATTGAGACACTGACATCTTACACAAAATCAAGAAAACAACTTGACAAGGTTAAGGGAATCACAGAACGGTTGAAAGCTGAGCTGGAAGACTTGCTGGGCCCGAACGGAATTCTAATATATCCGTCACATCCTACAGTAGCACCACCACACCACAGAGCTATTTATACTCCGTTTAACTTTGGTTATACTGCTGTGTTTAACATACTAGGATTTCCGGCAACTCAAATCCCCCTGGGGCTTGATTCAAAGGGGCTTCCCCTTGGTGCTCAGATAGTGTCAACTGTTGGAAATGATCACCTAACTATTGCTGTTGCCATGGAGTTAGAGAAGACGATGTCTAAGTGTGGGTGGGTGTGCCCCCCAAGATTTTCACTAGATTGACTTGTTGATAGTTTTATTGAATATTTATAACTAATAGCTTATTTATAAAATTGAATAAATACCTTATTTATTACTACATTGTACCCCCAAGACTGATTCATAGTGTATCGGTAATTTCCGGAGCATGAAGAAACAATCACAGGTTTACGGACCGACGAGGGAACGCCCCCTTCCTGTGACCGCTTTTTATTACGAAATGGCAGGGTCACAATCGGTAAATCTCGCAGTTGACGATGTACTGAGGCGACTGCACACTTCATTCAGAAGCTGCCTCAACTTTCAGTCTATCTCTCCTCATCTCAGATCGCACGAGCTACTTACAGACAACGAGTGGGAAGTGATCAGTAATAAAGACAGCCGCCAGGATCAAGTGGACGAGTTCCTCAAAGTGCTGCCTCACAAGGGAAGGAACTGTTTAAACCAACTAATCGAGTGTCTACAACTTTCATTTGATCATGCTGGACACAAGGACCTTCTCGTGGAGCTGAAGAAACAAGTTGATCAGCAGAGCAATGACAATAGTCAGGTATCACACATCGCTCACCAACATACATACATGTATACACGGGTGATTGAGTTCAGTGATATAGGTAATTAGCTATGCCAGCTAGGAAAACCATCATAGCTATAGCTGCCAGTTGTAGTCTAGTCTCGCCACCCAGTATTTTTGTCTTTTTACAATGCAACCAAATGACCTTTCAGACCTTCAGCACTTGTGCTGTAAAGCCTTAATAAACCAATCTCCATTGGGGGTGTTTTGAGATAATAAGTCACTCTCTAGAATTCCTATACAGGAAATTGACAAGGAGAAACTAACATCCTGACCACCTGGCATGCAGAATCCTGTAAACGTTAAAGCGTTAATCGGATGGATGCAGGTTCAAGGCTGCCCAGGTCCAGTCATGGATTTTTTTTCTCCTTTCTGCACCTTTTCAAACTTTATGTAACTACTTTAAACAAGCTGTAGGATCAGGTGTCCTACAGACCTTCAGCACTTGTTCTTAAGCCTTAATAAATAAATCAAACAACAAAAAAAAATATTCACCTGACCTAGCAATATTGTATGGTTAGGTATAATAAGTTTAAACATGCCTTCAGATTGACCCAAAATGTTTTCAATGGGTTCCTATAAAATTGTTTAAGGGAAGATGATTTCAGTGGTGTAGCAAGTCAGTTACCTTCACAATTATAATTCATTTTGTTGTTACTACATAGATAAAGTAGCTGCAAAGGTTTAGAGTTACCAAACAAATAATCACCAATTTATCCAAGATAGTATTAGTGAAACTTGCAAGTATAAGCTGGATATATCCAGTGAAAATTTATCATTTTCCACTATTTTTGCTACATTTTCTATGTTGCCAGAGTTTTAAGGAAAAATAACTCTCAGATTGAATCTCAGAGCATTTTTGATAAGTCTAGTGTGTCATTGCTAAAGCTATAAGTATAGTGTAGTAGTCACTCACAATTTTAGGGGGTGAGTCTGAGATTTTAGGGAGGAAAAGTTCCCCCCCTAACAGCCCTAGAATAAACACTGATAAAAGTAATATACGTATTACTATTACTCCTTACTGACAGAACAATATAATATATTACAGTTACATATTACTATACTTTTGAAGTAACTAGTAATATATTATATTACATATTACTTTCATGAAATCAAACACCATTATATTGCATTAGCAGTGAAGCCAGTGCCAGTGATACATGATGCCAATAATAAAATCTAACCAGTTGCCTTTACTGCATGTCAGCAAATTTACAAGTGACAAATTAAAATACAGTACAGCACATTCATTGCATCATTTCGTTATATTATTATTATTACTCACTACTAAAAGTAATATTCGTTTCATCATTTCGTTATATTACCCGCTACTAAAAGTAATAATATTACATCATTTCGTTACTAAGTAGCGCGTTACTTACCAACAGAAAGTAACTCGAGTTATACTACTGACTTTTCATATGTATTGCATTATATTACTCGTTACCAATAAAAGTAATATTATTATGTAACGCGTTACGCACAACTCTGGTTTCACCATGCAAGACTTTCATGTATTTATATACTACTGCAGATGTTAAAGTACATGGTGTTGGATAATGCATGTGACTGATTGAATTTGCAAAAAGGTACTTTCCTCACATTTTACATACCAGCAAGCAAAATAATGTAACACTCCACGCCTTATGCTGATTAACTTGCTCTTAGTATCAAAATGTAGCTAGATACTGTAGTTACACTCATGGAAAATTTCAGGCAATTACATATATGCCATGATCAAAAAGTTATGAAGCTTCAAAATTCAAAAAAGGGTCAAATTTTGTGTATGAAAAAGTACCTTTTACTGGTGGCTATAATAGTGGCATATGCAGATTCTAAAACTGGTCAAGGCAAGTAGTGAAAACCATGGTCCACATAGAATGTTATACCAACTAATCTTGGACACCATGCCAGTTAACCACACACATATATATTGTGGTTAGTGTCCAGACTCTTTAGTATACCATGTTTGCTGTAAAGATTGTGGTTTGTGGCTTTGTACCACACATGAGCTGTTTACTGAATGATGTATGTAGTTTAAAATGATTTGTTTGGAATTGTACACCCTCATAAATTATTCTACAAAGTATAAGGAAATATTAGGAATTTTAATTTTGATTAGGATTGTGTAAGAGTTCATATTATACTTGTCCACTTGTACATCTTAATGATGAGGTGCATGGTCTTTTGATTATAGTCATAAACTTACACCTTCAACATAGCCAAATTCTTATTTACTATATATGTACTTAAGAATTTGAAAGTGTCTCAATGCTTATTGTTCATCGAGCTCAATCTTTGTAATACAAACTGTGTAGAGTGTTCATACATATTACAGGAATGGTGCAGCTGTTTTTTAATGGTAAATTTGCAAAGTCATAACTAAACTACAAGTAGGGAGATTGATAAAATTTATCATTCCAAGCCCTTTATATGCATATGTGCTATAAAGAAATTGTATGTTTAAGCCCATTCAACAAACTAACTAATCCAGTTTCAACTCTAGCCTGTTGCAGACTGCTTAAGGAAAATGGTCTAAGCAGCTTAACTAACCACACAGTGCTTACTATAATGTGTTGTCATGTAGTTACCTAGAAAAGATGAGGTGGACAAGGCAGTTAACACGATCAACAGCTTATACGCTGCATATATGGAACAAAAGGAGGTGATAGATACTATGAAGGCGAAGTTAAAAGAACAAAATCAGGAAATTGAACAGCTAAAAACTAAATGTACTGACCAGTTTAAATCTATACAAGGATTACAAGACTCAATAACTTGTAAAAATAGTGAAAATGAAGTTTTAAGCTTGAAATTACAAGAACATCAACAACTGCTGGAAAGACTAAACTCTGTTACAAATGGTGATGCATTATGTGAATCAGATGCTCCAATGGAGGATGACTGTTTTGAAACGTCTAGTGATGAACAATCACTGCAAGCGAGTGTTCGTTCTCCAAGTCATAGTTTTTCATATACTAATAATGAACACCACTATTCTCCCAGAAGAACAATCTCTGATATTCCTCATTTGTCTCCAAACAAGGTTTGTTGTTATACGTACCAGTGTTTCCCATAAATTAATTGCCAAGATACTAAGGTACATATATACAGATGAATGCAAACATTAGCCATCTGTTATCAACTGCAGAAGTGCCTTCAGATATAGTGAGTGTAAAAAAATTACTTTACTACAAGCACATGCATCTCTTTCTGTAAAATACGGAGAAATGTGCTATAATTAAACAGCTGTATTGACTTGATGTTTGTATGTGTATAGTGCAATTTGAAAACTGTAAACTAGTAATATGCATAGGTGTATATATATAATGTTTTTGCATCAAATTTTAGGGGAGAGATAGGAAAGACATAGTTATTATCTGCTTCATATCATTATTGTTTTTGTGTAAAGTATAAATGTGACCAAATTTGACAAAACCCATACACCCAATTCTTTGATTTTAACCACTTGTAACTTGACCACTCTGTATACTATTGACCTACAATTTTTTCACATAATTCTTTTATTACATCAAGCAATAACAGGTTAAAATTTGAAAGTGAAAGCATGCTTCTACAATGAGTTATGGCGCTTCAAATTCACAAAGTTGGATGTGTGTGGAGTCTGGTTTGGCCACAAATACACAATTATTCTATAATTACGTGGAATTCCAATTTATTCTTTACCTTATGTCATCAACAGAATGTTTCAATTGAGGACAAGATGAAGGCCTATCATGAAAGCTGGGCAAAATTTCGTGCAAAATGTAAATTGTTAGAGCATGAAAAAGTAGCTCTAACACAGACAAAAAGAGAATTAGAAGATGAGGTTGTTCATCTGAGAGAAGCACTTGAAGCTGCATCACTAGCAAGTCAAGGCAGTGGATTAACAAGCCGCTCTCGCTCTTGCTCCAGTCTCTTTACTGCAGGAATAGAAGTAAGTGCTGCAATGACAATAGTATTGATTTGATTTTAAAATACAATTGATTATTTTCTAAAGATAGAATATATAAACCATAAAACCAAGTAATACTAAAAGTACCATATTTTTGCTAGTATGCTTAAAATGACAAACTGACCACCAACCTACTGAATAGCTGATTCAATGACCACTACACTGAAAATGTAGTGCAACAAAGCTTCATAGATTAAGCATATACATATCTTGCCATATACACTACAAAACTTCATATTTTATACTCGTGTATGAAATATGGAGACAAGAGCTAAAAATTGTTTCCTCAACTGCATAAACTGTGTATGTACTGACATGAATGTTCTACTGTCATGTTTACAGCTAGCTAATATTTTAATATTAATATAGGGTGACAATGGCATACTACACAACCAACAGAGAAAAGCAAGAGGAGGTTCTGCAAAGATACTAGAATATGGCAGTGCATGGCGACCACGATTTCGTGATTTGGCTGCCATCTTCAATCTTAAGGTTTTGAATTGTGTATTACTAGTTAAACCTCTTTTAAAGGACCATCCCTCTATAGGACACTGTACATTTATCCTTATTAAGGGCAGTTTCTGCGGTACCTGTACACCTTAACAGGGGCGGATCCAGGGGGGTTCAATGAGTTCCGTGAAACCCCCCTTTGGAAGAGCCTCATAAGTATCAGTAATTTGAGATACTCTAATAGAACAGTCACAATATTCAGAGAAGCAATGTAACAAGTTATGTATGTAGTTATAAATAAGGAGATATAGTTGGTGGAGGGCAGCTATTGTCAGCAGAATAGTTACTTTTCTTTTTTTTTTGTCTTTGGTGTACAGCTAGGTCCTGCATGGCTACTCCCTGGCTAGACTATTGTAACAATTCCAGAGTGGAATTCCCCTTTTAAAAAGTCTGGATCCACCCCTGCTTAACCAATGCAAATTTACCACTGAAAAAGGACACCCTCCTTATATCAGTCAAAATCAGGTGGTCCCAAAATGCCCATTAAAATATATATCCACACAAAAACAGCCAAGCTGTGAAAAGAATGGTGTGGCCTTAAAAAGCCTGGGTGAAAAAAGTTGTGAAATCAAAGGTGGTGGCCAAGAAATGGCTGCAATGATGTAAATTTTATCAATGCACACAGCCAATATTAAAAAATTTTTAGCATTGACATCATTGCAGCCATTTCTTGGCTACCATGCACCTTTGATTTCACAACTTTTTTCACCCAGGCTTTTTAAGGCCGCACCATTTTTTCACAGTTTGGCTGTTTTTGTGTGGATTTCACTTCTTTTTATACTTTATAAGGCCCCAAAACCAGCCTATGGCTGACTTTGAGGTTTGTTTTTACTCACATTTCTTCTTTTCTATGTAGATACAATGATGATTATTGAAGACAGACTTATAAATGTATTGCATTACATGATTTACTTCAATATTTGAGTAATACTCAAATAGAATGCACATATTTTTAAGGACTTCTAATAGAACATACATAGAATGTTCTAGAATAATCTAGTACTTCTACTGGTAGATCTATGAAATTACAAACATTTAATTATAAACAAGAAATTTCATTTATAAAGCAGAAATTAAGTGAGGTGATCAGCCAAGATAGCAGTGGTTAAGGATGCAGGTGTTAGGTATGGAGGTCCTTGGTTCGAACTATGTTAAGTTTTTAATACACGCACCTTTTACCCCGTGGTGAGTGCTCTATTAGAGTATCTTGATCCCGTGATTTACACTTGTTTGGTGTTTGCCCGTCACTGTAACTCTATTGCTATCCAAACTATCAAAAAGCACTGCTACAATGATCAGCCTATCCACACATCAGTTTTCAAATTATTCCTATACTCGGTTTACCCTGTAGTCGTGACAGAAGTTTGATTTTTTTTACGTGAATGAATGCTCATAACTCCTTGGGTATTCTCAGATTCACAGCAAATTTGGTACATGAATCCACTGTTACACACTCTTCATTTGTGCTAAAGATTGAGGTAATCAAGTTACACATTTGCATTTTATAGCAATTTTTGCAAAATGTATGAAAAGAAATTGAAGCCTCCGTAGCCCCTGTATGGCATAAGAAGAAAAAATGAAGAAATTAAAATGAACCTTTTAATGCCCATATCTTGCAAATAGCTGTTTGCGAATTTAATCAGATTTTCTGTGTGGCCTACCCTACCTGGCGGACAACTATAATGCAAAAATGGTGTGCTTTGGAGAAGGGCCAAGGAGCTATATACGCATCAAAAGGCTGTCTTCTTTCTTCCTGTCAACATACTCACAGTGTGGTGCCAGCTTTCTTGGCCGCACAACACATGACCGTGTGTCCTGATATATATATATATATATATATATATATATATATATATTACACAGAAAGTTACAATTCCTACTAGAAGGACAAGTAAAGCTATACGACCACCGCCTGAGTCACTTGAAGCATCTATGGAATATGAGGTATATACTTGTTTTTATGTAAGCATATAAGTATGTTCGTATGTATGTATGTGTGTGTGTGTGCGTGTGTGTGTGTGTGTGTGTGTGTGTGTGTGTGTGTGTGTGTGTGTGTGAAATGTATGTATGTATGCATGTCTATGTGTCTCTGTGCATATGTGTATGCTGTACAAAGCAAATATCAATAATATTATATTATTGTGGGGCTAACACTTCTTGCCAATACTTTGGGATGATGTTACAAGAAGAATGTATACAAAATTATCCTACGAAGAAGTCATTGTTATACAGACCAGTTCAGCTAGTGAAGTACTCTTCTGTGCTCTATCACTTTGGCTTGAGAAGAACAGAGGGGGTTTCAGAAACACTATTATTTTGATAGCAGCTAAAAATATTCTAATAAAACAGTCACCACACCTGATTGCTCTATTGGAGTTCTTGGCTGTTAAAGTGATGAAGATTCAGCAAAGCATATGATTTCCCATAGTCAAGATTGTATTAGTATAATAGGTGGTTAGAAATGGAACAGGTCATTTACTCTCACACATGATGAGCTAATGGTACCTGCTACAATATGGTGACCAATTCTGGCACTTTCGTGTGGAAACAGTAGCATTAGCCCTGATACTAATGTCATTGCCTGAATTAGTGCAGCCTTTAGCCAACTGTCCATGTCTCATATAACTGGTGAAATTGAAGTGGGAGTTTATGTACTGACATGATACATGGTGCAGCTTCCTGGCCTGTAGAATGAGGATTTCCTGCAATGATTGTGGTCCAGTTTTCTACCGAGCAAACATGACTATGTATACATTAGCTGAAGGCCTGCTTTTTGTGCATGTGCGTGTGAGGCAGCATATCCAAGTGGCTAGATATCCAGCCTGGGAATTGAAAGGTTCCAGATTCAATTCCTGGTTATGTCCAGTTGCTGTTACTGTTGTCTCCTTGGCAAGAAACTTTACTCACATTGCTCTGGTCTATTTAGCTGTTTAATGGGTGCCTGGTGTTAATCAGGGAAGCGGATTCCAACTGTCCATGACGGGTGAAGATCCAGGTGGGAATTAGAGTGCAGAGTACCAGCTACAGGTGAATCCCAGTGCTGGCTCACTGAGTAGGTGTGACAATGTAGCTGGTAGCCAGAGGCTTTGCCTTTCCTATGTGTGTTTGTGTGTGTTTGTGTGTGTGGTGCATGTGGGTGTGTACATGTGAACGTGCATGCATGTGTGTGTTATGATAGAGTGACCGCAGATATTTTTACCTCTAGTCTGTCTGAAATTGAAAATGCTTAGTGCCAATTAATGAGAATAATACTAAGGTTCTTTTTGCACTGCTGTGTGTAGTTTGTTGTAAATTTATAAAGAATGCGTGCATATAATTAAGATTTTATATGCTCATTTTTGTTAGAAACTTGTTACAATACCAGAAAACATGCCTGAAGATTATCTTAATCCACTATGCCAAGGATGGCTTTCAAAAGAAGGTAAATCAATACTATCTGATTTGTATATCTAGGCACACTGCATACAGTATTTATATACGTACGTTGCATGTACCTAATATTATGCTTCTGGGATTGAAAGCAATAGTGCTGGTGGAGCAACCTAACAATATTGGTGTTACATGTTAAACTATTTTTTGTTTGTTTGCTAGCTGTACTTTATCATTTTCTTTTGGTTAGGGTGAGTTGTGGTCTCCTCTTTCCTATGTGTTACTCTGCACAGCTCGATAGAAACCCCAAGCTTCTTTATGGTTTTGCTGCTATTCAGATCAAAAGATGAAAACTTTTGAAATTCATGTTGTTGTTTTTTTGTTTTGTTAAATATATATATTTAAATGCATTAAGTTTTTCCATGCATTTTCCAGTGTAGTATATTTCTTACTGTTATGAAGATAGATGTAAAGTGGTTGTATAGATGACTGCATAAATGCTACAGAGCAACTAAAGGTTACAAAGTACTAAAAGTAGGTGTAATTGATCAAAAGCATTTGAAAGTTCAGGTGAAACATGTATTTCATGCAATCAATTGAAAGCCATGCCAAAAGCCGTTTAACTACCAGCCAGTGGATTAAGTCTTATACGCCATGTAAACAGTTTGGTAGGCAATGCTTGGTTGTAAAAGTATGGTCAGTTATCACTTTACTCATTACAATTTTCCTGCTTTACTGCTGATAATCTATTCAAACTGTTTGTTTTATAATAAACTGCTGTATTTTGTCTGCTTTCCTATCACAAGAATGTTTGATATTTTAGCATCCTAAGGTATTCTACATTATATAGGTGGAAACAGAAAGCACTGGGAGAAAAGGTGGTGTGTACTGTCACCACGATTTTTCTTTTACTTTGAGAAAAAGGAAGTGAGTATCAATGAGCAGCTGTACAGCTACAATAATAGTAAGGAATATTGAACCAGTTGTATTATATGTGACCAGATTTTACAAAACCAACCCAGAAAGCAAAACTACTAACACCACTATTAGGAACTTTATTGGGTGGGAAACCCAACAGGTAGTCATATACTAGTACAAGGCTTTTGTGAAAATTTCATACGTATGTACATGCTCACTCATAATTACTATAATAGTTTGAAATTTCAGTCACATATTATAAATGTCATTCATAGTCAAATCATCATAGAAAATATATATTATATGTATGCTTTCATATGTCCATTGGCTACATGAAGTATTGAACAGATTCTTCTGATAGTCTTTGTTTACATTATTATAGCATTAAAACTTGTTGTATAGTCTTGTAGTTGCAGTATTGGCAGTGGGGAAAGAAACATACAGTACATAAACAGAAGGAATACCAATGCATTTTATATAGCCCGTAATTAAATTGTTGTGACAATTTTTGTGGTAATAAATATGTTTTGATTTTGTTTTCAAAATAAGGTGTTAATTTATGGCATATTTGCCATTGTAGGATCCAGCAGATAGTAAACGGCCAATTGGAATTTTGCCCATTACAACTGAAATGGAAGCTGCAGATTGTAAAACAGAAGTAAGCCTGTCAATTTACTGTTTGATTCCTTCATTCACCTGTTCAGTCATGCTCACTTTAGCCCCAAGATGCATGATAGTGTGTTGTGTGCCCAATACAGCTGATATGCTACCCCAGTGTATTATTAAGAGTACATGACCCTGTGCATGCAACACATCAAATTTGAACAGCAATCTGAGGTATATCCAAAATGTCATATTTACCTCTACCTCTATTCAGGGACCTGTCTGTATTTTTCTTCCTTTGCTCACTATAAAAATGCAAATTTATATGTGATGCCAGAGTTGGGGTCAAAGAAAATAGTTACTTTTATCCCGTGTAACCGGTTACAGTTACAATTTGTTTCTAGTGATTAAGTCTCCAGTTTGCCAGAACAATATAATGAAGCTGCATAAAAGTCTTCAAAAATCAGGGAAATCAAAGGTGGTAACCAAGAAGTAACTAGAATGATGTTTAATAACAACATTGGGTACTTTATTGACGTATCATTGTAGCCATTTCTTTGCTGCTTCTTATACAGTATGTGGTAGTATGTTTACACTTTCTCACAGAAAATATTCAGGGTGGATCTAACTGGTATGGTTTTGGCCGTAACAACTTTTGGACAACCGATGGCCTGGGCACCATAGATCCGGCTTGCCCAAAAGCCAGCCCCGCAATACATATTTTATGGTACTTTGACAATATTGCTTAGGTAAAATCAAGCCCAAAAATGTCCTTAGAGCAGTAAAAAATGCACTTAATACGTAAGTTATTGTGGAAATTTAAAAATATATAACACAATTTTCTTAACTATTTTCCTGACTGTCAGCACCTGCCTGATGCCTTCAGACAGATGTAACTTGATAACAGCTAAGGCTATATGTGACCGGATTTGCGAAAAGGTGTCTTCCACACACATCCAATTTACTAACTTTGACGATTAATAACGTAAGATTGGAAAAAGATATTGACTTGAAATTTGGTCAGTAGTGAGCACTGACATAGCTTAATGGTTGGAGAAAGTTTCAGGTTTATATGTTAACTGAACACTGAGTTATGGTCTCCCAAGTTCATCAAATTGGATGTGTGTGGAAGACCCCTTTTCGCAAATCCGGTCACATAATGGGAATGATTTTTTCACTGTTAGACATTGCTTGAGCCTGGTAGGAGCCTTTTACCACAGTACATACTCATACTATGTATGGACTCAGTCAAAAACAGACCGCAGACCCCAATACTGAATAGAATTGGAATATCATTTCTAGATTTGTTGTCCATTTTATCTCGGTATAGGAAGTTTTTAAAATTAGTAGTTTCAATGCTGACTATAGAGATGGAGTTACGTAGTATTGGAACACTATTTTTGCTGTGTAAGTAGAAGGAAAAGTCAAACTTTAAATTCAGAATATTTCCATGTAGATATATAAACATAACAGTTGTGTCCATGTCTGTTGTACGCAGAATTTATTTACAATTCGCAACACAACAAGAAGTCTTATGAAGTCCTGCAAACTTGACAAAAGCAGAGTAAACTATATGGAAGGTAAGTGTAATCAGTGTGATCACCTTACTTTAGCTATAAATTACTGCCAAATTTGTGAATAGTGCATGGAATTCCTATTACTGTAATATTGTGTATTTAGTGATTTGTATCATCCTTATAGGAAATCATGATGTCTACAACTTGCAGGCACCTAATGATAATGAAAAGAACAAATGGATTGAAATTTTCCAATTAGTAATTGAAAACCTTAAAAAAGACTGAATCAATTGAATAACTATTTCAGACAATTTTATTGCAATAATGTATTTGTAGATCTTCCATTTGTCTTGGACTTGATGGCTTACCATACAGAATTTGTCATTTCTCATACCCAAAGTTTCTGGGTGTGTTTCTTTGTATAAATTATGTAGTTACTGTAATAGTTTCAGGCTCAGAGTTATTTCTGCACCGACATTTATATTGTATCATAGAACTGAGTCTGGGAAGTTTATTTTCTATAAAGAATAGTTTAGGTATGAACTGTAGCTAATATACTACCGATCAAGTGGATTTTGTGAAACTTCAAAACTTCATAAAGTACAGCGTTGTTATAGTAATTGAAATGCAGGCACCAGAGGTTTGTTTTCAACAACTCGGGTATGGCCAGCAGTTTACTGGAACTCAGTAATCAGCAAAATTAATCAACAGAAAATTACTGAGGTTTACAAGTGCCGTAATTAGCTCTTTTTTTTGTTCTAAAAATTAAATGCAAAAACTTTTACAAAATTTCTTACACAAAAATTTTTACATGAACACTGCACTATGCTGATAGAGCAGTCATTCATGTAAATCATACAAAAATATTTTTACACAAACTTGTTTTGTACAAAAATTAAGCAAATTACAGTATTTTACGCAAATTAACAGGCCTATTGTACACTACAAGGCAGTGGGAATGCACACTAGCGAATATTGTGCACCTGGACTAGTGTACAACCAAGGTGTCATGTTTGCATGTTTTATGCAGGCCTACATCCACTAGGAAGTTCCATAAATCATTTTAGCACTGCCTTGTTTGTGCTACAATATTAAAAGCTTGGCTTTAATGCCACTCTGCTTTGCCTTAAGATAGAATCATCATCGGGACACATAGCTAATAAATACTATACAATATTAAAGATGAGACGTCATGATCAGTCACTCAACTTTGGTCTCGTGCAACAACATTATCTGTGTGGGCATGGCAAAGTAATTAAAAGACATAACATTAACCACAGCAATAGAAAATTTGTTACATTAATACATGTAAAAATGTAAGCTGTCTACTCACTGGATTTCACCATTTGCCGGGCCAAGAGAATTCTTTGAGTGTGTTAATAAGATGAAGCTAGACATCAGAATTGATAGTTTTAAATTTTCCTTTTTCCCCTCGACAATCAAACTATGGAACTCAATCCCCCCTCATATAGTCAACTCCCCCACACACGATCAGTTTTTTACCCTCTTAGATAATTATCACAATCACACCTGACCTGTGCGTTATAATCACATTGATTTCTGCACAGCACACACAAATAATAATAATAAGTCAATAACTTATATTTGAATTTCACTACTGATTTCTGCCACAATACATGCAAGTAGGGATCATGACATTGTAGCGACCTCTTGTAGCGATCCTCACTACGTAGTAACTAGTGAATGTCACTACATGCATATGGTAGCAATGGTCGCTACATAATTAGTAGTGAACGTCTGACTACATAAAATAGTGGGTAGCTATTGTGGCAGACATTTAACCTTCACTAGTTTTTTTTGGTTCACATTTAATATGGTGACCTTCACCGTAGTTAGCACATTAAGTGATTTATAATAGTGCAGTGAGTACTCACTGCTGGCCTACTCAGTCTTATTTTGCTTCACTGCTTGAATATGATTTCAGAGTCTAAACTTTAGGACAAAGTTAAGTGGAATTGTAGACAACAATATCTGAGTCTGTACGAGGTGATCAACAGGTTTGATGGGACAGTTGCTTGAGGTCCTTCATAACTTAAGCCTGGTAGGCCAGCAATCACTGCGGCACATGGGTTGAACAAACATGTCCACTGACAATTATGCAAGTTGTACTTTATTAATTAGCATATCTCAGCCGCGCGCCGCGTGCTTCGTACGAAACAAGACGGGAAATGCCTGTAAATTTACGGTACGGGAACGCCCTGTTTTGCGATTAAGGAGCTTAGGCCAATGAAATTTGATTAGCAGTTTCGCGTCATCGCCCGCATGCTTTTGATACACCCGCATGGAATTTCATTATTGGTATTTCACATCGAAATACTCTAATAAAGCAGTCACTTTTATTCTAATAAAGCAATCAGCTATACTCTAATGGAAAAATCACTTGTTTAGGAGTTACAGAATTAACTGAATATTCTAGTAACGTACTTTAGCTAATGCAAGAGCAATCAATGTAGATCTTTGGCAGAAATCTTCATGTTTGGATGTGTGTTGTGCATAATGAATAATGAATAATAACCGCCCGCCCGCATCAAATTTTCAAAAATCTGAGCGAGAAACTGGTAATCAAGTTTCATTGGCCTTATCGTGCCCCAGTCCGTCTTTTTGTTGTTGGTGAAGGTGAAATTTTATCTACTGAGGGCACGACACAAGGTGACCTGTCATGCGACAATTGGTCCCCCCAAAATCAGTCCCCCCGGACTAGTTAAAGCCGCGCTATATGGTCCCCCCGGACCACTTGAGACACTTCAACTTGTCCCCCCCGGACAACCTAGAGCGCCACGGTTGGTCCCCCTCTGCTACAAGTGGTCCCCCACGCTGAATATGATCCAGGCGCGGCAAGCAACACGACCGGATCAGTTTCTTCGTACAGCTTGTTTTTAAACTATAAAGCTACAGTGCCAGTGATCGGGTATGAGGCTACAGGCTGTGCCTTGTATGCTCGGCTAGGCCTGTGCTTCGTGGATTCTCAGCCATGATGCCGGTGATCAGTCTATGTTGTCAATTCACTACTAATGTATTCCCTGACATGCGTCATGCCAGGCTATAATAGCTAGCCATAAAAGCGATGCAGCTAGCATAATTAATGTATGCCATGAAATAGCTAACTAGTTAGCAAAGTTTGCCAATATACATCAACAATTGTTACAGTCATTAGCTAATGTGTAAAGTCTTTACATTGTTTGACACAATCAATACAGTTAAATTCATAAGAGGGTGCTGAAGGGTCATCCACAGTTACTCCTGAGCAGATTACATGCACCCACGCATTACAGTTACCACACTGGATCTACATACACAATAAATATACATAAAGTTCTCACATGAATAATATATGTGTATAGCATACCCAGCGATCAGTATAATCTTCATGCTGAAAACTTTCTTCAGATCGTCCACACATGATGCAGCGCTCAGTCATGTCAACTGAATTTGAAACACACATATTTATGCACACTTTAACGCAGAGCAAATTACTTGAATTGGTGAGGAGTGCTGTGCCTATATCTATTCTGGCTTTCTTCATATTCATTTGCAAAATGGCGTCTTCGTCGATACGGTTAAAATTTAACAATTGTTCAGCAATCTGTGTATAATACACAAACTTTATAGCCTTAGCTACAAAAGCGAGATGTTATACCTTTAAACTCAAAACACCACAGTTGAAGCTGTCTCCTGGCTTTTGCACACCTTTCTTGAGCTGAATGAGCTCAAACTTGTCCAATGAGACGTTGTCTTGACCAACGCAGTTATATCTCATAGCAAAGAACCTTCTATGGAGCATATAAAACTAGGTGTAAAAGTGCATTGCATCAATTTAGTTCACAGTGATGCACTGTATAATTATGTTAACAGTCAATGTTACAGTATTGAACATACTTCAAACCTGTGTATGCTCCACGTATGGCTCGCGATGGTCCAAGAGGATCGATGTAGTAAAACTTTTTTTCTTCCATGTTGATTGCCTACAGAGCAGCACAACAAGTGTATTGGTATCACCCTATGCAAATTGCTTACAATCAATATCCAGTGGTTTTCTCCACGATTGTACATTCCAACAATAAACACTTTGGTGCTTAGCGTCTCCTATAGTATGAATAAACTAACTCCTCCACGTAGCATTTGTGATCTTACCTTGCTTAAAAGGTGCGATGATTTCCCAGATTTTGAGCGATTAACCCAGGCAGTGATGGTTTGTGACAAGACAGCAAAACTGTCATTCCTCAATTCAACTAGCATGCGTAAATATCCATTCACTACCTATAACATTAATTTTAGTGCATCAAATTTAGAGGTATATAATACAATGCACTGACCTCATCATTTAACCAGTTATTTCCTTTCAAGTTGTGAAAGCTACCTTGATGTATAGCCAAATGTCCAAACCTAGCTTTAATTACATAGCACGGCTTTCTTTTCCAGATAGCTTTTAGCTGATCCTGTATGTATATATATGAGTCATATGTACCACAGCACAAAAACATACATAGGCTGTAAGTGGTATGATGCTTCCATTGTTGGCTCCGGCTGTATTAATCATTCCTGTTACTGCTGTAGACATTGTAGCTGTTACGTTAGGTGTGGCTGTTATCTTGGATTCCACTGTCTCTGTTGTCGCAATCATAGGTGCTACCACTGATGGTTCCGCTATTGTAGGAGGCTTTGTTACGGTGTTTTTCTGAAACTCCTCACATCTCTGTGTAATGGTAAGCACACAATAATTACAATAGCTGTCAAGGAATTATCACAACAAAGTACAACCTTTATAAGCTTGCGACGTCGTCTCAATGGCTTAACTGAATTCGTATCAGGACTATCAGAGAAATTCAGCTTTCTCAATGTGCTTTGGTGGTGAGAATATCATATCAACAACCCTCTTTCCTATTGGAACTGTTGTGATGTTTTTCCAGCTATCACAATTTACCTTTATCAGATGTAGGCTTTATTTTAAATTCATTGTGTTCCAGTTTTTGGCTGTAAATAGGTGATAGCGCAGGTGCACTAAAACTGCCAAACTCTGGGAAGTAGCCTCCTGCTTGTTTGGGGGAACTGTAAACCAATGGGCAATTCTGAAAATAGACATTAGTAAGATATGTGAAGAACGAATTGGAGGAACCTCTAACCACATTAATAGCAACTGATACATTGTACCCTTGCTCCTTATTCATTCGTACTAGATCTTTACAGTGAGTGATATCTTCCTCATCCCATCGTGATATCAAACTGGGATAGCTGGGTTCCTATTACATGTACTCATATAGAATTCCACGTGGGTGTATATAGTATGCTACAGTAGCTATGTAACCAGCAAATCAGTGAGCTTATTAAAACTACTCAAAGTATGTATGCTGGCTGCACTACAACCATAGTTACCATGCTTGGCAATAAGCCTATACATTACTTACTTTGTCACTCATGATGCTGCTAGGATCATAAGAAATGGACGTTCTTGAAGAAGAGTCACTCTGATCATGAGATGTACGAGCATGTAGGAGCACTGATATGTTGCCATCATCCATTTGGTCCAAAATTTTGGTCTTAGTATCTTCATCACACTGAGATGTCAAGATGGGATCCTATAACATGTACATGATATAAATATTACAGTATAGTATCAAATAATCTTACTTTATCACTTTTGGTGGCACTAGGTTCATGTGAGATAATGGACACTGTTGGGTTGTGAGATTTTGAAGTATGTGTACAAGTATTGTGAGTAACAACTGATGTGTTGTCCTCCTCTATTTGGTCAGTCTTGATATTGTCATCATACTGGGATATCGAGTTGCATGGTTCCTATGTATTGCAAGATAATATTACATCAATTAACATGCAGTTATAAGTTCTTACTTTGTCGCTCACACTGGCACTAGGATCATGTGAAATGGATCCTTTTCCACTTCTGACAGATGTGTTGCCACTATTATCACTTTCGTCATGAGATGTTGAGATACAACCAGTTGCCTATACAATTATAACTTACATAAACACACACCTGTGTGCCGCACATACATGCATGTACCTTCTTGGGTGGATAGAACAATTTCAAATGTGTACCATGGACTTTTAAAGTCTGTTTAATGTCATTGGTGTTTAGGATCTGAAAAATTCCTTTATCAACAGACTTCACAACTTTATAAGGACCCTGCCACTTATAATCCATTTTTCCACCAGCCCGCTTTTTCCTCTTCATATCTTTTCTAAGAACCAATGCTCCAACTTTGAATGTAGCTGGGTTATGGTGCTTCCTGTCATACACTTGTTTTTGACGCTTTTGAGCGGTGAGTATGTTCTCCTTCACAATTTGTGCTACTTTTGTTTGATGAATGAAATGTTGTTCTATAACTTCATCATTATGATCCAAGTGCTGTACGATATCTTCTTCTTTGGGATATTGAATTTCAACAGGTAACAGAGCTTGTCGTCCAAACATCACAGCAAAAGGGCAATATTTTGATGACTCGTGTTTAGAAGTATTGTAAGCAAAAACACAGGTGTCTAAATAATCTTCCCAGAGTTCCTATTTCTCATTAACAAACTTTACCAGCATATTCTGGATGGTCTGGTTAAAACGCTCAACCAAGCCGTTTGCCTACAACAGACACATAAAACAGTTGTATCTACTTAAAGTGCATAAGGTAAATATGCATATTATAGCACTATGCATTTCTTTACCATGCAACTATTAATGTTGATTAGTTACAACATAGCATATAATATAGGATAGTAGAGTAGTAGTTACCTGAGGATGGTAAGGGGTAGTCAAACGGTGGTCAATTTTCATCATCTTCATCAATTTCTTGTCAAGGCGATTGTTAAATTCACTTCCTTGATCAGAAGTAATTACTCTTGGTAATCCAAACTGCATGAATAACTGTAAAGTATGTAATATGCAAGTAAATAACATGGTACACTTTGAATTGCATGGTTCTGGTGGCTGCTTGGGTTATAATGACTACTTCATTCTGTTAGTATTTAATTACATTTTTGCAGCACACTATAATACATTGCTTTGTCTTGGGTGTGTGTGTGTGTGTGTGTGTGTGTGTGTGTGTGTGTGTGTGTGTGTGTGTGTGTGTGTGTGTGTGTGCGTGTGTGTGTTCATGTATATGTGTGAACTTTTCCGAATGTATTAGTAGATTTTATTTTGCATTGTTTTATTGTTACTGCATGGAAACAGAATTAGATGCAACATACAAAAGTATTCTTTAAGTCAATTTGGACACCTGTGGATGCTATTAACTGCATGCACAGTTTCACATTAATGACAAACATTCAAAGTACATGTATTACTTCTGCACGGTTATTCTGTATTCCGTAATCTCCCAAATATTGTGCAGTTGTTTTACATACTCCTACATACAATAAGCAATCAAGTTGAAATTGTCAGCACCTAGCTGCTTCTCTACCATCTCTATCTAGCTACTTTTCTACCATCCAGTAACCAAGTCAAAATATTTTGGTGATCATAGCATAGGATTGTGATAGGCTTAATTATAAAGGATCCTTTATGATGAAGCTATGACAAAATTAATAAGTTTCAGCAGCCGCGTGAAAGGATAGGAATACTAAAGCTAATCTATTGACATCCAAGTAAGCAAGATTCACATCTTGCTAAGATAAGTGATTTAGCCAAAGGTTTTCATACAGCTATACAAAATGTTTCAATTAGACGTAGAAAATGAATACTGGAATTGGTATGCTGGGAGGATACGGGTTAAACGGCCCACATAACTGGCTATACAACTCTTTTCCGACCCATATTATATAGCTGCTTTAACAAACATATACTGTAGTTCTGTATTAGTCTATACGTCCAAGTGTTTGCAAACTTTAAGTAAATATGTGCATTATACACACAACATATATATATATATATACCTTAAACAAAGCACTAAACACGGTTGAGGATTCCTTATTGCTGCAAGCAAATGCCTGCACAAACTTGCTAAAGTAGTCTGCTACTGTCAGAATATAGCAATTTCCTTGAGTGGACTTGTGCTTTAGTGGTCCGACAAAGTCTATTCCAATGTGGTACCAAGTTGCTACAACTGGAATAGGGTTAAGTTCTGGTACCCCTGTGTCCATTTTCTTTGTCATCCGTTGGCACACATCACATTCCTTCACCTTAGATGTATAGAAAAATGTGATGATGCAAGTTTATTACTGATGAAATATTTTGCATCTTGTGCAAAGGCATTATGTATACGTACATGGTAAACCATTGTTCTTTACAACCTGAAAGCATATAAAATTAATAGAGTTTTGCAGTACAGTTCTATAGCAACTCCAACATGTTGATTGATATAATTGGGTCATTTTTCATTTATGTAGCTATTTAGAAAACAGAATACTGCAGTTGCAAGTGGTATAGAAGCATGCAAGCAGGGTAAATTTTCAACATAATCATAATTATTATATATGTCTACAACATTATCATAAAGTAAAACTGACAAGACCAAAAAGATGTAACAGGGGCATCATACTGTAATAAGCAACCAAATTACATAACTGTTTGGTATACGTATTGTGAAAGCTGAGTATTAGTCTGCTATTCTAAATTGCAAGGCATCAACTGCATGATATACTTCCGCATATATGTATACCCCCAAGTTATAGCTGTATAGGTATGTACTTACAAATGCTTTTACATCCTTTCCTACTCCTTGCCACATGTAGCGTTCTGTAATCCTTGCCTGTGTCTTCTTTGTCCCCATGTGACCTGATGTAGGGTGTACATGACAACCTCGCAATATCCGCTCTTTCTCTTTCGGGTCTAGTATGTATCTGACCTATACAAACCATACACTTGTATTACCAGTCACATACACTGCATTATAGTATGCTGAGTCAGCAGCTATATATGGCCCTACAGCTCTATACAACTTAGAATTAGAGAGTCAATAGGGTCTTGAACTAAAAGAGAAATTATCACACCAAGCAATTTGTCCATGTAGACAACAGCAGGCCATGCAAACTAGGTGGCTACCAAGTACCGGAACCATAACATCCTGAACTAAAAGAACTTCTTATTTCAGTGGAAACTGAATCAGTTCTGTTTCATTTACCAGAGGTTGCACTATATGTATGTTTTGCATTGATTTTGCAAAAGTTCAGAAATACTCTATAGCAGCCAGCCACTCCAACAGAACAGTGACAATTTTGTTTATTCAGCTGTGCATAGCAATTCACTAAAATGGTCCAAAACTTTATTTCAGTTGACTCACCCTGTTTAAGTGAAAAGTTTGGAAGCCATACAGTCACTGCTGCAAAAGTTTATTCCTGACTCATAGGTTTGCTTTCTGTACTCAGGGTTACTGTGATTAAACAAATAATAAATATGGCAGGGAGACAGAAACATAACTATATGTTTAAGTTTTCATAGTACAATTATCTGGAAGCTAGCCAGATGTAATAAATAACAGAAAGGAACCATGGGACACGTGGTAGACTGTAAATACAATGGCTTATACGTTGGCAGCTGCATTCGCAGTTTCTAAGTGTGACTGCTCTATTAGAGCAACTGACTGTTCTATTAGAGTAAGTGGCTGAGCCACTTTCTTTCTACAATTATAGAAAGTAAGCCCGACTCGGGGAGTCTATGCCACGGCCTCCTAATGCTGGCTTCTCCACCTCCGTCCTATGCATACATGATGCATTATAATAGTAAATCTTTACCTTGGTCTTGTCCTGTTTGGTGTACAGAAGCTCTCCATCTTCTAAAGTGTACCTCATTGCCTTTCTTCTAATACACCTCTTCTCGTTCTTTGTACACTTTTGTCTGTACCTCTGCTCTTGAAGATACAGTAAAACATCCTCGTGCAGTTGTCTCTCAATCTCTCCACGACTATCTTCCGACTCCGTACATTGGCTGCTGCTACTGTGACCAGCAGGGTTAGCGGAGCCATCCGCCATCATCCTTAAACTGAACTGTTACAAATACTGCTCTAAGCGTCCTTAAAGTGCGAGTTAAAGTGACGAGCCCTCAGCCGAATCAGTACAGCTATAAACTTGAATCAAGTAAAGTCACGCCAACAGTCGAGGCCAACAGTCGCTGTTCAGCAACTGACACGTGTTTAGACTGTAGATCAACCGTATCAATATAAAATATGACTGAGTCGACAGCTGCCAGTCACCTTTGAACTCCTTTCGACACGACCATCAAAGGCAGCGGTGTGCCGGAAAGCTACTGATAACATCCACATAACTGAGTTTTCCGGTAACGAACAAGTAACCCATATCTAACCGGCCTCTATACAGCTGTTTCATTGGGGGGACCAATTGAAGCAGGGCGGACCACTTGACGCAACTTCACATGGTCCGGCCGGACAGCCTGAGTTGCGCTAGTTGGTCCGGCCGGACCACTTGGGGCGGGGGACCATCTGTAGCGTGACAGACCCCTTTGCTATGGGCATGCATGCACTGGCTATGGTTCCTCTCATTCGTCGTTTACGTACTGAAGTGCCTGATGTATCTCAGGTTTGGTTTGCTGATGATGCCAGTGCTGTTGGTTCACTCTCTTCACTGCTGGCTTGGTGGCGGCAACTTTCATCTTATGGCTCAACCTATGGCTCAGCCTATGGCTATTTTACAAATGCTGTTAAAACTATTCTAATTGTCAAGCCAGAACACCTCACTCAAGCACAAAAGTTTTTTGCTGATACCAACATTCAGCTAACTATTCGTGGCTAAAGACATCTTGGTGCTGTGCTGGGATCAAGAGAGTTCGCAGAGGAATATGTGGCCGACAAAGTGCAGTCCTGGGTCTCTGAGGTTTCTGCCTTGGCTGGGATTGCAAACAGTCGTCCACATACTGCTTATAGTGCCTTCACTCATGGTTTGATTGGACAATGGGTGTATTTGATGAGAACAGTCCCGGATATAAGCTCTTTTTTAAAACCACTAGAGGATGCCATACGAATGCAACTTCTTCCTTCTATTTCTGGACACCCTGGTTGCCCTGCTGATGAACGGGACCTGCTTTCCCTTCCTTGCCATTTTGGTCGTTTAGGGCTTATAATTAAATCCCACGAAGGTTTCTGATTCTCAGTTTGATGCATCACTACTGATTACTGCCTCCCCGAAAGATCTGATTATCAAGCAGTCAGTTTGTGCTCGGCCCCCTGATGTTTGTTCTGTAAGGCCCAGGTTCATCTTAATTGGCAAAGAACTTCCAAAGAACTCGCAATGCATGTAAGAGGTCATCTTTCTTCCCAACTTCAAAGGGCGGTTGATTTGAATGGTGAACCCGGTGCATCTTCCTGGTTACTGCCCTGCCATTACAGGAGCAGGGCTTCTATCTTAACAAACAAGAGTTCTGGGATGCTGTCCATCTGCACTACGGATGGAAATTACTGAATGTTCCCAGTCACTGTGTCTGTGGGGCTTCTTTTACTATCGACCATGCCATGGTCTGTCAACATGGGGCTTAACCTTTGTGCGACACAATGACTTGCGTGACATCACGGCAGGTTTATTGTCAAGGGTGTGTTCCGATGTTGCTGCTGAGTCTCCCTTACAGCCCCTCAGTGGTGAAGTAATCACTCCCAAGTCTGCCAACCGACAGGATGATGCCAGGGCAGATATTCATGCACGTGGTTTCTGGGGACGGCGACAAAGTGCCTTTCTTGACGTAAGGGTGTTCCACCCTAATGCACTTTTTATTTATTTATTTATTTTTTTTTTTTTTTTTAATTTTTTTTTTTTTACCCGGGCTTGATGGACTGCCCTTGCCTACCACCCCCAGCACATAAATGGCCTGTGCTGGACAAACCGGGACTTTCTTAGTCCACGGCAAACTGAGACTCTGCCCGAATCAGCTCCACAATTGGGGGAGTCTTAACATAGTGACCGATGGATGAGCGGGCTCCGCGGATGCATTGTATGGAGGACCGCAAGAGAGAAAAAGATAGACAGCACCTTAACCACCCCATGACAACAGAGTAATCATCGCCCCACTTGTTTGAAAGTTGATGAGCCAAGCGTTGATAAAAAACAGAAGCCTCATGAGCCAGACCACCAGAGGCAGACATTACCAGGGGGGTAAAAGAGGCATGCTCCTCCTCACGAATTCTCTGAGCATACGCACGTTTCTTAATGTTCTCGTGCCTCCGATAACAGGAGGCCAGTGATGAGGACGCATTAGAAGCAGCCAGAGGGTTGAACACCCGCACATCCACAAAACATCTTTCACTTCTTCCACCCCAAAAACCATTCATGGCGATGTCAAGACGGGCACCATCTTGGATATTGGCAGAAGCAGGGTAGTCCTGCTGTGAAACCGGCTGGAGCTCTGGTTCAACAGCTACCTGAGAGCATACTTCAGTCAACAGGGTAGCAGTTAGATCTCTGATCTCATTGTGTCGGATAGAAGGTAAGCCACCCTTGGGACAGGATAAAGCATGCTCCACTGAAAAGGAAGTCCCACATGCACAGTGAGCAGGAGTCCGCTGAGGAGACCACCCATAACGTAGTGCCACGGCATCGTGAAACGCGGACTTATGCAGTGCAAAGCCATGTTCCTGTAGGGGCCGGGTGGTAAGCCAGTTGGAGGCCCCTTTGGCTGAGGCTAGATCTAAAGCGCGTTGAGAGGAGGGATCTAAGTGGGTACGCAAACTGGAAGATCTATCCGAATAGTTGGAAGATTTGGAATTGCGGATTGCGGACTTGCGAGATAGCTGTTCTGTTTTAACAATAGCCGAATTGATACCCCGGTCCAGAATGAATTGTGAAAGAGGCTCAGCAATGTGACACGAGGCTGAATACTCCTCAGCTGCAATAAGAGTTGGGTTTATGATACCCAAACCACCATATCGAGGTGGAAGGGCAAATAATTTACGGATTGTGTCATTTGGTGGAGAGCAACCCATCAAAGTAGGGATAAGTACCAGCCGGATGTTGTCCTCAAGGGGTTGTAAAGCCTCTGATATGTTTGGAGTAGTGCGACAAAGGTAGAGCCAATGGCTTGACAAGCCATGAGTGAGAGCGGAATAAGCAGCATGCGGCTGAACTTGTGCGAACTTGGCAAGCTGTGTAATCTCTGCTGACCAACCAACAACCTTGTCCCTCACAAATTCCTGGACATAAGCGTTTGAACCAATGGCAGCCCCAAGGTAGGGACGGCCTGCGGAAGTAATTTGAACATCAGTATCTGAAAACAGAGTAGCAGCAATTGAATGGAACCTTTCCTTAGAAACTAACCAAGTTTTAGGAGCATTCACAAAATAGCCAAAAGCAGGTCCCTTAATACAGAGCTGGTTCCACCAGATGAGCAAGTCCTGTATACTACCCTAATGCACCAAGTTACTGTAACTCCAGCATACCATCTGTACATCGCCATCATGAATTACAGAAGAAGCGAGAGTATGGCGAACGTGTCCGGGAGGTGGAACAAGCTTCCTTTACCCCTTTAGTATTTTCCACAACCGGTGGAATGGGAGGAGAAGCACAAACATTCTATCGTCATCTGGTCGACATGCTTTCTCGCCACAGCTCAACACCTTATAGTGGCACTCTGGCGTGGATTCGCTGCACATTGTCATTTTCATTGCTTCGTTCTGCTACAATGTGCATCCGGGGAACTCGGGGGAACACGATCCATCCTTCATCATTCCATCCATGCTTCCCCGGAAATGGGCCATAAAAAATTTAAATATATATATAGTATATATATATGTTGCTGGCCCTAGGGACTTCTAGTTGTCCCCCTTTCAGTTGTCCAGCACACTTGCTCCTATGTGCTGGGGGTGGTAAGCAAGGGCAGTACATCCAGCCCAGGAAAAAAATTTTTTTTGTACCGAATTTATGCCCATAATACGTGCCATCAGAGGGTGGCACCATAGATAGCACATGTCGTTGTCCGAGCATCGACGTTTTTGGACAGTGGCTTTCCAAGGTCACTGCAGCCACACGATTTAACCAAATCCTTTTATATTTTATATATGGAGGTGATAGTCATAGGTCTTCATAATAGTGTAATAATTGATCGAGACTTGTTGCTCCTCTAGGAAATATTGCGTCCGGAAATACACGGTGGTCGAAAATACCTGAGCTGCTCTACTTCCTCATGCAAAACTAGAAACATTCAAATACTGTTTAAACGAAACAGACACCTCGTAGACTAATCCATGCAGTGAGGCGGTACAAGCGGACAAAATTAACCACTCACTTTTACAGTCATTTCTTGTTTTCCCATTGAAACTCGCATTTGAAAAGTCACGCAAAAGAGTAGTATTGGAAAGTGACGGTCTATTCAAGCTCTGCAACTTACAAGAACCGTTTAAAACTAGTGTTGCACCGATATGCATTTTTTCACATTTGCCGATACCGATTATTTGCCTATTCCTGTAACCGATTGCCGATATTTACCGATATTCTTCAATTCTTCAGGAAGAGCAGAAAATCACCTAAAGTTTATGTGTATAAACTGCATTTGTAATGATAATGTAATCAATGTAATTAATTGCGTGGGCGGCCGACTTTTACGATGTTTTATACAGTTTTGCTACTATCTCCTTTCATGGAAAAGGAAGCCAAGTAGTTATAAAACAGCTAAGCCAGCTTATCAAACAGTGTTTTTAGTGGGACTACAGACCCTTTGTGAAGAGTGATCAACTAATTGCGTGGGCGGCCGATAAATATACACAGCCTGCTATAGCCTTGCAGCCATACTTGTGCAAACAAACAAGCCAAAACAGTTATAGCAAACCACTTACTGCTACATTCACTACCTTCTCTACTTTCACCTGTTCATTGCCGTCAATTTAACGATTGATTGTGGGTTTCGGTTAATCGGCAAATTATTTCCGCTTCGTAGCCGATACCGATACTTGTAAAATTAGCTAATATTGGTTGTTACCGATAATTCAACCGATTATCGGTGAAACACTATTTAAAACCTGCCGGAACGGTTGAACCATAGGTTATCGAGAGAATCTATGGTTGAGCACGACTTCCAAAGACAGGCAAAAGTGTCAAATTCTTTAAATTCAACGGACACGGAGCGTTTCAACAGAACTATTGAGGCGCGCCGCTCGTTTCCAATCCCGTAACTGGGGTTAGTATATCTATGCTTGAATGGCAGGGCCACAGTCAGTAAATGATGTACTGAGGCGATTACATGGTTTGTTTAGAAGCTGCCTCAACTTTCAGTCGATCTCTCCCCAACTTCGACAACACAATCTGCTAACGGATCACGAGTGGCAAGTTATTAAAAGCAAGGACAGTCACGAAGATCAAGTGGATGAGTTCCTTAATTACCTACCCTTCAAAGGAAAGGACTGTTTGAATCAACTAATCGAGTGTCTTCGATCTTCATTGGATCATCTCGGCCACCAAGACATTCTTACTGAGCTTGAAGCTGAATTGATAAAACGAGTCGATCATGACAATTTTGAGGATCAAACCGAGGTAAGCTTACCCCTCCAGTGCTTATTAGGTTTATTGCTGTGCAAAGTCTCTAAGTAGAGTGTAAAAGCACAGATAAAAGTTATCTAGTCTAGCCCAGGTAGTTTCTCTTTAAACTGTTCCAATGTTGTACATAATATGCAGCATTATCTATGTCATCACTTAGAAAATATTAATTTTTTATTGACGAGAATTAAAACTTTATTCTTGTCATTGGTCATTGGATCTACAGTAATCTACTATACAGTTTTAAAATTACAGTGTTGAAACTGCCAGAGTGTGACTTGGCTTTATAGAATATTCAGGTTGGATCATGTTTGTATTAAATGAATTAAATAATTTGATGATATGGAAGTGTATTAATGCACTACAGTGTAGTCCTGCTGCAGCTTGAGACACGCCCATTTATCAGCATGTGTATTGCAGTCAGTAGAGGACCATGCACGTGCCCACTGTTATCCGCAGGTTTAATCAATACCTACGAAGAGAATCAATTATTGTATGCAGCAAGCCAGCCTCTTTCATGAAACATACCTGCTGTTTGTAGACCATAGATAATATAAGCGGCGCATCACGCCCCATATTATCTATGTTGCATAGACACATGTGGAGCCACGCTAATTTATTAGTATGGTGTGTAGGTATGCATGAAGCTACATCCACTTATAAGAAAAGTGTTTTGTAGTCTACAAACTTATGTGAACTACGTCCACTGATTGATTGTTTACTGTTTAGTTATCGTATAGCTACCCGTTTACTTAATCACAGGATAGAGCAGTTTTAAAACTATGGTAAGCAAACATGACACAATGAACCACACCCACGTTGTCATATTTTTGTACTGCATACTTGTCGAGGTACCTGTATAACACATGCAAAGGAATGGAGATATAGTACAAAGGAAAGAAGCATATTTATTGTAAACGTGTTTTGTCCCCTATGGCACCAAAATCTAAAGTCTTTGAGCAGGCTAAAGTCTTTGAGCAGGCTGTAGGACCAGGTGTCCTACAGACCTTCAGCACTTGTGCTGTAAAGCATTAATAAATAAACTAGTGTCCATTTGGTTCTACTTGGGGTACTTAGAGATAATGAGTTACTCTCTAGAATTCCTATGGATATAATTACATGAAAATAACAAGGAGAAAACATCCTGACCACCTGGTAGATTCCTGTAAGCGTTCGAGCGTAAATCGGATGGCTGCAGGTTCGAGGCTACCTAGGTCCAGTCATGGATTTTTTCTCCTTTCTCCAACTTTTCAAACACACCTTAAGTAGTTAAGTAGTTAAAGTCTAAAGTCTTTGAGCAGGCTGTAGGACCAGGTGTCCTACAGACCTTCAGCACTTGTGCTGTAAAGCATTAATAAATCAAGTCCCAGCAGCCAGATAGTATAAGACAATGAGTTGATGACCTCACACTACGGCTGACATTAGCTAACTCCAGGTCTTGTCAGTGTCTAAGCTTTTGTGTAATACAGATTGCATGAACAAGTATCATAGAGGGTTTTTATGAAACAAGTTGATGAACTGTCTGTCACCTTTGATTTTTGTTCTCACACTCTTGTCATGCACAGGCATTAGCTAATGGACTTAACAAATGGCTCAATATCGATCAGCCAGGTTTGTATACAACGATTTTATGAGAACATCTAGCATCATGGCAATGTTGAACAACTTGAACTGGCTAACTTTTGAAGTTAGAAAACGCCAAGTAAAACTACTACAGCCATATACATTATGTAAAATTGTCAATAGTATAATAATAGTCCCTCATAACCATCTAATATCAGATCTGTAATACTTACCTGGAGTCCTAACTTCAACTGGCATCAAGATCTAACGCTTATTTAGCTACACTCTTTCTTCCCTTCATATTTTTCCTACCAGGGTTACCAGCACCCCTCATCACCCCATTTATATTTATATTATTTATTTTAAATGCTTTTTAATGCAGCAAATCTGCATTAACAGTCCACAGCCTGGGCATGCATACAGTAATTACAACAGTATTTGGCTACACATGCAGTTACAAATTAATTACAACTTATAAACTTAAATATGATATCAAAGTAGATCAGGATTAGCATCTTGAACATAGGCATAGAAAATATAGACTGCTTGAATTATTAGGATCAAAATAAATGATTAAACATGAAAGATTTCAGCTATCTTTTGATGGTGTCCATTTCCTAGCGCTAGGTCATTTGGTATAGCCAAAAAACTGTAATCACAATACCAGTGCAGAGAAGGCACCTGACCTTCTGCCAGCAAAGTGCTTTTTTCCCTTAACCCTATTGTACTTTAAAACTAATGTAAATTATCATTGTATACAGTATGTCTCATTTTTTAAGTCTGTACATTAAAAATAAATAACCTTTACAAGGGGATTATCTTCAATGATGAATATCATATTGTGGCTTTGTCAGTAAATACACCACTGTTTAACCCACTCACTAATCACATCTTACTGTAACCTTCACAGCAACCACAAAAGAGTAATCACCAAAGCGGCTCTTCTGAAGAATGTTGCATGTGAAGAGCTGCTTTGGCCATCGATGAAATATTTCTCATTGACCACTGCATATGATATACTCTATCAACTACCTTTTAGTGACTATTTACATTCTCCACTGCTCCAACTAGATCTCACTCACTATCTCTTTTATGTAAGCAGCCATAAACTCATGTAGGCATTCCTTTTTTGTCTTATTGTGGAACTCCATACCATTCAGCACCTTGTCAATTTCCCGCAGTGCCTCAGCTTTTGTATAGTTTTCTCTCTTAAATTATTTTGTATGTACCTATGCTATAATGTTTGTCTTTGTAATGTACGTATGTTGTTTTTGTAGGTGGTACCCTTGTAGCCTCCTGTGCCCACCTTACCTCATGGTTAAACCAGCGTTGAAACCGGGTCGGGTCAACCGGGTCACATTTTCTCAGGGTCATCCGGGTCCGACCCAGTTTACAAATTATCCGGGTCTGACCCGGATTGGATCACGTGAGAAACGAAATTGTTCGTTTGATGACATGGAAACTTATAAACACTATCGCGTAGCTCTTTCGTGAGCCACGCCTACTTATTGCGTTACCAACATACGCTCAACTATGCCCATTTATTAGTAAGTGCAGTATGTAGCATGAAACTGAGGGTATCTATGGCTATTGTCAGTAGGTGATGACCTTTTTTTTTTTTTTTTGGTCTTCAACCTACAGCTAAGCTGAAGTTGCAATATTTACTCAACACGAATCGAACGCTCAAAACATAGTCTCGCTCGCTCGAGACTAGCCGAAACATAGCTCTTATCGCACGCCTCGGCTTTAATTAATCCGGGTCAGTGGGTCATCCGGGTCAGCAGTAGTGACCCGGTTTCAACATTGGGTTAAACTAATAAATTTCCCTTATTTGCAAAGTGAATATTACTGCATATCATAACAGTCCTGAATATACAGGCATTTAGCAACAAAGTTATATATTAATTGTATCTTATTTTGAATGGGCCCAACCAGCTGTTTTTCATGACCTGAAATAATAATGATAATCACCTGATGTAGGATCACGTGTGCCAAGATGGCAGTAGCAATTGCAGGTCTAATATATGAGTAAAAAATCTCCCAGACAAACCAATTTCTTAGCACTCAAGAGATTTGTTTCAGTGTAGCCTACTACACTTCATGTATGATCTTTTTGTAGTTGTAGCCCTTTTGTATGCTAAGTTTTACCAATTACTATTATCATAATAGGATTTTCAGAGATTTTGCCCATGTAACACCACTATACATGGGTGGTAAAAAATATGGAAATGCATGCAAGTGTGGTCCATTGTGCTGTTTTTGGTTTTGAAACTGTTCACTTCCAAAATGTTCCTATATTTTTGGTGCACATCTCAGTTTCAGTAATTCATCCAACCCAGGTCAGTGGGTTGTCTGAGTCAGCAATACTGACGTGCACCATTTTTTGCATTATAGCTGTAAGGTATTCCACACAGCAAATATGTTGCTCTAGCCATTTGCAAGATATGGGTGGCCTTCTAAGCGGTCTACAGGGGCCAAGATTTTCTTTTCACGCACTTTGCAAAAATTGTTATAACACACAAATATGTAACTCATTTGCCATGAAATTTCGTATAAAGGTGAATTCATGTACTATATACTCAGTTCACATTCACCTGTGCCCCTACCAAATATTGTAATATTAAATATATAGGTGAACAAGTGTTCACTCCCAATGATTTTATGCTGGAACAAGTATGTTTTCATGTTATAACACATGTTGCGCACCTGAATTATCTATACTAAATGTATGGGATCAATAGTGCTTTTTTGATAAGCAGTTCCAGCATTTATAGGACTTCACAGCATTACTAAATGTTTGGGCAGCTAGCCCATGTAACAAGAGTTATTAACAGAATAAAAAGGCTCAGGTGAATGCGAACAGACTATAAGTTTGCTATGAATCTGATAAATTTCCACAGTGCTATACACTGTACATGACATTTATTTGCGTAAAAATAGATCAAACTTAATTTCAGCATATGCTAGCATAATAGGAAGAATAAGTCTGTCAAACTATTAAACCTTGTAATAGTGATGCTCCAATAATCAGTTATGGAAACTGTCCTCAAATCATGCCCAGGCAAGCTCATACCACATGCAGTTATCATGGTAGTTCATGCAACACCATCATCCAAATGAAGTAGAGTACATCCCAATTGCCACTCAAAACTTATTAAAGATTGATTCTACTCTAGTACAATATAGTCAATAAACTCCAATGCAGTAGACATGACTGTATTATTAGAGTATATTTCACAAAGCAAGTTAAAAAATAAAAATAATTATTTTGTTACTTTTACACAGTTGCTCAAAAAGAAGTTTTTATTTTCCATTCAAAAAGTGAAAAATTGTTACCAATACATGTGAAATAATGCATAAATTTTGATCAAAATCATGAGCATGCGTAATAGGCAGAATTTTTAAGCACTGCCACATAGCATAGTAGGTAAACTAAAGGCATAATAGGCTGGTGGCTATTGATGAAAATTATAAACAATGTGTTATAAAGTAGTGATAAAAAGTTCCATGTAGTCCTCTTGTATGCCTATACAGTTTCTCTGACTCATTCTACAGTATAATTCTCTGCACTATATTAAAATTGTAATTCTTTTCTTTTGTTGATGCTATTTTACGTCCAATCCAGTCAGGTACCACTGTTCTTTGGTATTACAGTATGTTTTGCATCTGTCATGCTACTGCAGAAAGTCAAAATATCATTATTATACTTTAGCTTATCACACTGTAAAATTTAAGTTGGTAGAGTTAATTCGAAATGCATCACCAGAAAATAGTGTACTGGATTTGAGAAATGTTTCAAACAAAAGTAGGACCATTGGCCACCACGCTGACCAATAGAATAAGTTGCCTACATATACACTGTATATGAGTGGGAAGAATTAACAAAACTTCAGAAAACAGATAAAATAGAAGTGTAGCACATTTTGGAGTTAGCTATATAACTAAAATGTAATTGCAGCATAAAATTCAGAAGTCAGACAAAATTTTGATGCAAGAAACTATAAGCGAAATATGCTAAGTCCAACAGATATCACTCTAATTTTTTTCCACTTAACTGGACGATTAATTGCTATAAATTCATAACTGTGTGTAACTATATACTTGTTTATCCATAGGAGGATGAATTCAAAAAGGCGGTCAGCACAATTGATAGGTTATATATGGACCAGAAAGAACTGGTACTTGATATGCAGACAAAGTTACAAGAAAAAGAGAAGGAAATTAGTACTATGAAGACAGAGTTAGTAGAAAACAAAAATGAAATCAGTGCTATGAAGGTGAAGCTGGATGAAAAGGATGCAGAAAACATAGAGTTTAGTGTTCAGTTGTCAACTAAAGATACCGAACTTGAAAATTTAAGAAGACAGCTGAGGGAAATGGAAGACACATGTAAGAATGCTGTGAATATGCAAACACCTATTTTAGGGAATTAGGGTTTTAAATGTAAAATTGGACACCCTAAAAAACTGCTTATGTAACTTCTGTCACACGCTGGGATACAACAGATGACTCTCACTTAAATACAGTCACAGCTAGTATGTATCGATAATCAGATCAGTAGAGGCTGATGATTAATTATTTTTTCATAATAAATATTAGCCGCAGTACTGCTTCCCTATATACATGCTTGGTAAAGCAGGTTTGAATATTATGTGAAAATCAGTTCCTGCATGTCAGTCCTATTAGCTATCTGCCATATGCATTCAAGTATGTACATGCATGACCACACTGGTTTTCCTTGGCTATACACAACACTATCATGCATCTTGATAAAATGTGTGAAAAGTATTATGCTGACATGCAAAATTATTATAATTCAGCTAAATTATGTAACAATAACTCAGCATATTTAAGCATTTCAGGCGATGATCTCCCTTGTTTCAACATTTTTATGTAAATGCTTATAAAATTCCTTACACTCGTTCATGATTAATTTATTGAACATATTGCATAGTCATGATTCATTATTAGTCAGTTTCTACTATATACTGCATAAAGGAAATAATAATACTGCATTAGTCTATGGATTGATTTGCACAACGAATCTGTCTGGAGGCCCACATTAATTGCTACGCCTTTTAACTTTATTTCAACCATGCTAGCATCAATTATGCTTGCATGATTTCAAGCTACTAAAAGCATTCGACATTATGCCAGCATAATAAGACTTTTAACTAAAATGCAGAATGCATGTGACAAAACAAATGAATACACTGCAGGAATGTTACTTTTAAGAGTAAATTCATAATTATCAAGAACATTTAATGTCACTATATTTACTGTTCTTAGCTTGCACTTTACAGAAAAATCAAGATACTGTAATGGAGCAATCACTTACAGTCAGGAAATACTGAAGCACTCTAATAAAACAGTCACCTCTCAAGCATAATGAAAGCATAATTATGAGCATGTAAATTAGACTTGATTTTTGAGCATTGCAGTTATTGGGTTATTGCAGTTATTAAACACTGTCAATTACCACTACAAGTTACAATCATATGAAGGATTAACGTTACAATGCTGAAGAATTAAAAAAAATTAATGTGATGTACTGGCTATGTAAACAATTGCAACCACACAATAGCGAACTATTTGCAGATATGCATATAATATGCTACAGTGCACTAGGCTAAAAGAATCATTAGTATATAGAGTAACCTTAGAAACATTTTTAGTTGCATTTGCACTTGATTTCACCTAAACAAATGATACTGCCACTCCACCATAAAGAAAGTGTGAGGCAGTGATTGATATGCTTTGATGTTTAGTGGCAAATATTTATGATCCTTACTGCTAAGTATTGCTATACTTAATGATAACTAGAGTATTGTGAATGACCACATATCTTATTTTAATTAGATTTACATGCTCCAGTGCAGGAAACTGAATCCACTGATGATGAATTGATACAAGATGAACAGGTTTGTTGTTCAATAGTACTCATGCTTCTCCAAGATTGTCAAATGTAAATAGGGGCTAGTGGCTACTAAAATGCTTTTATGTGTAACAGTACAGGGTAGATTTAGAGGGAGGCTCTTCACTTTTAAACTGTACTTGTCATGTACTGAAGATGGCCATGAACTTTTGTTTTATTATCATTATTGATACTTTACAGTGACCAGCATTGAAGGTCTGACAGCAACACGTGCTGCAGCCTTAGGATTACCTAACCTAATTTCAAGGGCTTAGACTTAATGACTTGACTTGGTGACAGGACTTAATGACTGATTAGGTGTAACAGAAAAGGGGCCAAAGTAAGGAAAAAATCCCTCCAACCCCAGGATTCGAACTGCAGGTCACCCAATGTCTAGTCAGGGCCACACTCGTCTTCCTCCAGGAGGGATGGATTTTCTTCCTTAAACCTGTGATAGAATAATTATACCATCGCTAAGAATACAAATACACAAAACCCATCTTTTCATACAAAGGTTTATTGCTATTATCACTGCAACAATGGACCTGAATCAGAGTGCAGAAGATCAAGATACTCTAATAAAGCAGTGCTCTAACAGAACATTCCGCAAAGGTTGACTATGCTATGTTGTTCTGAATTTATCCAAATCTGTCTTGTATAGTACGGCAGCTTCTTTCAACAGGAACTTTAATTTTCAAAGTATGTTTTATTAATGCTTAGGATGGCATACGTTTTCTGTGCAAAAATAGCCATAAAAGTCACCAAAGATCAAGGCACATGAGGAGTACTATTTATGTGGAAAGTAACATGGTTTTATGAAAAAGTGCGCAATATTGTCAATTTAGGGGGCTACGCAACTGGATATTTTGAAGCCAGTATGTGATTTCATTCAAAGTTATGATTTGCCGTGAAGTTGCATGAATTTACCTGCTCATGAGGTAATATACACACCAAGGGGAGGTCAGTTCAAGTATTTTGGGATAATCATAACTTTGGAATAAAATCACCTATTGACTTCAAACAAAAGCTAGGCCGTTTCTTTCAGCAAGATCTTTATTTCAGCATCATGTTTAACGTTAATTAATGCCTCGAGATATGACTACAGAAATGAAGCCTTTAAGGTCACTAAAGGTAGGATCTTTGATGGTGCTATGTCTAACAATACATGACATTAGCAGTACTAATGTTTTTGCACTATTTTTTGGTTGTGTCACTATAGGCACAGATCAAGATAACAAAAAAAGGTAGTGATATATTTACAAGCAAAAAGGATTTATGTGAAAGAGTCACCAAATTTCCAAGAAATTTCCTGAGGGGAGGGGGAGGGAGCAGGGGGGCATAGATCTCGCTAGCGTAAGCATACCTTGCATACAGGGTAGTTATATGCTTTGCATACCACCACCGTAGAATGGCACATCTGATGAGCTGCATCTCTTAACTTTAGATTTTGATTTTGCCTACAAAACACATTCCCATGCAGGTAACCATGACATGACACAATCCACAGTTCTGATATGTATGCAAAAGGTAGTTCTGTAGCCTCCTAGCTTGCAGTCCCTATGTAGTTATACAAATGTTTATACAATATTTGTGTCATTATTTGATGCCTGAGTACGCATAGTGACCACTTACACTGAGATATACAGAGATAGGGGAATGTCAAACTGCTCTTATATGTCACCCAAGGAACTGAATATAAATCTGATTTCACACCTTAGATACAGTACGAACATAACCACAATACTAAACTTGTGCCTTGAAACATTATCATAATAGCATCCTGCAATGGTGAAGACATACGTATTTGGTGAAAGTTAATTTTTCACTGGCAACTCTATCATAAATTTTCCTCTTAAAAATTAAAAAGCACATACACCGCTGGCCCAAGTGATGTAAAATTCTAGCATGCATTAACTAACATTCTGCTAAAAGTTTCAGTTTCTTAGTCTTAGTGTTTGAATCAAGCATGCGATGCTTTTTGTACTAAAAGTGATTTAGTTTGCAAAAGATAACAACAAATTGTGATGCATTTGAATTATATAAAGAAAATTGTCAACCTGTTAATGCAAATCAAAATAAACTTAATTATTTACTTCTAAATTTACTGTTCACTCTATTGTTTTATAGGACCCAGAAACAGCCCCAAACATCTCCATTAATGTCAAGATGAAGCAATATAAGAGAAAATTAGATTCATATCGAAAGAAATACCGCTTTTTAGAGAAAGAAAAAGTTCAATTAATTCAAATCAAAATGGAGTTAGAAGATGAGATTGATGAATTGAAGAAAGGATTAGACCTTGAACCTGGCAATAGAAGTAGTTATAGTAGCAGAAATAGTCACAGACGTCGTTCTGCATCTTGTTCCAATCTTGAATTAATAACTAACAACTATCAAGAGGTAATATTATTAAGTTTAAATGACTGCTTTATATGAATGTAACATATATGTAACCGAATTCCCTTATAGGCACATTTGACACATTAAAAATTTAGTTCTAAATCTGAAAAATAACATTGTAAGTTAAATTCGTACCAATTTAAGGGTACAATAAGCCATGGATACCTTGAATTACAACAAAAAGTTTTTAGAAATATTTGAAAATTGTTTTCTGCTTATTAACAGCACCATGCTAGATCAAAAATTCTAATTGTTTCAGGTGCAATCATTAGGGTGATTTTCCAAACTTTGGTCACATGTGTAGTAGTATATAATAACGTTCAGACCACAGCAAAGTGAAATACTTGACCAGGGACTTAATTCCTTAGATCCCTTGTTTTCATCATAGGTCCCTTGTTCATCATGATAGGTACCTTACTCTAAGATGATGCAGAATATGGTAGCCTATTACGCACCTGTAACATCAACAGTGCATGGATACTTACTTAATCATACAGTACTAGAGGATGGTGTATCTGGTTAGTTTTTTATTGACTGTTACATTCAGTGTTGTTTTTAAGGTGCCACTATACTAAACTGAAATGGTTAGATTATTGAAATACAGGCTTTTGCAGAATTTAATACACCTCAGTAGCATTTTTGCTTCACTTAGGTGCCATAAGATCTAGACTGGTTGCTATGCTCCATATATAGAACCTGTAATTCAAGGTCTATCTATTGTTGTATTAAAAAATGTATTTCAATATTTTTATTAACCTACTGAATGAATAGCTCCCAGTAATGCTTAAATCATGCAACTCATGTGTCATTTAAAGATATAGAAGTTTATGCTGGCATAATTTTGAATAGACTCAAAATATTAAGTGGACATGGTTAAGAGGTGCATATTACTTGTTTTAAGCACACATAGTATGTACTTGTGCTAGACACCTGTTTACTAAGCACATATAGTTTACATTGTTCATGCTACATACATCGAATAGAAACAGAGTGTTGTCAGAATAAACCAAGAGTGCTACTATTAACCCACCTGGCATATGTCTAACAAATATTGCCACTTGTAATAACGATGAATTTTCTCTACCAAAACAAAACATTTTACTGATTAGTGCCAAGCAATTATAAAGCTTTAAGGGTCTGCTGTTTGCTCATCAATATAATACAGCAGAACTGTGTAGTAAAAATCATGGAAGTTTGGGTTTTCTTGCCCAAACATACCACCTAAAAACCAAACTGGCATAACTGATAAAATTTCTACTGACTAGCTGACCAACTGGCACCTTCAGCCAAGCATAACTCAACTACGTATGCATGTACAGGTAATGCTTTGGGCTAGATTTCTCCACAATTTACCATTGCTTAGGTGCGAGATTTACACCTTTTCACCTACAACAGCAGCTGCAATAGATACATCAATAAAATTATCTTTGTCCTCCTTTGTGTCCCGTTTCTTTCTCCACTACCACATAGATGTTGATTTGTAGATAGTGCATAATGGCTTCCTTGTGCTGACTACCACATTTATAACAGAAATCATCCTTTATTTTTGATTAATTTTTAAAGGTTATTCTTTGTTGTGCTGTGTAGCAGGCAAAACATAATGCCATTATTAAAAGTTACAGTACTATCATCATTGCAGCCATTTCATGGCCACCACCTTTGATTACCCAACATTTTTCACCCAGGCTTTTTGAAGGTCGTATACCCTTTTTATGCAGCTAGCTGTTTTGTGTGGATAGCATACTTACATGTACAACATGTACATTTACACATGCTTGCTTGAGTTCTGTACATTACATAATTTCACAAATGATAAAGTATTATTGAAAAGGTTCTAAGTAAAACTGCTGCTTGCCAATTTATTAATAATACTGTTTTGAGAGTGAGGTAGGGATGTGGGAGCCAGAGTATGATATTCAAATTTAAGAGATCACTGAATACACATAATAATGCTTCAATGCTGTTTGTTTTATATGTACAGGAAAAAAGGCATGAAGATGTGAAGTCTCCTGCTGTACGACAATCAAAATTTGCTACATTAACTTCATACTTCAGTGCAAAGGTCTATAACTATAGTGTAGTTTACTGGAATTTATGTGGTCTCAATAAAAGGGCATAACAAAAAGGACAAGGTTTCTAAGTGAAGGACCAGGGGATTTGGAGGTTATTATTTGTGTTTTTTGTGTGTATAGTAGTGTAATCTTTGTTGCATCAGTCTCTCAAACAGATTTCAGATTGCTATGTTTCATAGAGGCTAGGAAGTAGAGCTGTGCATGCACCTACAAAATTTTAAGCACTGGTTTATTGGTCACCAATAATTGACAATAATCAGTTAATTGGTACAATCAATATGTAGGCATGGTTTTAAAACAATAAAGTGACCCGATCTGTAAAAAGGGGTCTTATAGCTTTTTCGGTTGCATGTACTTGGAAACCTGTAACTTGACTTGTGAATGTGGTATCACCCTGGAATTTAGTCCCCTTATACCCCTAACATAGCACTATAGGTTGAAAACATGAGTAGTTATGATTAGTCAAACTTGACAATTGTGAAAGGCTATAAGACCCCTTTTCACAGACCAGGTCACAAATATCTCTTTATGGAGCACATGTGCTTATGTGATTGACATTAAATATATACGCATAATGTACTGTACTAAGTAAGACCCAGTCACCAAATTACAGTGATTGGTATGTTCAGCACTCAAAAGCTATACTCAAATGTTATTGAGTGCAAGGGAACCGATTATCGGTTATTTAATATTGATTGGTGATCACTGGTTATTGAGGTTTTGGGAATCTCTGGTCGATTAATGGGTTATTCAGCAGCACTCAGTGTTGGGACAGTTACTTTTTATAAGTAACTAGTTACATATTACTTGCAACTGAACTATTTAGTTACAGTTACATATTACCCATAAAATAAAGTAACTGTAATAATATTACATATTATATTACTTTTGTGTCCACAGCCTTAAGCTGTCACATGTGAAACTACTACCTTATCACATGACAAGATTGCATTGTTGAGAAATGTACAAATCTTGGTTATAAGTAAGAAGCAGGTGAATAAGCTTCCTTCAGTAGGCTTCGTTACTTCATTGTGGCTAGGCATTACACAGTGGATTACTAACAAGATTAGTAACTTCGTTACTTGTAGTAATAATATTAGATTCATTACAGTAACTATATTACTTAGGTAGCGCGTTACATTAGTAAGTAAAGTAACTTGAGTTATATTACCTGTTTTTATTTCGTTATATTACTTAGTTACCACAAAAGTAATAATATTACATAACGCGTTACTTATGTAATGCGTTACTCCCAACACTGGCAGCACTACTATAGGAATCGTAGTATTAGCAAGTATTATATACCCTTGATATTAGTGAGTTAAATTCAGGCCAATAATTAGACTTTCTAGTGGAGGTTCTTTTCAGGAAAAGCGTGCATGAGCATTTTTGGTTGATGTGGCAATGGTGTGCTAAGGAAGAAGCATGTAATGCATGTGGGATTCATAGACATACAAAAATTACTAAAGACTGTAAATAGCTAACAAGTTTTTTTTTGAATGGCTATGAATACATGATGCATTAGAACTACTGGCTAGAGTACCTGACTGTTTTATTAGAGTACCTTGATTTTACAGGTAAGTACAGTTACGCACAGAATAAAGTTTGTGGAAATACTTTGTGTAAATTAATGGTCATTGCAAGCAAAATTGACTAAGGGCTAAATCATAAATGGGCTAATTTAATGGAGGCTATATGCACTGCATATGTGTACTGTTAAACTTGAAACATTATTATTATTATTTATCTGATTTGTCAAAAAAAGACAGGGTGACACCAAAAGGCAGAGCCTGTACGAGGGTGTTTCCCTAGAAGATACAAAACCAAAAACGGAGGGGACAAATACAGAGAAAACACAGCTACAAAAAACAAGAAAGAACACATACACATATAAATTAATTACAACAAAACAGATTATACACAGCTTGGCGAAACTTAGATGAGCTGAGATCAAATACATCACACGATAGAGTGTTCCATAAGAAAACAGTGTTCACAAAGAAAGAATGTCTATAAGAATTGATAGAAGACTGTAGCGGAACAAGAGTGAGAGGATGCGCTCGGGTACAAGATGTATTGAAATTACAGTAATTTGATAGCTTCAAAGAATCGTACCTACCTTTTAGGATGTCATAAAGCATAGCCACGCTCAAATAATTCCTTCGAGATGACAGTGTTGGCCAGTGTAACTCTTGTAAACAAGCATTAGAAGATTTATTCCAACACTTATGTAATGGTGACCAACGACTTCCACAGGCCCAACGTGCAGCACGTTGTTGGACAGATTCCACTGTGGACTTATCAGAAACAGTGTGAGGATTCCATACAGTGCAAGCGTACTCTAGTGAAGGTCGCACTAAAGACTTATAGACCATGGATTTGACCTCAGTTGTAGCACCCCATAAAGTGTGACGAAGAAAATTCAAGGACTTGCTGGCTTTGGCTGCAACATACTTGCAGTGGTGTGACCATGACAAATTCGATTGAAAGAAAACTCCCAAATATTTCACAGAGGATTTCCAGGATAGAAGAGAGCGGTTTATGAAATAATCATAAGATATTTTCTTACGTTTATTTGAAATAAGAAAAGCGTCACACTTGGATGCATTCAATCGAAGTTGCCACTTATCTGCCCAATCACAAATGCGATCAAGGTCCTCTTGTAACAATTTACAGTCAGATTCACACTTAATTTCCTTGTACAAGGTGACATCATCTGCGTAGAGTTTCAATTTAGAGTGCTTGACAACACTGTGCAAATCGTCAATATATAATAAAAACAACAAGGAGCCTAAAACAGACCCTTGAGGAACTCCTGATTTAACACTTAACCAATCCGAATAAGCACCATTCACAACAACACGTTGCCATCTGTGTGTTAAAAAGGAGCGTATCCATTGCAGTAGCTTACCATCAATACCCAATAACTGTAGTTTAAGAAGAAGATGCTCATGGGCCACGGAGTCAAAGGCCTTAGCAAAATTTAGCAAGACACAATGTACACTACTACGTAGTTCCAAACATAGACTCCAATCATGTACAGCAGACAAGAGTAATGATACTGTTGAACGATGGGAACGAAAACCAAACTGTGCATCACTTAAGCGATTTGATTTTTCCAGAACTTCTGTTAGTTTCCTACAAATAATTCTCTCCATAATCTTCACCACAATAGATGTTAAGCTGATGGGTCTGTAATTTGCTGCAACTCGACGATCTCCTTTTTTGTGAATAGGTACAACGTTTGCTGTAGTCCAATCTTTGGGAAGTAAACCCATTGACATACTTTGATTAAACAAATTACATAGGGGCTCACATATAAAATCAGCACTTCTTTTTAATATCTGCGGAGTTAATAAATCAGGACCACAAGCTTTATTAAGATTTAATTGTAATAATTCTTGATAGACATCTTGAGTAGTAAAGGTAATTGATTCGACAATAGATGATAATTTACTATCGGTTCTCAAAGAACTTAAATCAGAACAATCTTCATCAGTAAAAACAGAATAGAAGTACTTGTTGAACACATCTGCTCTAGCACGGTCATTTGTAACAGTAGTATCACCATTAAAAATTGGGGGTAATGACATACGATAATGTCTAATAGATGTCACCCACTGCCAGAATTTTTTAGCTGCAGTACGAAAACGGTTAGAAAGTGTAATAGCTTTAATCTTGGTTTCATTTCTTGTTTTGGATCGCACTAAATTACTAACATAGCGATACTTAGCAGTGAGATTTGGAGACCCACTTGATTTCATAGCTTTGTAAAGTTTTCGTTTCTTATGTATAAGAGAAATTGTGTCTTGACTAAACCAGTGCTTTATCTTACGACAATTCCACTTTAGTTTAGGGACAGACTCATCAATTGCTGAAAGAAAAAGATCCTTCCACATGGCCCAAGAAACTTCAATATCACCATCATAATCAATAAGGTCCCATGGAACAAGTGAGAAAATTGTAGCAAAGTGCTCTTGGTCAATCTTACTATAGTCATACAAATAGCGAGGTGGAATATTCTTAGCATTCACTTCTACTTCAATAACAAAGTTAACAGCATCATGATCAGTTCCAGGGAGATTATCACAGACAGCAACTGAAAAAACATTACTGGGGACATTTGTTAAAACAATATCTAAAATGTTATCACAGCGAGTACTAGTAGACACCAACTGAGTAAGGAAATAGTCAGACACTATATCACAAAACATGGTGGTAGCTGGAGTCCGAATTGAAGGTGATGTAATAGACCAGTCAATGTCCGGCAAATTAAAATCACCACATAATACAATAGATTGGTTTGGTGACACTGCAGAGCACACAGAAGAACGCAAAGCCTCCAGTGTAGATAAAGGAGCATTAGGACATCGATAAAAAATTCCAAACAGTAGAGATGAAGACTTGGTAGGTATGCTAACCCATAAAATTTTGCAATCATCATCAAGGTCTGGTCGAAGAGAACCATTTAGTGCTTTCCTAAGAAAAAGTAAAACACCTCCACCATGCCTACTCCGATCTTTACGAAACACAGTATAGCCAGGAGGAGTGATGTGGATATCATGAATATAATTATCCAAAAAAGTTTCAGTTATGGCCACCACATCAAACTTGTTGGCAAGTATATATGCTGATAATTCAAATCTCTTAGGAACAACACTGTGAGCATTAAGACAAACACAACTAATACCACCACCAGTAACTGAGAGATTATTGATTGAACAATCTGAAAATGATTCTTTGCAAGAATAGCAAAACCAAGGTTCAGTAGATGGGTTAGATACCATATCGTCATAAACATTCATCGACAAGCACGGGTCACATGCAACATGGATCCAGTGGTCACAGTAATCACAACAAACGGCAGCATCATCGTCCGCCACTTCCAACGCACACACTCCACAACGATATACATCAGGTCCAGGGTTTTGAGAAACGTCACCACAGAGCAGTAGCAATGCAGCAAGGTACGAAAACTTGTGCTCTTCCAATTAACGAGCGCCACACGTGTACACGAAAAATGTTCCCGTATCACTGAATACCGCAGCACATTCCAAACCAGCCTGTCGTAGCTTAAACTGGAACGAAAAGGGAGTGACTTTCCTTCAGATAGTGTCTTTATAAAGACGAGGACACAGAGCCCAAAAAATACAGCCAATCGCGACATCACGTGCTGAAAAAAAAACAAAAAAACATTCATAGCATTAAAAACAGATTCAATTAAGAATAGGATATTATGCATACATACATTTCCTATTTACAAAGTTTATGATGACACCTTTTGAACCTACAAAGCATAAAGTATTATTAATTTGATAAAACTGTATATACAATATTAATCAACATTAACCAGCATTGAGATTAATTTAGTGCTTTTGTTTGTGTGTGTTTGCGTGTGAGGCAGCATAGCCAAGTAGTTAGAGCATCAACCTGGTCACTGAAATGTTCCAGGTACAATGCTCTGTGATGCTCAGCTGCTGTTGTTATTGTTTCAGTGAGTTAGAAACTCGCTCCAGTCCACCCAGCTGTGTAATGTAGACCAGGTGGCCTGGTGTCAACTGGAAAGCAAATGTTCAACTGTCCTAGTCTTGCTTAGGTCGTGGTGGAACTTCCGGTTCTGTACCCTCTATCCATGAGAATTGGACAGCCCTCCTGTGGGTTACTAGTCCTGTCCAGAGCTGGGATTTACCTGCACATACTTAAGTGCCTTAGTGGTATACAGACATCCCAGAGCTGGTTCACTGGATGGAAGATAGTGGCTGTGCCTCACACGGCTGCCAGACACTTTACTTTTTTCACTTGTATAGTGTGTAAGTGTGTGGGTATGAATGTATGTGTGTAAAGGTTTTATAAGCTGCCTATTCTTATAGCACATACACTGTATAACACTTGTTTAATTGCTCAATATCCAAGACTGTGTCAAATGCATTTTGTAACAATGTCTCTTCTTGTTTCTGATACAATACATAGGATTCTATTAGACCAATTTCACCCTTTATGATACCAGAGAACATTCATGAAGATGAATATATTAACCCACTACATCAAGGATGGTTGTTAAAGGAAGGTATAGTTACATACTGTATGCATAATGCACATACATGTTAAAATCATTTACTGCACTGCTCACATCATTTACTGCATGCTCGCACTGCCTTCAAAAAGCTATAGAGTGCCATGGAAGAGGTTACACAATGATGTTAATGTTAATGCTGCCATGATTTAAAGTTATGTGAAGTCTGCAAAAAATATCTGAAACTTCCCAGAATCTAAAAGATGTTATCTGTTCACAAGCAGAGAGCAAGTTAATGAACTCATTTTCAATTAATTTTAGAATTGTTTAGTTGAGAGAATATATTATTGTTATTGTATTAGACGATATATAGCCTATGATATTGTGATCTATTGTGTACATGTAGGTGGTAAAAAGAAACACTGGAAGAAGAGATGGTGTGTGCTACTGTCATCAAAATACTTTTGTTACTTTGAAGGAAAAGATGTGAGTATTTGAATTAAAGAGATAAATGTGACTGGATTTTGGAAAAAACAATCCAAATCGCACATTAGAAGTTTCGAGATAAACGGTTTTAAAGAATTGAAGCCAGCATAACTCTCCAAGGATAGCAAGCATGCATATGAAATTTACACAAAAGATGCATCAATCTGGTACCTTTCAGGCCACGTCCAGTACTTGTAGCTGCTTGTAGAGTTTCCCGCCAAATAAGATAGAAAATCTGAGCAGTTGGATGAGTGAAGTAGTATCATGAGTGCTCACAAAGGGGTGGAGGGTGGGGGGTGGTGGGGAGGGCAAGAGATAGACCTCAAAATGGAGGCAGACCATGATTGGAGTCCAGACACGCAATTACAGTGCTGTGCTGGCTCCTTAGTGGCTGATATGTAGCAAAATCAACAGAGAAAATGTCTGGCCAACATTATAAGGCTGTCCACCAGTAAACCACTGATTTTTGCTAAGCCAGGTCCTTCACAAGGCCTGAAACCGCCATTTGAGCACTCCACACCACCCTGAAAATACGTCTGTTAAAACCAGCCTCGTGTAGTTTGAGTAGTACTGAAGGTCAAAACTAGTAGTACGATAGTGTAGCTATCCACTGGTGGTGTTAGTTTGATTTTGCCTGATATGCGATTTGGATCGGTTTTGTAACACAAATAGTGATAGTGATGATAAGTAAAGGAGCTAAAATTGCCATTTAACTTGACAATAGTTATCAACCTTTTGTGTTGCAGCACTGCATGTTAAAGGTATATCACCACAGCGATCTTAGAAACAAACAGTATGAGTAGTGAACCACATTGGTAACTAATTTCCGATGGCGATTTGACTTTGATTAAAAACAAGTAGCTACAGCAGAATGTAAATTGTAGGAAAAGATCCAAGCTTCAAACAAGTATGTAAATTTCAAAATTTAAAATGGTGGCCAAATTTTTGTGTGATAAAATTGTTTCAGTCATTATACGCATGATAATGGGGGTGAAAGGAAGTTGCAGCTCCTCCACATTTGTGTGTGTTGGAAGTTGCTTAGCTCCTCCACTTTTAAGATTAATAGAGCAGTCAACTACTGTCATGTATTTTTAAAATAAAACTTCATCAGATACGCTGCTAAAATCAATAAATTGATACCAAATTCAACCTAAGAAGGCTACGTTTTCAAAAACTCTTCTGTGGGGGCATGTCCCCGCATGGTGAAAATCTGTGCAAATTGTATTAACCAGTTACCACCCTTCTTAGCCCCCTCATGCCATGGCAGTATCTTTACTTATCTCAATTAGCATTGTATAGTTTCATGCTTTGGTTGTTAACAGGTTACCAACAATACTTTAATGTCTACTATCAGAATTAATTATTATTATTAGAGGTGTGCGATGAATAATTTAAACATATTTCGATATTTCCTTTGAACTTATCTCGATTATCTAACATATCTCGATAACTAAAACAATTATTTATTTTAGTAAACTGCCAATATTGTAACCAGTAAAGTGAGCGAATTGTAATTTGACGACTACAATAAAGTGAAAAATGTTAGTCTTAACACTGTTCCCAAGTGGTAGGAGAGTTGGAGCCCCCCAGGAGGTGCCTACATCATCAGGTATACAAATAATTAACGGGAGTTTACTATTATCTAGATTAATAAACCTATCATCCTTATCTCGATAAGTCTTATGATATCTCAATAATTGAATATATCTAGATAATTGCACACCTCTAATTATTATAGTTTCATGCTTTAGCCCACATAATCATTTTCTTTACAGCACACATTAGTGAATTTTGTACTTTCAAATTAGGAAGTAGTTAGACAGACTAAGAAGCAGCCATGTAGCCTAATTCAATGATCCATGCATGGTTAATAAAAACACTTACCCACGTAATAGTGAGGATTCAGTTTGTTATTATAAATAAATTTCTTGTTTATACATAGCTGCTGCTTTGAATGCTGCTTGTTTGTGCTGTATATAGCAATTCATCCAGTTATTTAAGACCATGCATAAATTTAATAATAATTTAAGTCATGCTTTTGGGATGTTGAAGCTTTCATGCAACGTATGCTGCTTCAGTCACTCTGTTTTACAATTCATTCTCCTAAAAATAGGCCATGCAGCTGTATATATAATTGTCTGGTATACTTATATTTATAGGATCCTGCAAAGAAGAAAAGACCAATTGGAATTGTACCTATCACTGAAGAAATGGAAGTTGTAGACAGTTTAAAAGAAGTAAGTATATGTACCTAGAATCACATTGCAATGTATTTTCATAGCTATGAGAATAAGAAGTGAAAATGTAATGAACAATTACATTGTTTGTTTGTATAGAGGCATAGGCATTGTGTATAATTATGTCCTTTTGAAACTTACTTTATCCCTTGAAGTGTAAACACCAGTTAGCATGCATTCCCTTAAATTTCATTTCAGTAACTTCTCTACTTTTTCCTACATGGTACTAGATTCAGTAGATTGGTTCATAACTTAATGTATTTTCACCTCTTAATCTGCTAAACCTTGTGAGAAAAATGCATTGCAGATAATTTAGCACAAAGTGTCATCAACAAGTGCACATAGCTGGGGCCAAAGGGGTCATGCCATGCTTATACTTTTGAGATACTCTAGCAGCTCAACTACTGTACAACAGGAAATTTGACAGACCATGTACACTAGCAATATATCAAAGGTGAGATAACAAAAGGGCTGAAGTTCATGTGATACAACAGCTTCCTCCAGGGAAAGACATGCACTATAATATACTATCTATATGCAAAGTTACAAAGGTTACAACAATTCCAATCCACAATACCACTGTCTATTACAAGGTTACAGAGGTTATAACAATTCCATCAAATAAAAAGTTGACAAATCCGCTTTGAAATAAAATTTTGATAAAGTTTTTAAAAAATTGAGACCTAAAAGGTTACTGTTTAAGGCACTTATATTAACTGATTCTTCAAACTCATCAACTCTTTCTGCCGTCAAGATTTTCTGCAATATGGTACTTTAATGCAACAGTCACATTAATACAGTGTAGATATGTTGCTACGTAGTTTACCTGTAACAATGCAGTTGAAATAATCTAAAATGCTATCTTTAATCAGGGAGGCATGCCCACATACATATTCCCATAATGGAATCTGTGTCTTGTATAATTCAAATTTACTCAGTCATTTTCATTGCCCCTCCCCTCCCCTCACTTGCTCCACTGTCCCTGAAAAGAATATCCCTAATCCATATGGCCACTGGTGATATGAAGAGTGAATTATTCACCCTTGATTCATACTCTACGTATAGAGCTAAATGGTATATAGCCACATGTAACACTTTCACACCTCAGATCAAAGGGGCTGCCCAGGCTACATTTGGGCAGTCATTATACAGATGTTGAAGTCAAAATCGATTGTGGGGATCAATTAACAGTCACGTGATTAGGATGCATGACTTGAATTTTGCCATGAAAACCACTCAGATGGAGAGCGTTTTGTTATCCTCACCATTCTACAAGTTGTAAAACATTGGGCTAAGGTGAGAACTAGTGCTATAGCTTATTCACCAATTGTTTCCACACATTTTCGAATACAGACACACCCCCATCATGAAGCTACCACTCTGAATGGAGTAATCACTCTACAAGTATATAAGCCTACCTATGTAGGCCTTTGGTGAACTCCATACTTTGTCCATAAACAGTTCAATAACACTGATTAAAGCACTAAACTCGTGTAACTGAAACTCTCCGTGATATCTATAGGAGGCAGCACTCGTATTGGCTTGGGTGATTGATCAGCCTGATCAGTGTTACATATTAGCTGTAACATGGGGTATTCAGGCTTTGCCTGTCGTGATATGTATACCCTCTGTCCTCGGGCCTGCAGCCCTTGGGGCATATATATCAGGCAAAACTCTCATTCCTGTGTTACAACTATTACATATATAGTTATGTCAGTATGTCTCAATATAATACAGAAGTACCAGTGAAAACATTATTATTATTAGTAAATTTGCTTGTACACAGGACTTCTTTATAATAAAGCACAAAAGGAATAACATGATAAAAGCTTGCAAACTCGATAAAAATAAATATGTACAAGGTAAGGTTTATATTTAACTGTACATATTCTAGCATGCATATTGTATGCATACACAATGCAGTAATATTAGACAGTCATATAGCTACAGTAGAACTTCTCTTTCAGAATGTGTTCTGAATAACGTTTAACCCCACTATATAAGGGACAATCACACAGATGCTTACCAGTACAATTTTAACAGTCAAAATTGGCTGGTCTCCTCAAAGTGTCCCTTATACAAGTATACAAATAATTGGAACTTTCAACTAGAGTAGGGACCATAGCACATCGATAAAAAGTACTGAAACAAGCTGGAGTAGTGCATGACATTAAATCACAGTAAAACAATAAGAAGTGTTATATCCCTACTGTGCATTTCAATTATACTGTAGTATCTTAGGGATATAACACTTCTTATTGTTTTACTGTGATTTAATATCATACACTACTCCAGTTTTTTTTCATTACTTTTGCTACGGTCCCAACTCTAATTGAAAATTCCATATTTTTTGTGTACTTGTTTGTTTACTTTTTTTTTGTAAAATAAAATTATTGTGAAAGGTGAGCTCACACATGCCACAACAAAATAAATAAATGGTACCACACACCCCAACTATCAATTATCATCTGAAAAGTGAAGTATCCATTATGCTTTGTTGTCAGCTATGTTCAACCCGTTACACAACATTGCGAATCAAGAACTGTTTGAAAAGCACCTCTGCAATCAAAGTAGCCACTATGAAAAATATGGACATTTTCATTACAAGGAGAAGCCATCATGTGCTATTGCCAAATTGACACTTTTTAATGTTGGCAAAGATAAATGGGACACAAAGGAAGACACTGATAAGTCCATGAAGAATGCATTGTATGTACTGCAGTATGCCAAAAGGCACCTCTCAAACCGAAGTGACATCGAACAGTGAAAAATCAAGCCTGTTGCCTTAGCCGTTATCAAGTTACCCTTGTCTGAAGGCATCAGTCAGTCAGTCAATCAATCCTGTTTAATAATTTTTAAAAGAAGTATTCATATACAGCAACTTGTTGAAAGCGTTTCAGGTCAATCTGAAGGCTTGGTTGGGCTTAGTTTTACCTAACCAATGCTGCTTCATCACCATCAGGGAAAAGTAAGGCTGGCTTTTGGGTGATGTTTTTCATGGGCCACGCCCACACCTTTGTGGTCCCTGCTATACAGTACTATCGGTACTGTATGATAGAGGTTCCACTGTACATAGTGTATAGGGTTATGATTAACACAAGGAAAATACATACCTACTGAAATTTGTAGTGTAATTTAGCGATTCTTGTTGGAGAGGTTTCAGGGTTTTAGGAAACTTCTTTTGTACTACTTGAAACTTTGAAAAGTTGAAACTTCAAGTTACCAGAATCTTTACCTTAGTTAAGTAGTGATAGTTTTACACACAATAGCAATGTGCGTTGCTCTGAACAACAATTTTGGTGAAAAGATCAAGATAATCTAATAAAGCTGTAGGCAATACAAACTACTCTAATATAACAGTCAGTTAGCTGAAGTGGAAACCTTTTTTCAAAATTCCTGCGTTTATATGTATATACTCCATAAGTAGGTAATTCACAAGTATTGCATTACTCATTATGTAGTTATAATTAAACCACTATAAAAGCCTAAAAGTGATCATTTCCATGGAAAATACTAGACAGAAAATATGAATATTATTGTGTAGCAATAAAGGTACTGAAACAAGTGAGATCATGTACGTGCACTGTTTGCCTACCTTATCTTGTTTAGGACATCATACAGCTTACAACTTACAAGCTCCTTGTGATGACGAAAAGATGAAATGGATTGAAAAGTTTCAGTCGGTGTTGTCTTGTGATCAGATTTCTCATGTTTGAATTGATGCATGCACAACTGTCATTGTAGGGTTTACAATATAGTCGTGTACATACAATTTAGAAGCTACATTTTGTATTGTATATAGTTGTGATTTGATTTTTAACTTTTATAAAATATCTGGTATAGCTTAATACACAACACTTACTGCGTGTGTGTGTGTGTGCACGTGTGTGTGTCTGTGTGTGTGTGTGCATTAGTGAATCTATTTGTGCTGTGCATGATCTGATTTGTATTTAAAACTGACTACTAGCTATACTGTATAGTGGAATTTCATTGTGTTGCCATGATGATGTTCTATGTGTGTGTTTAAGCAAGAAACTCTACTCACATTGCTCCAGTCTACCCATGCAGCTGTTTAAAAGGGGCTGGGGAAGCACCCCACCAAGATATAACATCCTGGTGTAAACTGCATGGGGAAGCAAATGCCAATTGCATCAAGTGCAAGTGAATGAAGGTCCAGGTGAGGCTTGCTACATCTTCACCTGGTAGACATGGCAAGCCTCCGTCCTGTGGATTGCTAGTCCTGCCCCAGGAGTATTTGCCTGCACTGACTCTTAACACCTGAGTAGCACACAGATGGCCCAGTGCTGGTCCACTGGGCATGCTAGCTGTGGTAGTATTAGAGAAAGTTCATGCTCAGGTGCTGTATTGCATTGTCTTGCTATATGCTCATATACATAATATTATTATGATAACGTTTTATAAAAAACCTACTCAAGAAAACTGCAAAGCTTACCAGAATCATAAAGTTTGGATAACAGTCACTGTGAAAAAAGCTCAGAATAATAAGGTCTATAACAGTCTTATAATGTTAGTATTGGAATGAAATAGTACAGCATATATTAATAGATTAGGACTTTACTATAACAAGCTTATTGAATACATTTAAGACAGTCATATATTAGAGATTAAATCACTAGTATAGTGCAGTGTATTATCAGACTATACTAAGCCTATTTCAACCATATATTGGCTACTATACTACTGTACTTTTTTACTTTCCTACAATCTGTGGCTACCTTAATTAAATAATTTCTATAATTATATTTGTAATGAATTAAATTCTGTAAATATATTAAAACCACAATAGGTACAGCTAGTAAATTAATGTCTCCTTGGCCGGCCATGACAGTATCAAATCAATTTCGTCATTTATCAGTCTTTATCCAACTGCAGCAGGTACGACAGTAAATACAATTCACAAGTTCCATTACAAATTACCTGTATTATCATCACTATGTAGAACTCTGTGACAATCTGTTAGTTGGCTTGGTAGAACTGTCCCACAGCTCTAATACAAAGATGGTAAATATAATGTGTATTCTGGACAATCGTTGGACTTACAGTTTGTAATAATAAGAATTTCATAAAACCGAGACCTTGTCTGGAAACCTAGTATTACCATGTAGAATGGCGGTTAGGTCCCACAACTCTATTAACGATGGTAAATATAATGCATATACTGAACAATCATTGTACTTACGTATACAGTTTGTAACAATCTTTTAAAAACTGAGGCCGAGTCTGGGACCGACAATCCATGTACAACTAAGAAAAGTCTGATAAGACCAGGTCTCACAACCCTAAATGGAGGCAAACATAATTCATATTCTGGATTATTTGGTGTACTTACAGTTGTTATCAGTGAGTCTAACCAGACATAAAATAGCCACTTAGTATGTGATTTTGTTGGGCTAACGTGTTATGTAAGCTCACAAGAAGCATCTGATACACTGATAACCAAGTCCAAGAATCTGGTAATCACTAAGTAAAACTGAAACAAGACTAAATATAATATAATTTGCATACTCTCAGTGAACTTACTTTTGTTAGCAATACGAGCATGGTCAGTGAAATAAGGACAAACAAGATGGAACAGGTTCTTGAAAGCACTCAACTCATTTACAGTGCCAGACGAGGTAGCAGCCGTCAGCTGTTGATAAAAAGTATGAAGAAATGAGACCGGTTCCCAGAAGAAATGAGACCAGTTTCCACAAACCTAAACGAAGGTAAATATAAATTGTATACTGGACACTCTCAGTATACTTACTTACAGATGTTAGCAATAAGAAGAATTTCCTAGAACTGAGACCAAGTCTGTAATTCCTACCCTATTAAAAAGAAAATGAATAAAAACACAATCAGGCTTAATGCACTTACAGCTGTAAGTATAATTAGAAGATGACGTTGAACAACTCCATGAAAAAAGAACAAAACTGTCCACATGTGGTCGCTACCAGATTCTTTAAAGGAAGCAGCTGCCATTGAAGGAAACTAACACTGCAGATGTTGTACACTGACAGCCTGTAGAACTAAGAGGTTCGACAAGAAACTGTACCACTGAAGAGATAATATACAAAATCATAAGAGCGGACCATGCATACTCTTACTGATGATGGCTGATGAACTGTGTCCACTCGTCATCCGCCATAGGCTGAGATAACAGGATATAAAACATGTAATACGTACACAGCAACACCAAAGTTGAATCATTTACAGGCCATTGTCATACAATACACAATAAACAATTTAATACGGCTAAACCTATCGTACAAGCTATCATTTTAGTCTAATACTTACTCATCTAGAGCTGTTTTTGATTGCTGCCATCGAAGGAACTGTCCACTTGGCCGTACGTGCCACTTCACCACTGGCTACAGCCAGTAGGGATGTACAGTTGTGGTCCATAACTATCATCGTGGCTCATTGGACGATGGCGCCGATCGCGCACACTCTCTCCGCGAGATACACCGTCATATCACTCACATTTACACAACCTCTGATACAACAATAGCGACAAAGATGGCGACTTAATTGCATCTAATACGCATGCGCACACCACTGACCCTTTCAATTTTAAACAAGCATTACTACGAACTTTTGCAGGTGTGCTAACTGTGCAAGAAAATCTAGATTTGTATGACTCTTAGATTAAATAATTAATTTTTCTGGTATTATATGCTTTGCTATATGAAAATGTGTGCGTATGAAATTATCACAACAAACTGAAGCTAGTTAGCTAGCTACAGTGATTAACAGAAGTGTAGCTACTTATTGTAAAATCATCATGACTTTGATTGGTACAGTAAAAAAAATCTTAAGTCACATGGGATGGTGAAGCTAAAAATAATGAGATCTGATGGTGATGCTAAAAAGTTATCACATTTAGTTAAGTAAACAAAGCCATACAAAGAATGTGTATTAAACTAAAGTATAATCTGTTTCCCATAATATAAGATGGGGTTTATACTAAACTATAAGATAGTTAGTATAATGCAAGACTATACTGAGATTATTTGTATAGTTTATGCCATTAGATATACCATCTTATATTCCTCTTTTTTCACAGTGAGTGCTAGCTCTCAAACTCACAAACAGGAACTTACTGACATTTTGTTTATGTAGGTATGGACTGACATGCAGATAAAGGAGCAAAATTAACTAGATGAATAAGAATTGGAAAATTCATAGGTTACTTTAAAGACCACAAAACAAGAAGGGATCAGTAATGTAAACCACAAACCCCTATTTGAGTCGGTTATCTGATGAATGGAATGTTGTCTCAGTTGTATTAGTATTAGCTTGAGGTAGTGAGCCAGTGAGACTAATTGTACATTGATCTTGCATAAACTGATATGTGCATTCTTTAATCTTTATCAACTGTTTGTTAAATTGCATCATATTTGTTTCCCATCTATGCAGGACATTATCCAGTTTGCCACTTGTAGGCTTACAGTGATGGCAAAAACAGAAATGGCCTGGAATGAGATGTTTCAGTTCGTAACCGAACTGCTAAAACAATTGAATAGCTACTGAAATACATATTTTTTATGTACATGGTATTTATTTTATTTTTTTATGCGTATATATCTTTACTCCCCTCCTCCTCCCATAATATATATTTTTACATGCAAAGTTTAGCCTTTTAATGTCTTAGTAAATAGAAACTTAGTAAAATTGTGAGCAAATTTTTAAATAGCATGGGCACTCTTGCAACGCATTACTTACGTAATGCTCTAAGTATTGTGGCATTGAAAATTATTACCTAAAGATACAATATTATTGATGGAGTCTCTGATAGAGATGTTCATAGCCAAAGCTCTGTTGTATTTCATCGTATATATACATACTGTATACTTTCCTTTTTATGGATCATGATGATATAAAAAGCAACACTATTTAATTTACTGTAGTCCCCCATCTGTACTAGCAGTAGCTACTACACATATAAAAATGTGTGTATTTATTTGCTACTTATGGCAAAATAATTAACCGATTGATGTAGACATCAGCGAGGCAGTTAGTTAGCTAGTTAGTCAGTCAGTCAGAAAATTCCACTGAATAGCTGTATAAAATAAAAGTTGCCAACTTATCGGGTTGCACTGAAAGCAGAGAGCAGGGCCGCCCACAGCGGGGGAACTGGGGCATTTTGACCCGGGCCCCAGCCTGAAAGAGGCCCCATGAAGGGTCCTTTGAATACCTGTCTAAAAGATCGATATACTCTAATAGAGCAGTCACAGTATTCTTCAGAAGAGCAGTATAGCAAGCTTAGTCTCGCGTGGCCAGACCGCTTTTTCTTCGTCACGGCGCTTATTGATTAGAGATTATAAGCGCCTACTCCGAAATAGGGTCTGGTCCAGAATCAATACGTAAACTCGTTTTCACACCCCAAGCAAAGGCTCGGGGTGTTTAATCAACTTTCGTCATAATCCCTTTTAAATTTCAAGCCACGTACACACTGGAAATGCCATGAACGATAGCCGGTGGAGTTGATGAGAGACACTCAGAGGCTGGTTTTCTACGGTTAAAAAGGTCACGGATCGATTCCTTGTGAAAACGAAAAGACTGAAGGCGAACTGAGCAAGGAATCAACCCGTGTTCTTTTTAGCCTTAGAAAACCACCCTCAGTGTTTCTCATCGACTCTACCGACTATCGTTCATGGCATTTCCAGTGCGTACGTGCTTGAAAATTAAAAGGAAGTATACGTTTTATGACGAAAGTTGATTAAACACCCCGAGCTCTTGCTTGGGGTGTGAAAACGAGTTTACGTATTGATTCTGGACCAGACCCTATTTCGGAGTAGGCGCTTATAATCTCTAATCGATAAGCGCCGTGACGAAGAAAAAGCGGTCTGGCCACGCGAGTATAGCAAGCTTATAAGGCCACTCCAAATAAATTCTCTGTTTCCCGTCCACCGCCCGCACCTATAGTTACTGTCAGCTCTAAATATCTATTATTCCGTATTCTTCCATTATTTTCCGGTTATTCTTGCATACTGACAGGTTCAGTAAAAGCATTGTCAGCTCACGTGTCAGCAGTGCAATCAAGTCGGCACAAACTACACGTTTGTGTTCTTTTTGCAACTTAAAAAGGAAGGAATAAGCTTTTATGCAACCTTTTATTGTTGTGCCAGACAAATAATGGCTTGAAAAGCTGCCAACCCTATAATGAAATAATGGAAATGCAGGGGCGTAGGCAGGATTTCCAAAAGGGGGGTTCTGCCCTAAGTATAGAATTTCGTAGGTGTGCACATGTAAACACGTGTACACGTGTAAACATGTGTATTCTTATAAATTCATTCGCAATAGCGAGTAGAGGTACTTGAATTCCTCTGCCTGAAGACCTGTAGCTACCCATTTCAGTGGATTTGTGTAAGTTAATTCAGTTCTAGTTAACCAGTATCACGATTTAAAAAACTTAACTCTGAAAAGGGGGTTCGTCCGAACCCTTTGAACCCCCCCTGGCTACGCCCCTGAAATGGACTGCCCGCCCGCATGCAAACATGCTTGAGTCCAGGACAGGAAACAGAGAATTTATTTGGAGTGGCCTAAATAAGGAGATATGGTTGGTGAGGGGTAGCTATTGTCATTGTCAGCAAGTAATGACCTTTTCTTTTTTTTGGTCTTCAACTTACAGCTTGGGTGAAGTTGTGATTCAGAATGGAAACCTCCTTGCCCCTGGGGCCCCACTTTAACTCTTTGCCCTGGGCCCCTTAATTTCTCTGGGCGGCCCTGACTGCATAGCTACATGTACTGCCAAGACTCTATTAAGGTGTTTATTGAGATGTTCTGGTTAATATTTTTCATAGGAAGCACAAACCTTTCTGATCCATACAGTAATACACACACTCTTGCTGGCAATATAGAGCTAGCTATATACGTGTATAACGTAGGCAATTACAATTGGTATTATTGCACATGCATGGTCACTTCTATTATGTGTAGCTTTAGGGGACACAACCGTTTGACACTTAGCTATGCACACACCATTCACTGTATTATATAGTTAAAAAATAAAGCATGCCAGGCATACCAAAATGTTGCAATCAAGCAAACACACCAATGTGCAGCTTTAGTGGTGTGTAACTATATTGCAATATTTTGGTGTGTCAGGAACACTTCACTTTTACAGTGTTTGGTAGCCTAAATAACTTTTAATTGCATGTGTGCACGTGTTTTTTTTGTTTTTTTTAAAATTAAAATCACTGATCCATGCAATTGATGACAACACATATATTCTGATAGCTACACTGCAATCTTTCAGTTGGTAAAAAAACATTCAGTTGTTTGTCAGTATTATTGCTATACTGACATTACCGTAAGTAGTATTTTCGTATGCAAAACTTGTACGAAATTTTTTACATAAGATCGAACTACTCTAATAGAGCAGTCATTCACGAAAATTGTGACCCGGTCTGCGAAAAGGGCTCTTATAGCCTTTCCAATTATCCATGTTTGGCTAATCATAACTCCTAATCTACTAAAGCTATCACCATGTAATTACACCCACAGCTACTGCCAGGTTAGGGTTGTTGAGTGACCAAATTGTAGGCTTGTACCATATTGACCAGTCAAGTTATGGATTACCATATATATACAATTGGAAAGGCTATAAGAGCCCTTTTCACAGACCAGGTCACAATTAGACTATACGAAAATATTTTTACACGAAAATTTTATCACGAAATTTTTTTGCACGAAAATAAACGAATTACGGTATTATTAGACTGACATTATAGTTAATAGGCCACTCCAAATAAATTTCCTGTTTCCCATCCTGACCTCAGGCATATTTGCATGCGGGCGGGCGGGCGGGCGGTCCATTTCCATTATTTCATAATGAGATTGACAGCTTTTCAAGCCATTATTTTCCTGGCATAGCTATAAAAAGTTACGCAAAAACATGTTCCTTCTTTTTCAAGTTGCATCAATAACACAAACGTGAAGTTTGTGCCGACTGAGCTGACAGTTACCAGGTGCGGGCGGTGGACGGGAAACAGGAAATTTACGTGTAACTACTGTGCGATACTGACTCTAGCTACCTTGGCTTTGGCGGTGAACAGTAAATGAATGACTCCACTTTACATTACAAAGATTCCGGCATTTTTTAATAGCTCAAGTTTTAGCGGGGTTTTAGCTAACAATAGAAATTGAAATTGTCTACCACAAATTTACGGAGAGCTTTAATTTAAAAAATCTCGGATATTGGAATCCACTGACCTTTTTATACCGTATAGAGTCAGCCGTTCATTTAGATCTGTGAGCTTATAGCTACACTTTGAAACATGGATTGTAATGAAGTGCAGTCAGCGAATGACGTGTTGAGGAGGTTACACGTTTCGTTCAGAAGATACCTTAACTTTCAGTCCATCTCTCCTCATCTTCGATCGCACAATTTACTGACAGACCACGAGTGGCAAGTTATTTCTGATAAAGGCAGCTGCGAGGATCAAGTAGATCAACTACTTAAGTACCTGCCACAAAAAGGAGAAAACTGTTTACATGCACTGATCGAATGTCTCCAGTCGTCACTAGATCATGCCGGCCACAAGGATCTTCTCGTTGAGTTGAAGAAGCAACCTGAGCTACGAGTCTCTGCAAAGGTGGTAATTTAAGTAAACTGTGTATAGCTAGTTAGTAAATTATTATGCATCTATAAGGCCACGCCGAAAAGTTGATTATATGTTTCTGGTTCCCAGCCTTAACCCGGGCCTTCGTTTCCCAAATTCCTTTAACCAAACAATTACACTCCTTGCTTTATAACCTTATAACTCTTATATAGTTATAGGAATCATCACCAAATTTTTAGCAGCATTTCTCCCCATAATTATGCACTAGTGGTGTAAATGGGATGGTGATTGAATAATATAATTAGAAGTATGATGTAATCAAATCTGGGAAATAAATGTGTAAGAATTTATCACAATAGATTCACTCTGTTTAGTCTATTACTTTTACAAGTTTGCTGGGTAGCTACACCATTTAGGCACAAACAGAAAAAAATTCAGCGCTAAAGATTATTGTATGATGGTTTTACAAAGAAAATACTATCATGACATAAATGCGGGAATATATAAGAATATATATCAATGCCTTGTTGTACTAGATTCTTATAAGGAAATTTTTATTTCAGTTTGCTTAGAGGTTACTGTTCCAATAAAAATGTATGTTATTATTAAAGCTGTTTCTATTCATCTAAAAATAAGTATTATCATGAAGTCAAAAAATGTATGACAAAAACTATTGGTGGGAAACGAAGGGTTAAGCCGGCTTCCTGGTCATTTTTTGTTGAATGGATTGTGCAATTGCCACATAATAATATTTTATATCTGTTGAAAGGTTTCATGTCTTGTAAACACTCTTTTCTTGTAAAGATGCACCAGCTTTATACAATAACTGTTTTTCTTTATAATTCCATATACTACAATTTCAAATGTACATAGTATAGAGTCTAATAAAAAAAAAACCTGGTCACCTGGTCAGTTTTGGGGAATATGTAGGACCAGAAACATACAATTAACTTTGCACGGCCTAACGTTATGCCCATAGACAAAATTCCCCACCCCCTGGAGATAATATTGTGGACATATTAAGCCAGAAAATGTAACATTTTGCTTTTGCTTGCAAATGCTCTTACCCTTTGGACAACTTCTGGTGGTTCGTATACTTGCAGCCAACTCGTGCTATTTTATAATGGAGGAGTGCTATTAACATGCTAACACAGCACACCAATTTGCTGACTCATTTGACACACTGCATGTACTGTTTACAGTGCTAATTCAGCATATGCATAGGTAGTGTGATGAAATTGAAAACGTGTAAAGATACAAGTGTAGCACGTACATATCTATAGCTGACATGATTGTAAATACACTTATATACATGGGCCTTTGTCATGGTTGCAGGATAGGACTCACACATCATTAGTACCTACAAAGTTCCCTCAAGTATATAAGGCGGTTTAGGAAATCAGTACATACGCAATTTCCTATATTGGAACTTAACTCAATAAGCTTAAATGTGGCCTTACTGGCCTTTATTCAATTTAGAGCAAAATTCATTGAGAGGTGGTGAAGACCAGCTATTTATTCATTTGGCATATCATCTATAAAAATCTCATAATTTTATGTCAACAAAAATAATTCATATGTTTTTTTACAACTTGTATACTCTGTATTGATTTGAAATGAATTGCAAGCAATTTCAACAGTATAGGTACATTTGCACTGCATAGCCCTTTTGTTCTGTATCAACTGTGATAAACACCATGCATCTTGTGTTGTCACACGTATACGTGTAGCTATGAGATGATTTGTGTAGTTATTTATAGTGTGATAGTTTGTGTTCTCTCAGTAACTGATCCGCCTGTGGAATCTATAGACATTAAAAAGTGCTTGTCTTCCAGTGCTGTGAGGATCCCATACTGGTACATGATACATATGGTTGTATATGTACAGTACCCTATTATTGTCATTAAACTTGTCACTTTAATGGTGTACAATTGCAAGTAGACTTAATCACCTCTGTTAGCTATACAAATAATTAAATAAAAAGAGCATTATACATTAGAGCTGTTAGCATATACCATCTAGAGCATACGTCTAGCTACACATGTTCACCGTTTATGAAAATCATTTGAAGCATAAAATGTAATTCAAAAATTTAGAAAACTGCATCGTAGTTGTATTGATGAAATCCAATTAAGTTATGAATAGCACTCCACTATTATGCATGGGCCCCTGATAAGAACCTCCAACAAGGGAATTTGGTCATGATATGACTCTAGATTTCTGCCACTGCATTTTAGCACAACGAGCATCCAAGAAACTTCGAAACACCAACTTGAACTCAGCTAGTAAACTGAAGTGACATGTCACTTTCTGCTGGTCAAGACAGGTGCCAATGTTCTGAGCCAGCTAGCAGTAAACTATTTCTTTTAAGCATGTACTACAATAAACTTTGTCGGTTATAAAATGACATCAAAGTTTGGTTAAATGAATGTTATTGTTTTTGCTGATTTAAGCTATTATTCTTGACCATGTGATTTACCAAAGGTGAAACTGTTGCCAATACTCTTACTAAGCAGATTATTGAGGGCTCTCCCACTAGTATGTGGTTAGTAAGGGAAGGTCTGTTTTCATAGTGAGCAGCTGCCTAAAATAAATACAGTTAACCTCACTTACATATATAGTTACAAGACTACCATAGCGTAGAAACCTTCTAACTAATACATAGTGGGCATCTCTAGTAGGTCCCAGACATTGCTCAATGGTATACTTTATTAGTTATCTCATTAATTATATAAGTTTGGTCATAATGAAGTTCAATTACTGTACATGGATACTGATAGGAGGATTTTGCTAAGGCAGTCAATACAATTAATGACATACAAGTTGATCAGATGGGAACAATAGAAAAATTAGAAGCAAAGCTTGAAGATAAAAATGAAGAAATCAAAAAGAAAAATGAAGAGATTAATCTTTTAAGAAAGGAGCTTGATGAGTTAAAAATAAATCATGGTGGCCACATTAAGAATCTGGAAGATCAGCTGTCAGCCAGAGATGCTAAAATTCAGTCTTTATCAGAACAGCTTGCTTTACAAGATACAATCAGTTACAGTAGCAGCGAAGATGAATGTTTTGACATACTCACTAATGCTGATATTCCACCGGGAAAAACAAATGAAGAAGTGCAGTCTTCAAGTCTTAATGCTTCATGCAATGAAGATTATTCTGATGCTCCACCTCCACCACGAAAAAGGAGTTCTTCTGATATCACAGAATTGAAGGTAATTGTTTATGATTGTGTATATATTACAAACAGTGCATGGTAATAAGAGTGTTCAAAGAATGATTGATAGCCATTGATGACATCAGTAAGCATTTGCCTATATTGATCCACCACATGAACTTATTATCAGCTACTCCACGAAGTATAACTGTTGTATAAAACTTTGATAGCAAGTTTTAGCATTTTGAATTCTTACTGCTTACACTAATATTTGTTACATGCTGTTACAGTGGAATGATTTCACTAGGCTTGGTAATGGTATCATGCTGGTATTATAAATTGACAACAAAATGGCTAATAATTTTGGCATGATGATACCTGTATTGTCATCACCGCTCAGTTAAACCACAAGACTACTAAAAGTATGCATATATAATTGACACCCGTGTTTTTCACAGTTAGTAGATATTTGCTAAGTAATTATCCTAACTCTGTGATGCCACAACACATGACTAATATTTCTATTCATGGCATTCCTAACACTACCAGAGAACCACACCATGAAATACCTATGTGTTTTCAATGAAAAGTAAATACCAGAGAACCATACCATGAATTTTATCCATGAAAAGTAAAATGCTCCCCATGAAATTGATGTGCCATGAAAATCCTTCATGGATATTTCTCCATGTCATGAAATACTCATGAAATTTACCATGGTAATCTCATGAAATTTATCGTGATAATTTCATGGCCCTGACAAATTATTTCATGACACAGAAAAATTTCATGGGTGCAGTACCCCATGTCAAATATTTCATAGGTATTTCATAAGCAGTGTCCATGAAATTTCATGGCAAACCATGGCATTTTCATAGGCTGTTCTCTGGTAGTTGAAGCACAGCAACATTTGTGTATGTTCTGTTAGAATTTTCTAATAGAGTATCTGTTATAATCAATAATGGATTATTTTAGCATTCACAAGGAGCTCAAAATAACTCAATTGAAAACAAGCTGAAAGCTTACCAGAAAGATGTAACAACATATCACAAGAAACGCCGTAATTTAAAAAGTGAAAAGGAAGCACTAGTCAAAACAAGAGAAGAACTAGAAAATGAGTTGTCTCACTTGAAGGATGAGCTGGATGCTGTGTCATTTTCACATTTTGGCAGTGTACATCATAACCTGTCTTACTCCAGCCTAGAACTAGCAGAAACAAAAGTGAGTATTAATTAGAGCACGCAATATCCCAATAACTTTATTATGCACTTCTGCTATCAGAGCATGAGCTTACTTTTCAGCATATAACAGCATGTATACTTTTAAAAATGCACATTCATGCTATGTATCAATCAGTGACAACAGAGACAGATCTGAGGGGGGCCAAGGGGTGCTGTGTCCCCCCTGGCCTTTCTCTTGCCCCCCTTGGACCTACAGTACTATATTGATACCAGAAACTAGAATCATGCATTCACACTGTATTCAAAAGTATAGACAGCCAATGGGCAAATAGAAGACAACAGTTATAAAATGTACTTTACAGTTATAGCTAAATTGTACACTGTAAAGAAAGCGAGGCAAATAAATTTGAATTTTTGTTCAAAGATCAAGATACTCTAATAGAGCAGTCACTACTCTAATAGAACAGTCGCAATTCTAATGTCATCAATTTACAATTTTTACAAATCATAACAATGCTAGCTACTCCTTATTTTGATTTGGTATACACTCTACCATCAAACAGGTTTATCTCAGATAGGCTAACCAATCTTTGTATGTATTGCAAAACATACACTTTGTCAGCTAAGTGCTATCAAAAATGCTCTGAAATTCAAACCTGAGATAAAAATTTCTCCAACTACAGTCTTAAAACTTTATGTCCATCATTCATCCAGCTATATGCTGAATAAAATTATGCAAATGAATATAACTTGTACTAGAATTCCATTCTTATCCTCACAGTGGAATAAACACTGTTGTGTGCTAAAACTTCTTGCCCCCCCCCCCTGATAGTGTCTCCTAGATCCGCCTATGAGTGACAACATTATTGCACTTACTGTATCACTTAGTGGGTTTGTTTTCTTAATAATATTATATATTATATATATATATATATATACATATACATAGCAGCCACTGGGAGGGTCTTCTGAAGACTTTTCTGAGCTAAAACGTTCAATTTCCACTCAATCACGATTAGGATCCATCACTTCTTACTTCACTCCTAAGGTTTGTACAATAAATTCAACAGTTTTGTGTTGTACAGTGCGTGATGTTTGAGCAGAGAAGCTCAGAGAAAAAGGCAAGTAGAAGTACATCACTTGGTTATGAAGAAGCTGAAGTATCCATGCCTAGCAAGGTTTAATCATTGTATAATTGTGCTATGATCTTACCAAGAACCTGGTAGCAGTTTTAGAGGCTCCTAGTATTATATTGCACTTGTTTGATAAGTATGACTTTAAAGTTTATTAATTTTGTGATCTTTTATCATCTATTAGAAATCTGTTTCTTCGTCAGATAGTGCCCACGACCCAGTTTACCAAGGATGGCTATTAAAAGAAGGTGTGTGTGTGTGTGTGCGTGCACGCGTGCGTGCGTAGCATATGCAAAATTTAATAGCTATATAGTAGGGCTCAAATGAATAATGTTTTTACTATTTGAATATTCTTTATTCACAACTACTTAATATTCGAATATTCTTTTTCACCATTGGTATATGGACGAGATATCAATAATCCTGTTGTACAAGATGTCTCTGTAATACAATTCAGAATCAACATGATTTGATCACTTATGTCATAGATATGCTTATGTAGGATCAAGAATTTCCTAGTACTCTGCACACTGATGTTATATATTTCCTTTGAAATGAATATTCGAATACCAGAAATGGTATTCAAATAATATAATATTTGTTTGAGCCCTACTATATAGCACTGTTCACATTATCTTGGTTTTCATAGTGCTTGATGTTACAATAAATCTTTAGTGTATCATTGTTTAAGATCACCATGTTCAATTCATTTTGCTTAGTAGTGGTATAGAGCAGTGATGCAACCTACCCTGAAAAATGATGACCAGAAAAACAATTCTAAAAATGTGTATATAGAATGTTTGTAATTATGACCTATAAATTATTTAATGTTCTGTCTATTGCTACTAGTTTAATAATATTATCTTCAATATTGAAAAATGGCTAATTTTGAGTGCCGTGATCGTTGCTATTAAGTAGCTTTACATCTGTGCAGTTATAACTGTTTCATCTACATGTCACCTCATCTCATAATACTATGTAATTATGGAACATGTTTAGGTGGTCAAAAGAAGTACTGGAGGAAAAGGTGGTGTGTCCTGTCATCACATTTCTTTTTCTACTTTGAAGGAAAAGCTGTAAGTGTATAATCTACTGAGTGCTTGTTAATATGCTGCAGTGTATAATTCTCTTTGTACTTGTACATGTATAAACTAATGTTTCTTATCCTACTTACACTGTTTTGTGAGAATTAAATTATGTGGCCATTTCACGTATGATACTAATGCTTGAAACATACTCTTTTCTAAAGGTTGTGAAGAGATAATAATCCAATCATCCAATAGCCAAATACCAAAAATGGGTGCTCAATTAGTGTATTTGTTGACTGGTAGGCATTTTATTAGAATTTATGCATATCCTATTATAGAGAGCTTTGTACATCAATGAATAATCCAATTAACTGTCCTGCACAGAAAGAATGGTTGATATTATGTGCTACTCAATTACTTGAGTACCCCTCTGGGCCCAGGGGCAGCTCCAGACAGGGGGGAGAAGGTTTGCAGTGTAGTTTCTGGAAACTGGTCAAGTATATTCAGTAAATTAAAATACATCAAGGGTACTCTGCATTATTCATACTATGGGATGCTGTTAGAGATATGTATAATAAATAGAAGGTCTACCTAAATGTGCTTTATTTTCATACAAAAAGGTAAAAAATATTTTGTAAAAATATTTTGGTGTGATTTACATGAATGATTGCTTTATTAGAGTATTTTAATCTTTTGGATACAAAATTATTTTACAATGAAAAAAAGCGAATTATGGATAAACAGAAGATTGATATAGTAGAAATACTCTATATAATAAAACAATATAATAGAAGTAGAAGGTTTTTATCACTGGAACCCTTAAATTGAAAGTTTTTAACTACACTATTATTAGACTTATGCAAGGAATGTGACAGCTAACTTTTCGCCAGATCAAATCTAGCTAGGCAACTTTACAATGCATGATTATATACAGGGAATATGTTTACACTAACACATGTATAAGAAAAGAAAAAACCCTCAACCAATTGCAGTCCTTGATTATCATAAGCAGTAATATACCATGAACTGAGTTTGAGTATTTGTTTCACATTACAGGACCCTGCAATGAGAAAGAGGCCAATAGGAATATTACCAATCACTCCAGAAATGGAAGTCAGTGAATATGTTCAAGAGGTAAACTCACCCTAACATACGCACACATAACTCACACACACATGCACACACACACACACACACACACACACACACACACACACACACACACACACACACACACACACACACACACACACACACACACACACACACACACACACACACACACACACACACACACACACACACACACATACACACAGAGTCACACACACACACACACACACACACACACACACACACACACACACACACACACACACACACACACACACACACACACACACACACACACACACACACACACACACACACGCATGCACACGCATGCACACTATACACACAGAGTAATTGTCTGGCCATTGCATCAATGGCGCTAAAGTTTACCTTAAAAGAAACAGCCTTGGGGCTGTAAAAAAAGGTCGCTGTCAAGCAAAGTAGGATTAATCAAACAAGCTTATTCAACACGACTGGTAAGAACAAGGACTGATATCAAGTTGTGGCCAAGTGAATGCAGTATTACCCATTCTCTTTGTATCTAGCTATAGCTATATAATAAAACTAGAACAAATACACATGCAACTGTCATTAAATTGTCATTTGGTCGCTTTTATTTTTGTAGTGTGTGATTTTAAATGACAATTTTTAAATGACAATTTTTAAATGACAATTTAATAACAGTTGCATGTGTATTTACTCTAGTTTTATTATACAGCTATAGCTAGATACCAAGAGAATGGGTAATACTGTATTCACTTGGCCGCAACTTGATATCAGTCCTTGTTCTTACCAGTTGTTTTACAGATTGATCATGGTAATATTCCAGTCTACTTGGCCGTAACTTGATATCAGTCGTTCTTACCAGTCATGTTGAATAATTAGCTTGTTTGATTGATCCTACTTTGCTTGGCAGTGCCCTTTTTTTACAGCCCCAAGGCAGTTTTTGTTTTAGGATAGCACACATTTTTGTCACTGAGTAATATCAATCAAGACGAAAAAAAATTCATGCATAAAGCTAATAGTGATATACCGATACTAGTATCAGTATCGGCCCTATTTTGGCGGTATCGGACTTGTATCGGTAAAGCTATAAATTCCCGATACCAACCGATACTTTAAATGACGTCATTTAATTATTTATCAAGATGGCGGCATACATAGCGCATTGAATGGAGTTGAGCAAAAGCTGATATAAGCCATGAATAGGCCAGTTTCACATAAGGCCTTAAGAATGCAATCAGTGTTAATTGTCTATTGCATAACCACTGGATGCTGTGGATGCCCATAAAAATGTATTGAAGCCATTGGGAAAACGATGATAACCGGCAGCAAAACTTCGGTAACTTACAAAGTATACGGTATGTTCTAATTTTCTGTACACGGAAAGAAACTACATTGATTTCTCTTTCGTTTCGTCATAGATCCTTTAGTGGTTGTCCACTGTGAATAGGACAAAAGATGCCCGAGTTAATAGGGTGGCAAAGTTAGAAATGTCACCAGACAAGGCCTTCTACAGCTGATATTTGTAAGTTCGAAGTCAGAAAATAACACAGGAACTTCAACAAGTCTTAACAATAGTTTTTGTTGCGAATCGCTTCACAGGAAAGCGCTGAATTGGCATGAGAGCTAATAAGTTAACCGCTTGTTCAGGGAGCCCAGATACATCATCCAGGTGATAGTACGGCTTACTCTTGTACTGTACATCTGGTAAACAAGAATAACAAGCAGCTGCTTGTGTGTTTCGTCTCCAAAAAACATTTTTATCACGCATTCTAACCTTTATTGGCTCATAACTCGCTAGTGGCTTAGCGTATTTACAGCAGACAAACACCACAGGGCGTAGAAATCAATGTAGTCTACAGTGCTGCTTTAAAAACTCGGATATTTTCATTACATTATATGTGACAATAGATTTTGTGTCCGTGGTTGTCCATTTCCCAATGGTTTCTGTACATTTTTATGGCTAACCACAGCATCCAGTGGTTGTGCAACCACAATTAAAAGATCAATTAAAATACTTTCCCTTACATGAAACTGGCCTAACAAGAAGCCAGCTACTAGCATTATTAGTACAGTGGAAACTGAAGTAAGCCACGAAATAAGATTCATTGAAGCCATAAACTATTATCTTCCCATAATTGATAGCCACAAAACCAGCAAACTGCAGTTGATGGGATTAGCAAATGAGTTTAGTAAGCTAAATCACTAGCTGTTTCTTGTGAGAAATGCCTGTGGTGCAAAGTATCGGTATCGGCCATTTCTGGCCTCAAATGTATCGGTATCGGATCGGTAGTGAAAAAGTGGTATCGGTGCATCACTAAAAGCTAATAGTTCCATACAAGCCACCTTTGGTTATCACAACTGTGTGTATTGCATCATAGTTTGGGACATGAAGTAGCAAAACCAAAGAATGTAGTTTGGTACAAGTAGGCAGGTGCTTCCTCAATAGGGTATGGCTTCTAGACACCAGTAAAACCATCAGAGTAAAGGCCATTTCCCAGCAGGTGAGAATGTGCCCCAAACTTCTTATTATATTGTAACATACTAGATTGTCCTTTGAAATGCACAAACAAAGCCGTATTGTGGGCTGCGTTACTGAGCTACTTCAGACCCATTATTACAAATGAACTGATAACAAACACTTACAAGAATAGCATGCGATAGCAAGTTCACTGAGCTCACCGCACTGATTCACCTAGCGTTGACTGCAAATAAGCAGCCGAATTCAACGAGTTTGCCAACTGTAAATAAACACTACTGTAGTTAGAGGTGTCTTAAATTTAAGATAGGGTTCTAAAAAACCACAAAATAAATCAGTAATTAGGTTATTATCTTATGAGCGCGCTTATGGAAATTAACTCACCACTTCCCAGAAGAACAGCAAGTCATAATCGAGCGAAACTACCCCATATGTTTAATTACATATCAAAGGTTGTCCCATGAGTGCAAGAGTGAATGAATCAAACTTTGAGAAAATCGCTTATGGTGACTCTCACAATAGAGGTGAAGTTCCAAGATTGCATTAAAGGAACTTAACTAGCCAAAGAACTTGTGATAGTAAATCCAAGGCTGTAGAACTAACACAGTCCAAGATATAAGTGTCAAAAAATTGGCAGCTCATGCTAATGAGTATGTGAAGGAGAAGGAGAATACGACATTTTCAGCAAAATTTCATGTGGTGTTACTAAAATATAACAGGGATTACTTACTTAGTAATACGCTTATATAACAATATACCAAAGGTTTTGTTGTATCACGAGGTGTTTTTTTTGCCAAAGAGTGATTTTAATGGTAGGTTTTAGGTGTGTGTTCTATAAGAGTTAGTTGTTCATGTAAATAATTCACGTTAGTCACGCGCCCCACTTTCCTTGGCTGCGCGACTCACTACCGTGAGTCTTAATTATATGATGTGGTATATAATATGAGTCCACTCCAAAGTTGGAGTATTAACACTAACTACATTACCATTGGTAGTGTTTCTACTGTAGCTAATGTTGAAGACTGAACGTTATTCTTTGTGACTCCAAATTCAAAGTATAGTTACCACTATATACACAGCCAGTAGCATAGAAGCTTCTTTATTGCAAATAGCATACATATATAATGTATTATTTCATCAGCCCATCTATTTACTGCACACACTGAATCAGTAATAAATTTCCCATTAAGACATTTATTCATATAATTATATACATCATACCATGTAACTAACCATTAATAACTTTCTACGTCACAATGCAGAACTTGTTTGAAATAGCTGATAAAACAAGAGGCTATATGAAGTCATGTAAACTTGATAAAAGCAGAGGAGGTTATGTTCAAGGTACGTATATACATACATTTTTATAATTTTGTGTGCTATAACCTGCATGTCAGCATGAACTCTATACACAATTGTATGTTCAGTGTTTTCACATAACCCAAGTGCTACATACAAAACATTTTTAGAAACTAGGTTCCATTGCATTTTTTTAATTTCTGTGTACATTAACACATTAGCACACCAGGCTAATATGTAAACCTATTCATGGGTAGCTCCAAGAATTTTGATGACTGATTTTTCCAATCCAGTAATGCCAGGGCCTATAGCATTCTAGCTAAAGTTATGTACAAAGGAGTGTACTTTAGTGTGATAAAGACACTAGCATGCAAAACATGCCAATCTAGGGGGTCTGAGAGTATGCACTTTCAGAGAGAAATTTGAAGATTAGATTCTCTGAACTTAACAAATGCTTGACTGTTATATTAGGGTAATTGCTCTATTAATTATCTATCAGGGTATCTCATTCCTTCATACATAATTGGCTATTACTGTTTAAAATGCAAAACTATACTAATCAAGCAATCTATATGTACAACAAAGATATGAATGCACGTGGGCATCACATGGGCATCACATGGGCATCACATGGGCATCTGAAATACCATAGCAAATAATTAAGTGGCTTGCCTCTTAGAGTGTCCTGATTTCAATATGTATCACTAGTGTAGATGGTGTGTGTGTGTGTGCGTGTGTGTGTGTGTGCGTGCGTGCGTGCGTGCGTGCGTGCGTGCGTGCGTGCGTGTGTGTGTGCATGTAAATATGGCATATTTATACATGTTTGCTTTAATCTCTGGTAGGACATCATGCAGTATACAAGTTTCAAGTGTCTGCTAATACCGAGAAAGTGAATTGGGTTGAGTCTTTTAACAAAGTGCTGAAAAATCTGAAACAACAAAATGTTTAATTTGACATTCATATGTTTGTACACTGTATTCAAACTTACAGAGAAATATTTTGAAACACTTTTGGTGGATTTTTATTTTGCTAATTACTTCTTATTACAATTTGGACAGAAACTTTAGCCTTAACATTCACAACCATTTATATAGTTTATTCTATATAGCTACTGGTTATGCATATTATTGGATACTCATGTAGAGCTGTGCTGCTATATGGCTTAAGCAACATCGGTACATAGTGTGACCCACTGTAGCAAGCCTTAGTGATCAAATCCCACACTTGATACAATGACTCAAGGTGTTCAAAGTGTGTATATATTATGCTATAATCCATGTACATAACTGATGAAAGCCCCCACCACCGATGTCTACACTGACTAACAGAGTGTCTACATTGATGGGTCTCCCTCACTAAATTTCCCACTCAACAGCACTGATTATACCACTGCACAATCCCAGGTAGTTAAGCACTTGTACAAATCAAAAATTTATATGATAGGTAAATTCTTTAAATGTTTGCTTCAGCCATCAATATAATAGGGCTAGGCCTATAGGCTATGCTAAAGCACAAAGTTAACCAAATTCTTAGACTGTCTTTGTATGAGTATACTGCATTATAATATGACACTGTCAGTATATGAAGTAGTGTGAGCCTATAACCTTTCATGTCTCTAGTCCAATGCTGATTATTATAAGTAGCTCAGTACTTGCTTATAGCACAGTTGAATGGTTGCCTTTTATTAATAATATTATATACTGCTCTTGGCTGAGTACTCTGAGATGACTGCTCTATCAGAGTATCTTAATCTCTGAAGTTGTGGAGCCTTCCTAGTTTCTCATGTTTCTTTGTGCTGGCCAGGGTAGCAAACAGTTTGTTTTGTGACAAATTTGTATAGATAGCTATTCATAATTTGGTGATGCACCAATTATAATTGATAAATAAACGGAAATCAGCCAAATTTCAGCAATATTGGTATCGGTAATTATTAACAGATTATTAACTGATTAATTTAACTGACTATTGTTTTCATAACAATATAAGACAAAAATAAAGTTTTAAATGACAATTTTACAAAATGTTAGTAAACATAAGCATCGGATCAGTTATTGGTATTTTGGACATTATGTAAGTTTCAATATTGGCTAATTGAATAATTGACAAAATCTCTTATCAGTGCATCACTAGTTCATATAGATACAAGCTGCACCAAATGAAAAGATATCGATTATTGAATTATGCCTAAACAAATATGTCTGCACTGCCTCCACGCTCCTGGTAGAGTGTAGTTGGAGTGACACCTGAGGACTAATAAACTGAGTGAGATTCAGTGCTTATGGCTACATACATAGTACATAAGATCCAGTCAACTCAATGAAATTTTTTTGGATTTCCCATAAAAACTGAGCCATATAGATAGTAGAGAGGGGGGAGGTACTTCATGCCCTTCAATTATCTATGACTGAACATATGTGATCACTGGACCATCAACATCAAACCGATCTAGTTAGCTATGCTTGATACTTTTGACACAGTTCCCCACCAGAGATTGCTGAACAAATTGAAAGTTTGTTGTATTAAAGGCTACATTCTCAATTTGGACAGTCCCAGGCCCCATTATGTTTTTACTCTGACATCACTAATTCAACAGATTGTTTGCTGACGAATGTGTACTATATAGAACAATCAAATCTGATGAAGATAATTATTCCAGTCATGGGGATAAAGGCTAGAAATTAGTTCTGGAAAGAGAAACCAGAAAGTGTAGTGGGTCATGGTGCATGATAAAATTGGCATGTGAAATGGCTGGTGGTGGGAGAATATGAAGATATTTGTGGAGCAGACAGGTTTTGTAAAATGTTGTATCTGATATTCGGCTACAGTTGGCCATCCTAGATGGTTCAACATAGTAGATACACTGTTCTTCCAATGATAGTCAGACAAAACCCAGTGGCAGCCCTTCTTTGTACCTTCCCCAAGGTTTGAATGTTCTTGTCCAAGTATGGGTCCCACACCGGGGATGAATGATATATTGGACGTAGCTACCATGTTTCTGCATGCCATGGATTTAATATCTTCATAGCACTCATAAAGTTTGCATTTAAAAATTATATTTTTTTAGATGCCTTTAAGTACATACATATAGTATATGTGCTGAAAACGATCGTGACATGAAGGATGTTGCTGTATTTCCCAGCTGGTTAACATTGTAGATCACAACCATTGAGTTGGTAGGTAAATACGAATGGTGTTGGTGACATGCTAAATCATAGGCCTAGGGTTATATGCACACTTGCATGACAGTATTTAATCACATTTGCCAAGTTTGTAACCAGGAGGAGGTCAGATTGTGATTTAATTACCACTTTTCAAAGGAATCTCTTTAAAAGTTTTTACTTACCTGTCCTTAAGGCCCCTATTTGGTGATTATTAATTACTCATCCACCACCCGCATCCTTCTTAAGCTACCGCATGGTAAGCCATTATTTACTCTGTGCATGCTCAGAAGAACACGTGATACCAAACTATTCAATGACCATATCCAAACAATCACCAATAAAGCTAACCAAATCAACGCCTTTATTTACAGAAACCTGCGCCACTGTCCAAGCACTGTGAAATGTAACTGCTACAGAAGTATGGTCAGGCCAGTGCTTGAATATTAATAGAATTGAAGCAGTACAGAGAAGAGCGGCCAGATTTTGCCTAATTGAGTTTTCAAGTTACTCTAGTGTTACTAACATGCTAAGCACACTTAACTTACCTCCTTTACAACAAAGAAGAGAGAGAGCTAATGATGTATAAAATTATTAATGATCTTATTGATATCCCCAAAGAGTACTTTACCCCTAATGATTCGCGATTAAGAAAAGGATACTACAGGCAACTGACGACAAACATTGACTCGTATAAATTTTCCTTTTCCCCCTCTGCAATTAAACTTTGGAACCCCCCTCCCCCTATATAGTTAATTCCCCTTCTCTGGATACTTTTTGTAACAACTTAAGTAATTATATCTGTGCGTTGTAATCATTTGTGATTTCTGCACAGTAAAAACAAATAATAATATTATAATTTTTTGTTGATGAACGCTATAATGTGCTATATATCGCCAGGAGAACTGTTGTTTTCCTTAGCAAATTGCTGCAGTGCCAGTTGCAATCGTGTTCTTTTGACTTCATCAAAGCAGACTTTCAGTTAACTGTCGAAAAACAGTTGGCGATCACGGCAAAAAGTAGAATCAGCTGGTGAAGGAAATGTTTGTAGTAAGAAAGAAAGACAATTTGGACAAGGTCTGTACATCAGTGTGTTAGCTAATATTATAAAATAATGGCATAATGGTAATACCCTCCCGCCCGCATCATAATAATTAGAAAGGCTGGATGAGAAACTAATAATCACCAAATAGGGGCCTAACTGTACTCATACTAAAATATTGTTCACAGTATGTATCCTTCTGTGTGATTTGTATATTTAATAATATGCAGAAGTTATAGTATGGTACACTGCAGTTTATCTATATTTGTTGAAAGAGTGATTATTTTCAAAGACTTCAAATAGAACACATCATAGAATGCACGTTGTTCTAGATTTTCCATTGGTAGATCTACAAAATTATATGAACTATTTCAACCTAATTTTCCTTTAACTATCTAGCTAGATAAAAGGGTAGAAATTAAGTGAACTAAGCAATGGATAACAGCATGAAGAATTTGGTATGGAAGTCCATGGATGAGCTTATTCTCAGTGATTGTTCCATTAGAGTATTTAGACCCTGCAAGGTAGGTTTTCTATTTGTATGTAGCTGTTTCTGCAATTTCTTTTAAACCAAGGTTGTGGCTCTATCATGAGCCCACACGCACGCACGCACGCACGTACGCATGCGCACACACCGATTTTCAAGTTTGCCAGCTTCAAGATCAAGTTTTCCTGTCTATTACGGTGGGGCGCGCCGGCTTTTATAGCCGTACGACGCGATGTGGAGTACGAAGCCTAACAACTTCAAATTTGCTACTTGGAAATTGTTTAATTCTAAATCTTCAAAATCACAGTGCTATATATGTAGCACAGCTGATGATGACATTTGATCGAGCGTGCATACGTGCCTTAGTAGTTACTGCATAAAGCAATTTAGCTACGGGCTACGAGGGGTTTGCAAACTTATACGCCGAATAGACAATGGATTGTAACGGTGTGCAGTCTACGAATGATGTGTTGAGACGATTACACGTCTTGTTCAGAAGATGCCTTAACTTTCAGTCGATCTCTCCTCATCTTCGATCGCGCAATTTACTGACAGACCACGAGTGGCAAGTTATTTCTGAGAAAGGCAACTCCGAAGACCAAGTAGATCAACTACTTAAGTACTTGCCACAAAAAGGAGGAAGCTGTTTACACGCACTGATCAAATGTCTCCAGTCTTCACTAGATCATGCCGGCCACCAAGATATTCTTGTTGAGTTGCAGAAACAACCTGAGCTACGAGTAAAGGTGAGACTGAATTAGTGCATATAATTTCGAGTCATTTACGTAGTAGTATATAGTCTATATTAAGAACAGAGGGATACTGACCCCTCACAGCCCCACGTTGTCTGCTGCGTATATGGTGTTAGCTATAATCATAGATAATATATACCTCCGGACACCGTGTCCGGAGGTATATATTATCTATGCTATAATTAGCTACTGCATGTACCTTCCAAGGCCGGAGGAGACGGCCCGGTTGGTCAGGCCTGAGCCGAACCAATAATCTGGAGTTGAACCAACTAGCTGACCAGCTCGAACTAGATTACTCTCATGCAACCTTTGGACGATCACATCTACATGTAGCTACGTACATTTTACAGATGTTATTGAAAATACATGACACAAGTAGTTACCTAGTTTCTCAGCCTAACTAAAGCACAGAACTACGCGTATAGTACAGTACTTCCAATTACCTTACAGTACAGCATAGCATTCGTAACGCTCTGTACAGAAATGATTGTGGGTTCTACGTACAGTATCACGTGTGCTGACAGTTGGCATTTATCACGTGTAAGGCAGGTGCCTTCTTTGATTCTAAACCAGCACACTTATCTCACAATTCAATTTTCATAAAATAATCATTAGCATTCCTTGACTTGTCTCTCTTGGCTTCTTTTACTGGGCGAAGAGCTGGCAGTGACAAACCAGATGACTCATTCCGCGGCAAGAAGCTGTACACCCATACATTACATGGTGGCCATCTGGATGAGATGTTGAATAGAAATCACTCCTCTTCAACTACCCACTCGTCCTGTCGAGATACTGAGCAAACTCACAGTCTCACCCACATCGCACCATTTTCGAATACTGATTGGTCTCGTGACTGTCCACCAGTATATTTACGTGATGATCCGTTCACTTCATACAAACCAGTATAGTAGTATACTGTATTTTTGTAGCTGTGTAGCTTTTTATTGTAGCTGTGTGAATTCACTGTATAGTAATTATATCCCAGCAAAAGGGGGCCATGCTGCATGGGTTCCCTGTGAAATTTGGCGGGAAAGTTGCAAGTTGCTAGTTAGTTTTACTTTAAAATTTAGCATCAATTTTAAATTTTAAGGCATTTTCAAGCCTTTAAATTGCAAAAATTCTGCAGCTCCTGGGGGTTGCACCCCCAGACCCCCCTTGAACTTCTAATTTCTAACTATAACTAAATGAACCATACAGCAAGTTTCATGCTGTGTCCCCTGTATGTCAGGTCTACAATTATACATAGTATAGAAAGTCTGAAGAACAACAGATAGGGTTGAGCATATTTATATAGCTAGCTAGCAGTGAAATATCACTAAAATTGTATATCTGAGTGTCTAAGTTTCAAAAATTTCCTGTGGGGGCATGCCCCCAGACCCCCATAGAATGCTCGTGCTTCGCACTTTGCACACTGTGCAACAGCTCCTCTCTCATTGACATGTAGTAGCAATTTCAACATTATAGTTAATGGCCTGACCAACTCAATTTTCCCTCCTCCGGCCCTGCCTTCATCCCACTATATAGTCTTTTGGCATTTTAGCTAGTTCGTTTTTGGCGAGCTCTTTGTTCTATTGCTGACCCCATGCCAGTGTTTATTCTAGGATTTCTCCTTTGGGGGGGATCAGGAATTTGGGGGGTGACCAGGTGAAAGTCTGTTCCAAGTTCACAACTACATAGCTATATAAACAGTTGGGCAAAGCCAGATTCTATGGTTGGTAGGGCTTGATGCATGAGTGTAGTAGTGATCACATAATGCTAGGACAACCATGTGCTCCTCATGTATACTGTACATATATTCTATTAATAATGCACTGCATATCAAGTGTTGAAACTTTACAATTTGTGTGAGATCATTTTCAGTATTGACCATCATATGATACCACAAAGCACTAGCAAATTACAAAATCTGCATGGGTGTGTCTTCCAAGAAATAATTCAAAACTGAAATTAAATATTAGGGCATTTTCATGGTTATAGCAAAACAAGAAAGTTTTTTAAAATCAGACTAAATCTGGGGGTATTTGTGCTGGTTGTGCATGCCATTTTGAAAGTAGAATTATTTACAAATTACGCTTTCTGAGATTGAATTTAAGGACAATTTTGAGGGTTAAGCATGCTACTTTTTCTATATAATTATATTGGGTAAACTTGGGCTCTCAGATATTGAATAGCCGTCACTACATGCATGAATTTTTGTTAGCTGTATACTAGGAAGAGTTTAAAACTTAATTGATCTGATACTGAATCTGAGAGCACTTTAAGGTTGCATTCACAATTTTAACCTGGGAAAATTTTACATATTAGCTATGCTGAGATTGAATCTGAGAGCATTTTTGATAAGTTTTGTGTGTCATTTTAAAAGCTAGCTTAACCTAAGTATAGTGTAGTAGTCACTCACAATTTTAGGGGGTGAGTCTGAGATTTTAGGGGGGGAAAGTTCCCCCCCTAACAGCCCTAGAATAAACACTGCCCCATGCACCACACCCAGAAGTGGTCTGGTGCTTCTAACAAACTGGTTTGGAAGAATTTGTTTCGGTAGCTATCATTGAATGACTGTATATTATACTACACTGGGCCCAGCAGCCAGTCTGAACACAATGATTTCCCTGTCCTCGATTCCTAGTTTTGTAACAATCTAGCTACGTAGCTATATGCAGCTAGCATATAGTTTGGTAGCCATTGTTAGCTATAAGTATTTCATTTTGTGCTTTTCTTTGCATGTACTGTTGCATCTCTTAATTATTAGTTGTTGTTTCAACAATTGCACTTGCAGAGTATGTATTATTATGTGGAGACCGGCTTGAGACCTTAGAGTTTAGCATCTATACTTCGGAAGCTATATTGTTATCACAACGTCAGAATCTTCAAACCTAAACCTCCTCTGTGTGACAGTCCAATTGCATTGATATATCTAATGTAATGAGCATGAACTGGCCAACAATGGAGTTGCATGGGGATGGATTTGAAGATCATAGGTTTATTCACGCATGTCACAACACTGACAAAACACATACACACACACTACACTACACTGTAAGCACCCATGCACACGCATGCATACATGCACGCATGCACATACCGCTCCTATAAATCAAATTTAATAACTTAATATGGTCATTTTGAGAAGTGACAATGGTTCTACATTATGTATGAACACATGCAGCTCCTGCCTAGGGACAGTAAATGAGCTGTCAACACTTGCATGCAGTGTATAGAGAGAGATCTAGTATATATTCATTACTGTGTGAGGACAATACAATTTTTATCTGCTTTGACTAGAAACCACTTGAGCAGATTTATTGCCTCTCCCATGCATTCCATGTAATTAGTGAAAGAGGAAGTCCATTTGGTACAATGCCAAATATGCACCTTAACAGTAAACACCTGGCACTGATCTTAGCGATAATATAGGTAGTTGATCTCATGTCAAAATCAGACCAAGCATAGTTGATGCTCATTTAATGCAAAATTAATGCAAAATTGTATACTATGCCATCTACATCACAAAACCCTCACTAACCTGTTTTGTCAGCCAACCCATGCAACACAATGCTTTGTTAGATTACTTGGTAGCTATTAACTATTGGTGATATTTTCTATGAGATCATGAGATGATTGATGATTTGTGACCAACCTACAGAGATTTCAATGCTTCAGAGCATATTATCAAACTAACAACTATATACAGGGCTATATAACACTTTCATATTAAAATCTTTCAAATTATCAAAAAATAGAGGGATATACTGGGATAGCTTTCATCACTATTGGGGGAGAGCAACGCAACATGAATTGGAAAGTCTGAAAATCATGTGATAATATCAGGTGGTGTATATAAAACAGATGATTACTCTTGTAGCCAATAGTCAACAAACTCCCAAGCTAGTAATGCCACAACTCAGATCATTGCTGTCAAGAGACTGTAACTATACAGCTACCATACAGCAGGCCATTTTGAAGGGTAAAAATTCTCTTGGATTGTCACCATCCAAAATTTTGAGGGGAAACTTTTGCTCCTTCAGTAACTTATAACTTCATTTTGATCAAGCTGCAAAAATTTTCGTGGACAGCAGCTTATCCACAAAAATTGCAAAAATATTACCCCCTCAAAAAACCAGCTACTACATATGTGACTGTCTCTGGGAAAACCGGTCTTATTGCCCATTTAAAAGTATCGAGAAACATCGATTTTAAATATTCATAGTGTTGTAGCTGGCCAATGGTGGTAGCTGGTCAATGGTGGTAGCTGGCCAATGGTGGTAGCTGGCCAATGGTGGTAGCTATACCAGCGTTGAAACCGGGTCGGGTCATCCGGGTCAACCAGGTCACATTTTCTCCGAGTCCGACCCGGTTTACAAATTATCCGGATCTGACCCGGATTGGATCACGTGAGAAACGAAATTGTTCGTTTGACGACGTGGAACTTATAAACGCTATCGCGTAGCTCTTTCGTGAGCCACGCCCACTTATCGCGTTACCAACATACGCTCAGCTACGCCCATTTATTAGTAAGTGCAATATGCAGCACGAAACTGAGGGTATCTATGGTGAGGGTAGCTATTGTCAGTAGGTGATGACCTTTTTTTTTTTTGGTCTTCAACCTACAGCTAGGCTGAAGTTGCAATATTTACTCAACACGAATCGAACGCTCAAAACGTAGTCTCGCTCGCTCGAGACTAGCCGAAACATAGCTCTTATCGCACGCCTCGGCTTTAATTAATCCGGGTCACATCCGGGTCAGTGGGTCATCCGGGTCAGCAGTAGTGACCCGGTTTCAACGTTGGTAGCTACACACCCGGCTACACATACCAAATTTTCACACGTTTTACTTTGTGACAACAATTTCTTACCTTCCTGGTCATCCACTGAAGTAGTCAACAGCTAAGTTTCCCGCCATTTTAGATAGTTTTAAAACCGAGGTTGACTGTATCAGGCGAGCTGCAAGATGGGTGGGAGGCGGGGGCCCTGGAAGGCGGGCGAGCTGCAAGATGGGTGGGAGGCGGGGGCCCTGGAAGGCGGGCGAGATGGTGTTCAAAAATTGAAAAGGAACGTGATGAATTAGGCCAAGTTATGGGCCATTCAGGGCTCAGAACTGGCTAAAATGAAAGGAAATTTACAGCACAGGTCATTGTCCAACACCACGTAACTGTATAGCTACACACAGTCATCTCCTGGTTGGCCAGGGCTCCATCAAGACCCCAGACCACTCGTACGGCTCACCACTGTGCTTTAAAAAAGCAGACCACTTTACTCTGGTCAACTGTGACAGTGAAATTTGATAGTACATTCATTAAGCTTTGTGTTTGTGTGTGAAAAAATCAAACTTCCTGTCTTGGGCGATAAGAACGGTTTTCGCAGATCCAGTCACATATATGTTCAGTGAAATAAGTCAAGAGCCAGTAGAAAATTTCATTTAATTTGGGTGAGTAAACATTCAGGTCTGTCCACATTTCAAATCCCACAATAAAACATATGACACTTCAACATTCCAGCACCCCACCAGAAGGTAGTGAAGTCCTCCTTTCTGTGTGTTTTTCTTTCCTGTGCGTCTTTTAAAATTTTATTTCACTGCCTTATGTTCAGAAGATAGCCCACCACAGTGTATCAAGTTCATCAACTATAACAAATTCTGAATTATATATAAAGTTCAATAATGTGGTCTAGTCAAAATTGTAAATTAATAATCTACACACACACACACACACACACACACACACACACACACACACACACACACACACACACACACACACACACACACACACACACACACACACACATACACACATGCACATTATCCAAAACTGCTCTCAGTACATAAAAATAAGCCCATGTAGTTCTATGGCTTTAGATCAGTACTTTGGTTGAAAACTCCCTCCTGAACACATTCTGGTATGATGAGGCAAAATCAAACATTGGCATTAAGCATTGTACCAACACCTAAATCAGCTCAGTACAAATGTGCTTCTCTACTGAAAACAATAGTTCTGAGAGTAACAGAATAATGGAAATCTAAACATAACTACACTATAATGTGGATACTTAAGCATGCATACCAAGGTGACTAGGAAGAATTTAGCTTAGATGCATGACTAGTAGAGCATGCATGCAAGTTGCAGCCCACATGACCATAATATAAATGTGCCATTAATTACATATAATCTTAGGTGCTTACAGGTCTATGATTATACTCCGTATCTAGGTGCTTGTTTCAACTCGTGTTAGTTTTGGTAATGATGTGAATAATTTCTGCATACTTTCTTGATACTTGTTAGACTTGTGTTAGTTTTGTCACATACTCAACAGAATAACCATTAGCTAAGCATCATCTGACATACATCTATCTATACCACGCTTCTTATTTATCTTTTACCACATGCAAACTGCTATTGTTGCTGCCTAGTATTTCATCAGTTTCTTCTACTTCTAACTCTGTGCATGTCACAATGCCAATTTCGCATTAGATTATGTGACCCAGCAGAATAATTCATGACAAAGCAAATTTTAGACAGCTGTAACTGTTTACCATGGTACAATGTTTAACTATCAAGAATTGTCCATGTATACAACGTAGGCATACAGTGAACGGGGCGGCAGTGACAAAAAGCTATTAATGTCTGTGAAAATTGATTAAGCCACTCATAAAATCCTATTTAAGTGGCTGAGCATAGGAATTGTCTTAAATGGTAGTGACAAGCTTAATTATTGGCTTTCAAGGACATACTGGGATATAAAAAAACACTTTACATTCATTCCAATGTATGGAGAAACCCAAGCCAATTTCTATTACAAGGTCATAGAAAAAATTTGGTTGCTGTATATGTGGAATAAATTTTTACATATGTGTGCTATTGTTTGTATAGGAAGATTTTATAAAAGCAGTTGGTACAATTAATAGCATGTACTTTGATCAGATAATAACAATAGATCAATTGGAATCAAGGCTTGAAGAAATAAATGAACAAGTCAAAAGGAAAAATCAAGAGAATGAGTCATTAAAAAAGGAGCTTGATGAGTTGAAGCAGTCACAGGTGAACCATGATAGCCACATTAAGAAATTGGAAGATCAGCTGTCAGCTAAAGATGCTCAAATTCAGTGTTTAACTGAGCAGTTTGATTTGCGAGGTTCTATCAGTGATAGTAGTTGTGAGGATGAGTACTTTAATACACTAACTGAGACTAGTATCCCAATAGAAGAATCAAATCCTGTATTTGAAAATTTGCAGAATGGAGGAGCCCAAGTTACAAGTCTTGACGCCTCCTACTATTCAAACTCTCCATGTCCATCACGAAAAAGAAGTTGTTCTGATGTTACACAGTTGATAAAGGTTGTTATAGTTCAGTGTGCTATGAACAACAGTGTGTGGTGTGAAGTACTAAACTTGATACTATCTTCCATTACTTATGTAAATTTGTACTTTTATATTTTTAAATTGCATCAACTTGTGTGACTCTTCTATTAGACATTTACTATTGCAAAAAGCTATACTGATCATTTCTCTTTTCTAGCATCCACCAGGAGCACAGAATAGCTCAATTGAAAACAAGCTGAAAAGTTATCAGAGAAGCATGACAACATATCACAAGAAGTTTCACAAGCTAAGGAGTGCAAAAGCAATGCTAGTCAAGACAAAAGAGGAACTGGAGAATGAGTTGTTTCACTTGAAGGATGAACTGGATGCTGCATCCTTTGCAAGACATGGAAGTGTTCGTCAGAATCTCTCATACTCCAGCCTAGAATCGACAGAAGCAGAAGTGAGTGTTAACGTGCAAGTTGCCTATGTACCTATGCACGGGTATATCTATCTTACACATTGTCACTTAGCAGCCATTTCAATCATAGTGGCAATATCAAATGAAAATATTGCTATGGTATGCTTACTGATGTTTCTGATAGAAACTTTAGAAGCATGATTGTATAACTTACACCTACATAGGCTCCAATATTATGTAAAATATCCATGTAGACTCTATGCATAGTTTCTCAACTAGCTGTACCATATTCAGTACCTCATTACTTCAGTGAAAATCGATTGATTTATTGTTTATCCTCTAGCCACGTACAAGCAACCCATAGCTAGCAATATAATAAATAGTTGAATGCTACAGTCTTAGTAGCTAAACATTACACCTTGTGTCACATACATGCATGAAACTGACTCTCTTAAATGTTGACACTTGAATTTCAAGATGGGCTGACCTCTGTTGACCAAATTAGTCAAATTTCAAAATCGGGTCATAACTGGACCATTGCGACCCAGACAATTGACCATTTGTATAAAAAACTTTCCTAATCTCAAACTTTGACTCAAGAGTGCATAGACAGGTGCAGATGATATGTCAAGTTTAATTTACCATACACATGTACAGGTGTACATACAATATTGTATTCTGTTATAGCAACTTTTGCAAGATCCTTTTGAAGAGTCTTTTGAGAGAAAAAGCTCAACCTCCAGTCGATCACGAATAGGAACTTTTGCTTCTTACTTCACTCCTAAGGTGTCTACTAAATTTTGTTACCAATTTGTGTTATTCAATATAAATATAGAAGAGCAGTGCAGTTAAAAAGACAAGCAAAAACAGTAGTGCATCACTTGAGCATGAAGCAACAGAAGTATTCACGCCTAACAAGGTTAGTCATTGTTAAAGTCAGTATATCAGCCCATATATGTGAAGAATAAGATGGTAGAATTCAAAATTTGTGTTATCATTACCTCACTTCATATGTTTTTAAGCACATCCTCATTTATGAAGTGTTGCCATTTTGGCCTAGATAAGCTGGAAAGGTAAAAGATAAAACCCTTTGATCATGGCTATGTCATGAGGTAATGTATACTTTAATGAGACTCATGAGAGAAGCAGCACAAAACACATTATTGCAGATCTCAACTTTATCATAATTATGGCTTATGAAATTGAAATCAGTAGTAGCCGTAACCAGATAAGGGGGGTGAGGTACCTCTATCAGCCTCTCATTTTTTTATTCTCAGGTTCAACGTATGTAGCAATATCACTGAGTCACTAAAGTGTTCAGATCACTAGTTTTATATTAAATGGCCAACTCTCTCCAAATGCTTTTGTATTAACACCTAGACAAGCACATACAAGAGGGGCTTTCAAAGCTATCGGGAAACCTGTTTCAGGATATATATGTTCACAGCAGGAACTGAACACATATCACAGTGCTGCCAAACAGCACAAAAGTAGTGAGTAGGAATGCGCAGTACTGCACTAAATTTACAGTAACATACAGCTTGTGTTATTCTTTAGGGAAGGATCAAAGGAGGATTTTGATTTTTTTAGACCCTCTTAGAAGCAAAGAAAACCAAATACTTTAATAAAACAATCAAAGCACACTCTAATGGAGCATTCACATTAACATCCATGTATTAATAGATTTAGTTAAGTGGTATGAAAACTCTATTGTTGTTGCTGATCAAGTTTCAGGTTTTTTTTTATTTCCATTGAGGAGAGAATAGTTCCAGACCAGATGTAACATTGTAAATGTATGTCATGTGTAACTGGGCTTATTACTAGTCTGCAGTTTCTTGGCAATGGGGATAGATAGGCATCCAATGTTTATACCAATTGGGTGAACAAGATGTATCCTTATATTAATGTTAGGCAGAATCAGTGATTGTTTATACATTTTTGTCATTGCATGTTTGTATGTGTAGTCTCGCTTAGAGAGGTTATACAAATATAACTATCATATTAGTGTACATGAAATAAGACAACCTACAGTACTCCCTTGATTATCCGAACCTCAATTATCCGAACACTTGGTTATCCAAACAGTAGAAATGATTGCTCTATTAGAGTATTTTGTCTAAGATGTATGTTCTATTAGAGTATTTGAACCGGGCTTTGTTTAGAAATGAATTATTGATACACGTCTTAGTTCCAAGGGGGTCGGATAATCGAGGGAGCACTATACATAGTAATGATTAGGGTAACTCAGGAGCTAGGGGCTATGCCCACAGACTTTGAAATCCCTTTTAAAAATCCTGGCTCAGCTCAGTGCTATTCAGCAATTCAAACACATTTCAGAACTGCTAAAATTACAGCAAGGTCACAAACTCATCAGAAAAAGCAGTATTTGCAAACTTGCATTTAACCAGAATATTAATGTATTAATTCTGTTAATATACGTAGAATTATCTCTTATATAGGTACCTGATTCATCTCCGGAAAATGCTAGTGAGCCACTTTACCAAGGATGGCTACTCAAAGAAGGTGCACCACATTATTTTGCATGAAGGTGATGGTACGCATGTTTATATGTGTGTAATTGGATCACCACAAATGATTTTATTAGCACTCCACATCAACCAAATCTACTACCATCATCGGGATAGAAAATAAAATAAATATTATAGCTATTATTTATATAGACAATTTTAGATTGTGTGCAAAATTCTAAATCCCAGTTGTTGTGATTCTGTGGCACATGCCTAGACTGCATGCCCTACCAGTTTAACAGTTTATCGTCAGTACGGCTATAGTCTCTACATCATGGATTTTAACATGTTGTAGGGAGGATCATACATGGGTCTGGGATTTTTCTACATTAATTTTATAGCTTTTTTTATTGAGATATTCACTTTTAATGCAAGCAGTAAATATTAGAAGAGAAGGTTCCAGATGGTGTGGCTCTTTTGGCACATGCATGTTGCTGGAGGCTTCGTCAGCATTCCACAGAGTTGCAGTGACAAGATCCTGACTCCCTGTATTCTCACAGACATAAGCCCTCTCACATGCAGTGCTTAGTATCTAGCCTTCTCACTTATGATGACATAATATAGTGCTATACTTTGGTCAAATTCTGGAGCTATATCACAGACTTAAAATTTTGGCAAAGGTGCAACATTTTTGCCCCCCCCAAGGAAATTCAAGTCCAACAAGTCAGTTTATGGCTGACTTTGGGGTATTTAAAATACAAAAAGAATGAAATCAAAGGGGGTGGGTATTGATTTTATTTGACCGTCTGTTACTTATTTTCTAATTGAGTGCACATGACAGCAGCAGTTTGGTGGTGAAAGGTTTTGGAGTTAGGTATGCAGGTCCATGATTCAAACTCTGGATTACTTTTATTCAGCATGTTTTTGATATGCGGTGACTGTTCTATTAGAGTGTTCTGACCCAACTTGACAAGAAACCTGACTTGTCAGACTTGATAACTTATATAGTAGCCTGCTAACAGTTACATCCAACAGATAAAACAATGCTTGTATGATAATATCTGAATATGCAATTCATCTTGCTAGCTAGAATCCTATATTTTTATATAGCTCAAAAATTTGAGATCATTTTGTGCTATGTTAATTAAAAGATATCTTTATGTACGTATGTAGGTGGTCAGAAAAAGTACTGGAGGAAAAGATGGTGTGTGTTATCATCTCATTTCTTTTTTTACTTTGAAGGAAAAGATGTAAGTACGTGTGTATGTTATGAATTGTAATTTGACTTTGAACTGACTTAATGACCATTAACAGTTTAAATGTATAGGAACTCTACAGGCTTTGCCTAAACTGACAATGACATAATAAATAGGTACTAGGTAACTTGAGTAGGGATCATAGAGAAAAAGTTATGAAACAAGTGATTTCACCTACACCTGTAGCTGTGGTAGTGCACATTTAGCTCCTACTTCAGTCTTGTAGGCCTGTGTCAAATATGCCAACATAATAGGCTAGAGTGCTATGCTAACATATTATAGTATGTACAAGTTGAGCTGAATTCTGAAAAACAGCCAAAAATTAAAGTGGATTTTTTTCTCAACGGAGTTAACATTTCAGCCAACCAAAGGTGTCAACAACAGACACGTATGGTTTGGCTCCATTACAAGTTCGGGAAAGGGCTGTAATGGACACTGTACTTATATGGCTTCCACATAGGAAATGTATTGTGAAAATTTTGATTGGCCGTAAATATTATGTCAGACATTTGAACAAAAAGACTTTGAAATATTTTTAGTGGGTCAAGCAGTACTACAAATGAGCCAAATTTCAAGATCGTGTGTAATTGCATCCATGAGTTATTGAATGTTTTTGAGCATTCAGCTCAACGCATGCATACTATAGGTGGGTATTCAAACTATCTACTTGAAAATAGGTCAATACTCCTTAACACAGTCAGTGGAGATGCAAATTGCAATAAATGCATTGTACATAGCTCCTTAAGTCGACACTCTCTAAAAGAACAGTCACTTTGTAGTGAAATACTCTAATAGATCATTTGCTGATTTAAAATGTCCAAGGTTATTAAAAGAAATGTTGTTAACCTAGGAACATAGTGCAAGCATAACGGGAACACTAGCTGAAGAACATAATAGGTGAAAATTTGGGAAAGCATTTTGGACAAAAATCTGAGCAGGCCTAATAGCTTGCTAGTAGTGTAGCCATGGCTGAAGTAGGAATTAAATGTATGCTAGCTTAGTTGCAGATGTACAGCATAATGGTTACTTCACTCAGTAATCAATAATCAGGGTACACATTCAGATGTGACATTTTATGACGTGTTTGGCACCATTCATTCCTTTATATATGTGGTATAGTTCACCAATCACTATATTAATTGTGCTACGAAAAATGTAAGGAAATTTTGAAATTTTAAACTAGATTATAAAAAAGAAATAAAGCTAATGAAAACATATGTTCCGCCAAGTACACACTGCTACAAAGAACATTACGAGAGGTGCATATTGTAGTCACTATGGAGTCACCATTTATTGAACAGTAGGAAGCCATCACATGCTACCCATGTGTCTCTCCTGCTAGTAGTTATAACCTCCTGCTACTAAGCTCTGCTCCTAAGCTGCTGCTAATAAACTCCTGGCTCACTGGCTCCTGACATCAGGTGATTCACAGTCACTGGCTTTGCACCTTCAGTGCTTATAATCTCATGAAGTAGTCTTGCATAGTCATACCATTGTTTCTCCACACAGCTCTTATTGATTAGAACACCTTCTCCAAAATTTGAGTAGTGGTCTGGCCACAGGAAACTAGGTAGTGGAGAAAGAAATGGGACAAAGGTAAGTTTGCAATACATACTGCAGAAGACAACAAAGTACATCTCAGGCCTAAACACCATCATAAAGTGAAGAATCAAACCCATAGCATAAACCATGATTGATAGATATGCCTGCTTGGATCAGTTAGTCAGCTAGTCAGAAAAAGTTTAGAAACTTGGAAGGATTTGAGGCTGCTCTGGAGACATGACTATAGTTAACTAGTACTGTAGTACTATCAGGAAGGAAAAGTGAAACTGGTTTTGGGGAGAAATGTTTGGGCAGGGAAAAGCCCAAACTTTCATGATCTCTACTATAGTGATACTACTTGTTTTAGAGTAGAATAGAATACTTTCTGTCCTTACCATATTATGTTGAGCTACTCAACTTAATCGGTAATCTGTTGTAAAATATCACAGGATCCTGCAATGAAAAAAAGGCCAGTAGGAATTCTACCAATCACACCAGAAATGGAAGTCAGTGAATATGCCAGAGATGTAAGTCCACACATGCACAGCAACCTCACGAGTGTATAAAGCATATTTCATAATCTCTATACTATTTATTCATAGCAAGTTAATTAGGCATACTGTATTCACTCGATTTGTGCCCCAGGGGTACTATTATTTTTTTGCCCAAAAATAAGGATAAATATACCCTTCGAATAGTGGTGGGGTCTATTCTACGGAACGGAACAGAACGGAACGGAATGATGGACTAAACCACGGAATGGAACACTTTCTCAAATTGAAGCGTGCAACTTACCATTGCTGAAACTGCCCTTACAAGTTATCAGTGGCACCCCCAGTGGGCGATTAAACACAAGATAAAAAGAATTAAAGGATTGATTGTGTGTTCTTGTTGGTTGTCATTAGTAACGAAGTATTAATTGTGGGATGAACTGTATCAGTGATGTTCATCCATGGTTCATCTACAGATATATCAAGAAGGGCACTTTATGTGAGCTGTTTTGTTTATTTTGACTTTAGAAAACAATCTGGGCCAGCTTTTCAAGTCATAAGTCAGTGTACAAATAAAGCAAGCAGGAAGACACTGGTAACAGGAAAGAGCCAGCTGAATTAAGTTAAAACTTGAAGAATTTTGTGCAGTGTGTGAGGAGCAAATATTTTGGCAGACCGCAAGGAGGCTATATTCTGCAAACATCACTGAAGTGTATGCATGGAGTTATTAACAGCCGGTGCAGTGGACTAATGCCGTGTTCAATAGTGAGCTGATTTTTTCTGTTACACAAATTCAAGGATGTGTTTGACTGCTAGCCTTGCTAAATGCCAAAACTCCAAGATCAACCAAATCTCAATTATAAGCCTTCTATGTATGTGAAACCTTGCCCATAGCCACCAGGAAAATGTGATTTGGACCAAGATGTGTGTGTAATTTCAATGTATGTAGTCAGACCTGAAATGGAACACTCACATTAATTACATACCACCTAAGAATCCTAGAATTTCTTAAGTGTAACATTTCACATGCTTCACTTCAAACAAAACAGGTTAAATTTGTTTGTCTATTTTCAAGTGATTTCCAATCCAGCTGGTCCATGAAATTACGGTGGGATCACATTATTTGTGCTCTAGAGTTGAGATTTCAAGGTAGACTGCCAATGTACCAACACTGTTGTAGCATATTTAAGTGGAGGACAAATGAATACAGTAGTGCTAGATTATTTATGTATACAAATTTTTCATAATGAAATTGATGTCCCATTTTGATTTGTACCTCCACTTTGCAACACATTCAAGAAGTTATCACCCTTTTAATCTCCAACCACTGTTGTTAATTAACCAAGATCTCACCAGTCTTTGTTTTTTCCATCTACAATTTTGCTTTGGAACAATAATTATCTAAAGGCTCAAATTCATATTAAGTATTTAAATCTGTAATTCACCTTATTGTAGTTGTACAGTGGACCCTCACAAATCCGACCTCCCCTGGGACCAAAGGCTGTTCAGATTACTGAAACGTTCGGATTTGTGAATCATCAATTAACACTGTGTTTTAAGTTTTTATTGACTAAATAAGTATATAAGAGGTCTTCACATACATCAAGTTTTACAGTACAGTGTATACGTTTTTGGAGTTAAGTTGAATGAAAGTAAGTTTCAAGAGTAAGTTGCTTAGCATTACTGAAAGTGATGGGGTAGTGCACTTAGTCTAGTCACTTCTTCACTTTAGCCTATCTTCATTCTTTTTAATGTCACTTACAGTTGATTTGCCATGAATGCCATATTCTTTAGCAATGTAGCTTAAACTTGCTCCTCTAGTAATCTTTTTCAATATAGTAAACTTTTGCTCAATTGACAAGGTCACACGTTTTTGCTTTTCTTTTTTTTTTTGCTAGCTAGCTACATGACCCGTTCGGATTATCCGAGGATCCGGATTAGAGAGGGTCGGATTTGCGAGGGTCCACTGCACTAATTTTATTGATTTGTCTGTGTGTCTTCTTCATTTTCCTTTGAAGTTGTACAGTATAGGTAAACAAAGATAATTTTCTCTCCCATCTTATTCTAGGATTTCTATTGACTAAGAAAAATTTAATTATTTGTATACAGGCTCAAAATTGAGAAAATATAAAGAAAGTGAATTAATATATTTTACAGTCAATTTGCTTTTGGATATTTAATGTCTCCAACCACAACAAAAATTCGATGAATCCATGCATCTCATTGTTGGTCGTCTGAACATTCTGAAAGTGATACCTCAGGGGCGTAGGCAGGATTTCCAAAAGGGGGGTTCTGCCCTAAGTATAGAATTTCGTAGGTGTGCACATGTAAACACGTGTACACGTGTAAACATGTGTATTCTTATAAATTCATTCGCAATAGCGAGTAGAGGTACTTGAATTCCTCTGCCTGAAGACCTGTAGCTACCCATTTCAGTGGATTTGTGTAAGTTAATTCAGTTCTAGTTAACCAGTATCACGATTTAAAAAACTTAACTCTGAAAAGGGGGTTCGTCCGAACCCTTTGAACCCCCCCTGGCTATGCCCCTGTACCTCACTCAATCAACCATATATGTGACCGGATTTGCTAAAAGGTACCTTTTCCACACATTTGACATACCAGCAAACAAAATGATGTAACACTTGCCTCCTTATACTGATTAACTTGCTTTAAGTATCAAAATGTAGCTAGATACTGTAGCGACATTCCATTGAAAATTTCAAGCAATTATATGTCATGATCAAAAAGTTATGAAGCTTTAAAGTTCAAAAAATGGGTCAAATTTTGTGTGTGAAAAAGGTACCTTTTCGCAAATCCGGTCACATATTCTGTTTATTAGACTGAATAAAGTCATGATCGCCTAGCCTTTTCCTGTCACCAGTAACTTTCTAGTTAATTTCTCTGTGGATATTGTGTTCTGAAACTGAAGAAATTGAGTGGTCTTCTAAACTATTTATCTTGTCAGATAAGCAGAAACAACTGACTGACATCCAATCAGCTACTGTATTGTAGTAACAAAACTTGCCTTGGTCATGCAATAAATGAAGAGACCTGCTTGATATATCAGGTAGTAGAGCAATCACTGCATGAGACAGCTATTAATACTTTATTATTATCCTATTACATTTTCCTGGAGGCTCCACTGATAAAATGCAATTTCAGCAATGATGGCGGCTAGCCAAGCTGCAAGTTTTGATTCAGAAAGCATTCCATTCTGTAAAATAGACCTCATCCTGTCACTACTCAGGCTGAGATATCTGGCATTAGTCCACTACTCTGTCCACTGCACTGTTAATGAATCATTGATGTTCACACAATATAGCCTCCTTGAGGTATCTGAATATTTGCTCATCACACACTGCACAAAATTCCTTTAGATTCTGCTTAGACTGACTTGTCACCATACTTGCTTCCTTTGTAGTGTAGCTACATACTGATTTATGCCGATTAGAAAGGCTGGGCCCCAGACTGTGCATTCTAAAGTCAAAGTAAGCAAAAACAACTCACATACTAGTAAAAACAAGTCATGCATTAAGTTCCCTACTCGATACATCCGAAGATGAACACATTGAGTCAGCTATTCCCACAATTAGTACTTCGTTACTAATGACAACCAACAATAACCCACAATCAATCCTTAAATTCGTTTTATCTTTCTTGAGGTGCATTTGGTTACCTGCTGGAAGTGCCACCGATAACTTGTACAGCAATGGTAAGCTGCAAGCTTCAATTTGAGAAAGCATTCCGTTCCGTAGTTTAGTCCATCATTCCGTTCCGTTCCGTAGAATAGACCCCACCTCGAATAGTGCCGCACTGTAGTATTATTCGAGGGTGCACTACTAATATTTTAACCCTGCCACTACTATTAGCTATTTTACGTTTTTATAGTTTTATATTTTATAAAACAATAACAACACGTTGCTACTTACTTTTCACTCAAGTTCTTGTAGCACAACCATGTCACGCCTCGTGCTACGTGGTTAGTTTACTAACTAATATCCGGAATTTCAAATATGTGACAGCCTTTTAAGCTTTGCCAGGACAATACCTTTGAGATGGAGATTAATACCAAAGGTATGCTAGCACTAGTAAAGAGTAATTACAAAAGTATTGTGTGATACTATTTGTAGGAAACACGAGGTCGACTCTCTCTTTATCACGTGATCACATAATGATGTACACACATTAATAGAATTACTTACAGGTTTTTGCAATTGAATTCGGCGACTTTGCAATTGAATTCGTCCCGTTTGCAATTGAGTTCGTCGCTTTTGCAATTGAATTCGTCCCGTTTGCAATTGAATTCGTCCCGTTTGCAATTGAATTCGTCCCGTTTGCAATTGAATTCGTCGGTTTTACAATTGAATTCGTCCCGTTTGCAATTGAATTCGTCGCTTTTGCAATTGAATTCGTCGCTTTTGCAGTTAAATTCGTCCATAACAAGAATGGCAGCTGGAGCAAACATGAAAACATGATGTAGCAGCTGCTACAAGAACTTGTTCAAGTACAACAGTAGTAAACAACTCTTTATAAGGCAATAATTCTTCCTCTACAGCCTCTCCAACCACATTCCAAACTCTACTACGCCATTCGCGATGGGTGTGGTCACTCGCGAGCAAGCTAATTAACTTGTCAGACAGCTATCAACTTCGCGTACTACCAGCTTCAATTACCTTCTAGTGTCTCAAGTGTAACTCTCCAAGGCATAAATAGTTCATCTCTTAATGAAAGGGTTGGTTTCTTGGAGCCGTTTTGTTTATGACGAATTGTAATGCAAACGCGACTAATTCTATTGCAAAACCGACTAATTCAACTGCAAAAGCGACGAATTCAATTGCAAAACCGACGAATTCAATTGCAAACGGGACGAATTCAATTGCAATACCGACGAATTCAATTGCAATACCGACGAATTCAATTGCAAACGGGACGAATTCAATTGCAAAGGCGACGAATTCAATTGCAAAAACCTGTAATGTGTGCATGTAAAGCAAGTGTTACAGTTTACTGTTCCTACACCTCCCCCCAAGCATTGGTGGCACAGGGGAGCACCAATGCTGATATCAATTGGGCCAGCTGGGGTCTTCAATAAGTCTTGCAGATGGTCTGTGGGGTCACACAGAGTGTCGTATCTCAGCTGGAGGCTGTGACAGTGGTCTTGGAGATGTTGGTGGGGAGGCATGTGGAGCATTTGTTCTTCTATCATGTGACAGGGAGGGTGGTTGAAGTGAAGCTGGTGTACGGCGTCTGAGGAAGCGGCGATTACGGGCAAGGATTCTTCCACTTTGCGTCTTGACAAAGTACCTGCGATTAGGTCCAATACTGACAACTATTCCGTATATGTCACACAGCTTTGTTTGTTGGTTTTGTAAAGCTACCTTAGAACCAACGGGAATGTCAGGGAGCGAATGAGCATGGGTGTTGTAAAATTCCTTAGATTGGGCTAGCGTCTCAGTGGCTTGTTGTTCAGCTTCTTGAGTGCTCTTCTGCCACTCTGGTGCAAACGATCGGCGGTGTGCTGGTATACTGTCCTGTATAGGATGTCCAAACAATTTCTGGGCTGGATAGGTTCCATCTTTACGTGAAGGTGTATTACGGTATTGGAGAAGGGCACAACACAATTGGTCTTCATTGAGGTGACGATGATCCCATGAGGCTGCCAGAATCTTCTTCATTGATTTTACCGTGGCTTCTATTTTGCTGTTACACTGTGGGTATCGTGGCTATGAGGTGTTGTGTGTGAAACCCCAGTGCATTGCAAAGTTTCTGAATGCGTGGGCTGTAAATTGTGAACCCCATAGGATGTCAGATACTGATGTGCAACAAAATGTTTGCCTTAATGCCGTGATAAAGTGGTGTGTAGTAGAGTTATGACCCATTGGAATAATCTCTGGCCAATCCATGTGACTAGATACATGAATAAACTATCTAATTCCACAATCAAAATCAGCTAGACTTGAGTGGTCTGGTTTTGCTGGCTGCTTTTGCCAAGCCCAGTGGCGATCCATACATGTGGTGTGGGGCCTTAATGGAGCTCTGGTCAGCCTGGGGATGACTGTATGTGGCTGTACAGCTCTGTGGTGTTGAATAAGTACCTCTGCTGTGAATTTCCTTACATTTTATCCAGTTTTGAGACCTCATTGGCCCAAGACTTGGCCTAATTCATCCCTTGGCCTTCCTTTTCAATTTTTGAACACCATCTTGCCCGCCTTCCAGGGTTGGCTACTTGCACAGTGGATACTCTGGAAGGTAAGCAATTGGTGTAAAACGTGTGAAAATTTGGTACACATAGCTTCAACCATTGGCGAGCTACAACACACTAAATACTTAAAACCGGCATTTCTCGATACTTTTAAATAGGCGATAAGCCCAGTTTTCCCAGACTGGGTCACAAATAATGTTATCAATATCATTATCGATTCCTGGCCAGTAGACAGTTAACCATGCATGCTGTTTAGTACGAACTACCCCCTGGTGTGATTCATGCAGGTCAGATAGTACTTGCTGTCTCATAGTGGTGGGGATTAACAAACGGCACCCGTGGACAATAAAGCCACCATCTATGCTAAGATGTTCTTGTACATTCCAGAATTGTTTGCAGGATTCTGGAAGCTGTTGTCGGTGATCTGGGAATCCTTTGAGAATTATCTCCCTCAGCTGTTGATATTCTGGATCATTGGCTGCATTGTCTTCTAGTTCTTGTAAGCATGTGATGGTGAGAGGCTCTGAACCTGACAGAACTCTAATCACGGCTGTTGATAATTCAGGGTTGTGTTGGCTATCATACTCTGCTAGTGAGTCTTCAACAAGAGGATTGCTAACAGGGTTGCGGGACAACGCATCAGGAGCACAGTGACTGCTACCTTTAGTCCATTGTGTGGTAAAGTGGTATCCCATCAAGCGAGACTTAAGGCATTGCAATCTAGGGTTCTCTACCTCATCCAGGCGATGTGTATTAAGGATCAGGATCAGTGGGTTATGATCTGTTGTTATAAGAAAATGCTGTAGGCCTGCAAAGAATACTCTACATTTGGTGACCACCCAACAGACAGCAAGCATTTCCAACTCAATCACTGCGTATCCTGTTTCTGCATCGGATAAGAATCGAGATCCTGCTTGAACCAGGTTCCATTCATCTCCAGTCTTCTGTTGTAGAACAAATCCGAGGCCTTGTCTACTGGCATCCGTACTTAACCTTGTCGGTTTGATTATGTCAAAGAAAGACAGCAGTGGTGAGGTAGTCAGGGATGTCTTGATGTTTGTGAAAGCTTCCTGATGATGACTAGACCATAAGAATTCATTTTTTGTGCTGAGCAGTGGTCTGAGAGGCGTCAACAGTGATGCCAGACTGTGGGTGCTCGTTGACAGTTGGTTGACTAGGCCCATGAAGGAGCGCAAGTCAGACCTGGTTGTAGGTGTAGGGTACTTGGTAATTGCTAGATGGGTCTATTTTGTATCCGTGTGATGATAGCTGAAAGCCTGCAAAGGTGACTTGAGCTTTAAAGAACTGGCACTTCTCCATGTTCAGTGCAATGTTGTTCTCCACACACCGCTGCAAGAATTGCTCCACGTGCTTAACATGGTCTGTGACATTGTTGTCATAGATTACAAAATCATCAACAATGCGTCTGAACCCTGACAACCCACTGAAGGCTTCAGTCATTCTCCGGTTGTAATGCTCAGAAATTGAGGAGATGCCATAGGGGGCTCGTAGGTATTTATATCTACCGAATGGTGGTCAGTGCTTGGCTGTCTGCATCTAATGGGCATTGATGGTAGCCCTTAAGTGCGTCGAGAACAGTGAATATCTTTGCGTCACTGGTGGAAATGTCAGCCACGGCTTGGGCAGGGGTGAGAGATTGGTATCTTTCTCAGATGACGAAGCGGTTGAGATGTGATAGGTCCACACACATGCGAATGTTCTGCGAATGCTTCTTCGGTGTGACCACAATTGGTGCACACCATGTTGTGGCTTCACTGATTGGAACAATTACGTTCTGTGACTCCAGGAGGTCTAGCTCAGCTTTTAATTTGTCGCGATAAGCAAACAGTATTGTGCGAGGTGTGTGTACACAGAAGGGTTTGGCATTTGCTGCTAGACAGATACGGAACTCTTCGCCCTGCATGATTCTGATCTGGCCGTCAAACACCGTGGGTTATTTATTGATCATTGTGCCAACTTCTGCTATACTGGGTGTTGTGTTGACAGTCATGATGTCACTAGTAGGTGCCATGGGGGGTGCAAAGATTGGTGTTGGTTGGGGGTACTGTGGGAGTAATATGCTGAGACATCTTGCTGCCTTCCAGGACATGATGACCCCTGATACTTGTAAATAAATGTGCATGTCTTCCTTGTGCTGCCTTCCCTGTAGGTGAAATGTTATAGGTATTTTGTCCATTGGCTGCATGCTATGGCCATCTGCTGTACGGGGGATGATCTCTGACGGTAAGAGGTTGAGGGGGTGTTCCTTAAGCAACTGTAGAAGTTATGGTCCGGCTGCTGAAATGTCAGCACCTGAGTCTGGTAGGGCTAGTGTATCACATGAGCCATTGGCAGAGCAGTTCAATGGTGGGTGCTGGCTCACTGGCGGCAATCTGTGTGATGGTGTCTAGCCGATGCTGCTGATGGTCCTCAGTCCATGTTGTCTGTACAGGTTTTGCAGACACTGGCGGTGGGGGTTGGGGTAGTGTGGCTTTCTTTGCCCGACATACCCTGGCAAAGTGTCCCACCTTGTTGCAGTGATGACAGATTTGTTCATATACTGGGCAGCGTACTCGACCCCCAATGTGTGGCTTCAACTCACACCCTGGGCAGATCACTGGCTGCTGACTGGGCTGAGTAGTTGGTGACTGTCGCTGTTTAATTGCCAAAACAGCTCCAGGGTTTGCACTGTTCATTTCGCTCTGCTGTTTCTTAGCAGCCTCCTGTGCCCTACACATGGTTGTGGCAGTATCCAATGTTAAGTCTGGTGGCTTCAGTAGACTCTCAGTGACATCACCATCGAGAGAGCCTTCAATTATCTGGTCCCGTATGCTTTTTTGCATACATTGCTCTGAGCAGAAGCCACATGTCTTTGCTAGCTTGCGTAAGGAGACCAAGAAGTCATCAAAGCTCTCACCAGGTTGCTGTGTGCGACTGCATAGGTTACGTTGCTCAACGGATTCATTGATATGACCATCGATATGGCATTTTATTGCTGTGATGATGGTGGATGGGTCTTGCTTTTGCTCCGTAGTGAGACCAAGATTATTAACAATGGTGAGGGTTTCTCATGACAAACACAAAGTTAATACTTGTACCTTAGTTGCTGCGTACTCCTCTTCCAGCCCTGAGAGGGTACAGTACGATGCCCATTGATTTTTCCATGCCTCAAAATTGGACCCTCTGTCTACTTGTATGTCAAGCTTGGGCAAGTCAGTTTGCCGGAACACGTATGGCATCTTCTCCAGATAGTTCTGTATATCAGTCTACAAGGGAGCACGTGACAGAAACGACTACAAATTGGTTAAAATCACCTTTACAGATGCCTCGACCCGCACAGGGATATAGTCTGGTGGTTCTTTTCAGTTGTTGAATAGCGGTAAGTCGCAACTGCTCAGTTTCGAACTGCTCGCAGTGCCAAGTAGGAAACACGAGGTCGACTCCCTCTTTATCACGTGATCACATAATGATGTACACGCATTAATAGAATTACTTAATGTTACAAGTATGTGTGCATGTAAAGCAAGTGTTACAGTTTACTGTTCCTACACTATTCAAGGGTGTGGTACAATTAAATTATTTTCAGAAACAAGGATAAAAAAAGACCTTCGAATAGTACTGCACTGCGAGGGTACAGCACAAATCAAATAAATACGGTACTAATGTTTCATTCAAGAATATTTTTCCACATAAACAGAACTTGGAACCAATGATTCATAAATTATTTTGTCTTTGCATTTTAGCGAAATCTACCCTCAGAAGTATTTTACAGTATATACATACATAGCTATATATTTGTAGCAAGTGAAAATATCTTATAATCAAGGAATTGGGTGTTGTTCCATACTTATTGGCATGATATAAGCCATTTGAAAAAAATTAAAAGTGCTGTTCACATGTATGTAGCTATAGTACATTACACGGTTACTGTTATTTATGTAAAAGTGTCAGGCCAACACTTCACCATGTAGCTGCCATGCTATATTCAATATCTACACTGGGAAGCCATAGCTAAATATATACCATAGGATATATAATTATATCTACACAATTGCAATACTATATGTTATAGTTAAAGTACCTCCACACCCGTGTATGGAAAATACAGCATGAGGGTGTGTGTCAAGAGGCTGAAACAGCATGAGGTGAAGACAAGTACTGTATTTGCCTCAAGACACCCCCTGAGTGCTGTATTTTTCTTACTCACAAGCATAGGTGGTGCTGTATGTATTATATTGTACTTCCTGGTTGTCTGGCTCTGAGCGATTTTCTCTAGTATTCAAACTGCTGCAATTTTCAGTGATCAGGATATCAGTATTAATCTGTTTATATAATCTATTTCTAGTTGTAGAACGAACTAATAGGATTAGTTTAGCGATTTACAATGTCACGCACGTGATCAATCGTGCTGTCTTAGCACCACTGAAGTTGTTTTGACTGATCAATATCATTAAAACAAGTTCAAGTATTGTGAGCAACTCCAAGGAAAGACAAGCCTGGTGTACTTGTTCCTTGTGCATTCCCTGAATTCGCCCCTGTTTAATCCCTACTTGAGTCAATTCCTATACTTTGTAGCTATGTGGGAACTAAATGTCCACTAGTGTAGCTGCATGCATGCAGGTCAGTGTTACTTGTTTCGTTGCTTTTTATTTCTATATAATTATGACCTTTACTCAAATATAAAACTTTTACACTTGTATAGATACTGCTACAGCAGTTCATTAACAACAGCAATCTGCTCACGTACATACTCCCATATATACAATCAGTTTTGTATCTAACTTGTAAACACTCAGCCTTTGGGCTTAGTTACAACTTAGTTACAATCATCACATTACAGTGTATTTTTTCATATTACTGCTAGTAACATGATGTGGTTTTGATGCAGGACTTGTTTGAAATAGCTGATAAAACAAGAGGCTATATGAAGTCATGCAAACTTGATAAGAGCAAAGGAGGTTATGTTCAAGGTAATTCATATAATTTTTGTGTACCAGCCAATATGTATGCCACTATATAGCTATTTGACCAACTGGCACAAAAGGATTATCCTGTAGCCCAAGTCTTTAAAATAATTAAAACTACAGAACTAATTAAAATACACTGTTACTAGTAAACATAAAAAAAATTGTTTTATTTCATTATGTCATTTATTCCCTTCTGAAACTTGCATATACATGCCCACATACAGTGCTCCCTCAATTATCCCAACTTCATTTATTTGGTTATCTGGACAGTAGAAATGACTGCTCTATTAGAGTATTTTGTCTAAGGGTATGTTCTATTAGAGTAGTTCTATATATAAACCAGCTATTAAAAAATTAAAAATTTAAAAGGAAGTAGGGATCAATATAATGCACATGCTATAAAAATGTTACAGCTGAAGTGAGAATGATCCATGCAACAAAAGTAAGGAAACAAGTCCAACAAGATTAGATGGCTACTTGTTAAAATGAGATGTCTTCTTTTGGCTAACATCTTGAAATGGGATTAGCTATATCAAAAGTAGACATTAAAATGTGTCTTAAAATGTGTCAAGTAGCTTGTTGGACCTGTTTCCTTACCTTTTGTTGCGTGGGTCATTCTCATTTCAGCTGTAACATTTTGAGCTTGTTTCCTTACTTTTTATAGCATATGCATTATATTGATCCTTACTTTCTTTTAAATTTTTAATTGCTAGTTTGTTCACTTTTTATGTCCAGCTTGCTAGCTATATTACACCATCACAACATTTCATAAGAATTTCAACACTAGAATAGTGCACTGTCAACACGACTCTCTGGGTCCTTCATAACGGCTCCATGCTGCTGACTCTTCTCTGGGTCCTTCATGTATGTTTCACGGCTTCGTTCTGCACTGTCTGCACAGTTATTCTCTGACTCTTCCTGATATTTTTTCTTGCCATCCACTATCTCAGCATAGTATGTTTTGTTGTGGCATTTTCCTTTGCTCCTATCAGAGGCAATGATTAGAGTTACCTCGCAAAAAAATTAACCATAGTAAAATGACTACACAACGTTAAGACAACAACTCTTCGAATACTACACCTGTACACTATCGTTTTACTATATATGGCTGACGTTTTAGTGTGCAAAAATCACATCTGCAGATACAACCACCATTACTATCAATTATCTTTCGGAAAAGGCCAATGAATGATGAAAGTGAATGACATGGTGCAGTGAACAAAACGTAATCATAACAACAGATTTGTGAATGTGCCATGATTACCTTGGCAACCTGAAATTTCTGAAGCCGTACACCTAGCGCTACCAGATCTTACAGCAGGCAGGCAGGCAGATAAAATGCTTGTGAATTTCAATTTTTTCAAAAAAATTACTGGATACAGAAACAGTCGACTTTTCACGATGTTTATCTGGGGTACAGCATCATTACAGCTGTACTAATGCATTCCAGGTGCTTTGTTCTGGAAAAATGTATTGCAAGGCCATTTTTTTAACTGCAGAAATTTATGAAGCCGTATGATTTCTTACCGATCCATATTTATTAAATGAATGGGTTTTGATTATCCAAACTTTTGATTATCTGAACATGTCTTGGTCCCAAGGGGGTCAGATAATCGAGGGAGCAGTGTAACTACAACTATTTACTATACACAGTGCAGATTCCAAATATGCACATGACATCTGAATAAGTGTCTATCTGAGATAGCACAGTGAAACCTTTCTATTCTGGACACCCTGAGCCCATGCTAAACTCTTGATTAGAGAAGAGTCAAAGCTCAGTGTTCTAAGTTTGTGTATGCTGATACACATGGGACCATGGAAAAGTAACATTGTTTAATAGGCAGTAGGACCAGGTGTCCTACACACCTTCAACACTTGTGCTGTAAAAAAATAAATTAAAAAGTGCCGTGATTATTAATATGTCTGACTCCACATTCCAAATGTCGTAACTTCTTGATGTGGTTTCCTGTATGAACTGTTCCTTGTGTATGTATGTTCTCATACACGTTTACTTTTTATCTCTGGCAGGACATCATGCAGTATACAAGTTTCAAGCTAATACTAATTGTGAAAAGGAAAGATGGGTTGCATCCTTTAAAAAAGTACTTGAAAACCTGAAACAACACAATGTTTGACATTTGTATATATTTGTTTATATTTCAAACCTGTACTAATCTGGTATTTTAACTAGTATAGGATATCCCATGTAGGTCACTGCTAATGAAGATTACATTTACACAGCAGGCTTCAAATTCTGCTATCATTTATTGAATTCATAGTTATTTAAATTCTGCTTTCTATACTTAATCACTGGATACCCATGTCAATCTCAGTGTCTATATGATAGTTAGACATCGAAACACAGGGTTCTATGGAATTTAGAAATCCAAAAGGCCCTATGATGTGGCACACAAGCGAAGCAAGGCTGCTAATACAGGCATGAGGGTTTCTAAACTCCGTAGAAACCTGTGTTTCAATGTCTAACTAATTTAGACCACAGCTCATTGTTGTACCTTCACTGCTGCTTGTAGCACGAGAAATGTAGCATTCTTGAGTAGAACAAGCTGCTGTCAACTTGTAACGGAGTTTGCTATCCAGTTAAACGCCCATGTGTTGCCAATGTTGCAGGAACGTAATGCCATATTTCCAGAGACGGGGATCTATTGAGACATGAACAAGGGACCTACAGGATTTTAGATACCTGTAAGTAGCCAATAAAATTTGAGTATTTCACCTTGCTGTGGTTTAGTAGAATGCTACATTTCTTGTGTTACAAGCAGCTGTGAAGGTACAACAAGCATCAGTGAAGGTACAACAACGAGCTGTGGTCTAAATGAGTTAGACATCGAAACACAGGGTTCTATGGAACTTAGAAACCCTCAGGCCCTGTATTAGCACAATGTATTAGCGCCCTCGCTTTGCTCATGCACCACAACACAGGGCCTTTTGGGTTTCTAAATTCCGTAGAACTCTGTGTTTTGATGTCTAACTATTATGTAAAATTTCATTACTTGTATTGACTGGTAATTGAAAAAATATTTAATAAGGTCTGAACATTATTAGCTATATATCTCACAATTGCATTTTACAAAGCTATTATTACTTGCAAAATTGACAAACGTTTTGTCTCTCAAAAATTTCCAGCTATACATATTATATGGTAAAGTTTGGATGCTTTGATCAAATAATGGTAGTGGAAGTATTTTTAACATGCTCATAGAATCCCAATTATGTTGTGAATGCCAACTATTCTAATGCTAACAGTAGCTAAATAATTACAGCTATTATATAGCTTAAAATACATGGCCAGTTATTTGTTATAGACATAAGTTGTTTAATATCTAAATGAGAATAGTAAATATAGGGACAGTTATGTGACCAAAATATATCGCCTTAATAATGAGTTGGTCTTATTGATGAGGCCATGTGATACATGTTATAGACTGAATTAGAGACTAAATGTCCAGTAGTGTATCTGCAGGTCTTCCTTTGTTTGTCTACTTCTATACATGCATGATCCCTATAATCAAGCTTATTTCTACTTGTCACATATACATTAATAGTTAAACCCCACCATGATCGTGTTAACCCAAGGCCAAGGAAAAGCTGAGACTGAAGTGTTGATAACAGATATCCTATGATGCAGGTGTGGTTTAAATGGCTTCTATCCCACACTTTGAAGCACCCGACTTCGTAAACAATGTATTATTGGTGTTGATAACATACATGCCTTCTATCTCACACTTTGAAGCCTGGTTTCAATTTTGCTGTGCTTGCAGCTATATATATATGATATGGCTTAATGTTTCCTTTGATCCAATTGAATGTGTGAATTAGTCATACTTAATCTGACTTACTGGGGTTTAACTTCCATTCCTAGGATTTAACTTCCATTTTTGGGGTTTAACTACCATATCCTCCTACTTTTTTACATTGATGTAGGGCTTCAGTGGGATAGAAAATCCAATAATTATCAAATGGTATGGTTGTACCATTTAAGCAGGGATCGCACCAAAAATTTTGCGCTAGTTTGAAATTTTAATTTAGTCACCCCCACATAATTTGCTTTCTAAGCACAGCTTAAAATTTTAAAGAATGATGCAGAGCATAACTGCAGTCACCGGTTATTGATGAACTGGGCTGTGAATAGTAAGTGTAGTTAATCAGTCGGCATGTAGCCATAAAAGAAGTGTGCAAAAAACTACGCCATCATTTGAGAATGGCTAGTTTGAATTTAGTCACCCCCACGTAATTTGTCCTCTAAGGGCATGGTTTAAAGAATGACACAGAGCACAGCTACAGTTACCAGTTGTTGAAACAAGCTGTGAGTATGTGTGTTTTATTAGTGCATGCAGCTAGCCTAAAAGAAAGTGTGCAAAACCACCAATAATTTAGAATTGTCACCATGCATTTTGTAGTACCCCCATACAAATTAATGGGTACACATGTAGTTACAACATACAGAGGACGCATGAGTACTTAACAGTTTCCACAATAATTGTGCAATAATGAATGTGATATAACTGCTGTGAAAATAATGTCTCCACTTCTCCAGTGGCCCACCATGGTAGCAGGTCTCACACGATGGCATATTCATCCAAACACAGATAAACAATGGGAGAAAGTGCACTGACAACGAGTTAGTATGACTCCATTAATTTTGTAGAATCCAGATGAGTGGGTGTGGCTCAAGTATGTCTAAACAGTTAACACACATTCTTGTTATAAATATGTACTAGAGTTGCAACATTATAATATTTAAGTACAACAATACATGTCTCCATTGCATCACTATCAAATGACACTAAGTGGAGGATATTGTTGCATCTCTAGTATCAGTAGTATGTAGACTATGTACACTCCATCGGTACAATCAAGGAAAAATCTGTCTTAATTAATATCCACTGGCATAATGGAACTGAGTATTTATAGAAGAGAATATATTTCTAAGATGTGTGGACAAAATACAACACATTACAACATGTGCATGCAAGAAATGCTATGTACCATTTTAGCATTCCAAATCACCACAATATGTAAATACCAGTCAACAATACTGCATAATGCCCATCAGTAAACCTGAAGAGGAAAAGTTACGAAAAGTAAAAATGCATATAAGTACGTACGGTTAACAATGGTGAACAATATTAATGTAGTTAACAATATACACTGGTCACTTTATGGCCAACCTTGTGTCTATCTACATATGTGGCTTAATATGAGGTAATATTCTCCTTAAAAATCCTGAAAAAAATCATTGTAACCAGTTACACAAGTTACAAAGTTACAACTTTAGCTACTAATATCTTGGTTGCAAAGTTATAACTTTAACTACTAATATCTCAGTAATCTTTTATGCCTTTAGCTGCTAATATCTTACTACAATCGATTAAAAAGGTATTTAGATGTTGTGAAAATTTATCTTGTAACTGGCTTCAGAATTTACTAGGTTACAGTGGAGCTGGACTGAATGGCACAACATAATGTGGGAAATTACAAATATTTGAAGTGGTTAAAGCAGATGACAGTGGCCGCAACAAATTGCAATAGATTACAATGGAATGCAATAGGTTACAATGGGGTAATTACAATAGGTTACAATGAGTTACAGTAGGTTACAATGGGCTACAATAGATTACAGTGGGTTACGATAGGTAACAATGGGTTACGGTAGGTAACAATGGGTTACGGTAGGTAACAATGGGTTACGGTAGGTAACAATGGGTTACGGTAGGTAACAATGGGTTACGGTAGGTAACAATGGGTTACGGTAGGTAACAATGGGTTACGGTAGGTAACAATGGGTTACGGTAGGTAACAATGGGTTACGGTAGGTAACAATGGGTTACGGTAGGTAACAATGGGTTACGGTAGGTTACAGTGGGTTACAATAGGTTACAATGGGTTACGGTAGGTTACAATTGGTTACAGTAGGTTACAATGGGTTACAGTAGGTTACAATGGGTTACAATATTTGGTTACAGTAGGTTACAATGGGTTACAGTAGGTTACAGTGGGTTACAACGCATTACGGTAGGTTACAATGGGTTATGGTAGGTTACAATTGGATACGGTAGGTTACAATGGGTTACAGTAATTTACAGTGGGTTACAATTGGTTACGGTACGTTACAATGGGTTGCAGTAGGTTGCAGTGGCTTACAACAGATTACAGTATGTTACAACATGTTATAATGGGTTACAACAGGTTACGGTGGGTTACAAGAAATTATGGTTGGTTACAATAGGTTACAACAGGTTATGATTGGTTACAATAGGTTACAGTCTATTATGAACAGTTACAGTGGTTTAAGGCCTGTTCCAATGAGTTATGATGGGTTACAATAGGTTATTTTTGGTTACAGTAGGTTACAACAGGTTATGAGTTACAACAAGGTACAGTAAGTTACAGCTTGTTACAACACTTCCAATAGTAGAAAAATATGTATATTTGAATATGTATATTTGACTATAACTTCTGATTGACAGCATTCTGTTGTTTTGTATTATGATATTTTTAATTTCCATGAATCAAATGGAAACTATTTGTGTCCATGTCAACCACAATGATTATGCCACAATATACATATTGTAAAACTATATACTCCTACACACTTTTGAGTTTCTTCTAACAATTGAAACTACACTCATTCAGCTTAAAAATTGTGGAGTGAGAGTTTGGAATTTGTTTTTAATGGTAGGTTATATACTTTGAAACAAATCAACTTATTATTATTATTTCATAGTAAACTGAAATTCCATTATTTTCCACTGAAAAACTGCTAAAACTGCTCTCAGATTCACCTTTAGAGGGCCTAATTTTCAAAAATTTTCTGGGGGACATGCCCCCAGACCCCCTAGGTTCACATGCTAGTGTGTGAATATAGTCACTATTCCAAATAACTAATTTTACCATGAATATGAATCTTACATTGAACTAGGGGCCTTGTGAGAAGGCTTGGTATCTTCCAATGTCTGGCTAGTTACCTGTGTCCCTGTCCAGCTTAGCCCCCTCTTTCAAAAAATCCTAGATCCACCCCTGGATGTTGCTGTTGCAGTGTTGTGGTGTTGCTGTTGCAGTGTTGTGGTGTTGCTAGCTGTACATGTGTTGCAGTGTTGCAGTGTTAGGATTATCAAAGGCCTTCTAAAAACTTATGTTTACACATTACAGCCTTTCTGGAGCAGAAAGAAATGTTTTATTAGCTCTAAATAATAATACTAGTCTATCTCAAATTCCTAGCACTAGCTTGCATGATCAATTTTAGTAACAATGATTTTTAGGTGGCAGGGTGGTGTGGATGAAACTGGGATTCAACTTTGCCTGGCTTAAGAATATTGGTGTTTTAGTTTGTAATGCTGCATCAAGTTATACAGTATGCTGCAATATTGTATTTTAAGGAGAAATTTAGTGATTTGTGTAGGTTTACGTGCACACATTTGAGTGCAATAATAATGTTGGCTAATGAATATGGGTTATTTTACTATTACAGTTACAGTGAGTGATTTGCATATACTAGAGTGCAATATGATTTTGTCTGTTATGAGCAACCTCAGCTGCCTAAAAAAAATAGCTAAAATTTCTGCAACAGTACTACTATTGCATTTCACCCCTACCTAAATTTAGCTGAGCAAATCTTGCCATGTACCAGAAAATCTTGCCATGTATCTTACCATCTGTCAAGATCCGACAGCAAATCTTGAAACTCATCTTGCTGGTGAACCGTTGCAGATGAAATTGCCGAGAGGATACGTTGTTGCTGCTCGTCGGGACCGCTCCCGCCACGGTGGTGGCGTTCTTCTGTTATGTAGAGATGACCTACTGGTGGATTCTGTTGACTGTGAGGAGTATTATGTGTCTGTGACTTCTGAGATCATTGGTGTGTGTTATCAGGAAACTATAATTTTGTGTATCTATCGACAACCTAGTACAACTGACATAACTCTAATTGATTCATTGACGAGATTTCGTATTGCTAATAGGCATTGTTCTGTTATCGCTGTTGGAGATTTTAATGTTCCTGACCGTGATTGGCTGGGCAGCCCTTTTACATCTCCTGCTGGTGCTGCTCTGTGTGGCTTTTGTAAGATGTTTGGACTCTCTCAGTTAGTTGAGCAGGGACTCGGAGGGATGCTATACTGGACTTAGCGATAAGTGAGCATGCTGGAACTGTTTCTTATCACCCACACTTAGGAACTAGTGACCACATTGCTATTTTTGTCCGTTTTCATATGAGTTTACATATGCCATCTTCGTTACCAATTAGGACACTATACCATTGGAAATCTGCTCCATGGAATCACGTTCGTGGGTATTTTCGTCGTGTTCAGTGGAATTTCTTGAAGTCAGAAACTATACCTGATGCTATTGATACTTTTGTTAATATTCTTACAAAGGCACGTAATCGCTATGTGCCCTCTACAATGCCTACAGTAAGGTGCCCTACTGTATGGTGGGATTGGAACTGTCAACGTACTTATCAACGGAAACTGCGAGCCTGGCATAGCCATGACTGGCCATCTTATCGTACTTTTGTTTTGGCTGCTAAGAGAGCTCAGGCTATTGCCTTCCGTGCTTATTGGAGATCACTTCGTGCAAAGTTGCAATCAGAACCTCCAGATCACTTATGGTGGAATCTCACCAAGAACATAAGCGGATTGTCTCAAGCTCATAATCGATCTGCCCCAGATGTTGACAGCCTTGCTTCCTTTTTTGCTCAAAAATTATCTTTGTCCTCTACTTTTGATCCTGGCTTGTCTACTATTCCACCGGAGTCTGATGTGACCTATAAGAAAACATGGAGGGTGAAGCTCTCTAGGGTTCGTAGTGTGATGAGTTCTCTAGTAGTGACAAAGGCCGTTGGCCCTGATGGTGTTAGTCCTTATATTTTGAAGTATTGTTGTGCTGAGCTTTGTAATCCTGTTTGTGTGCTGTTTCGTCGCGTGTGTAAGTCTGGAGAGTTTCCACTTTCGTGGAAAGTGTCTCGTATCACTCCTGTTTATAAGCATAAAGGCTCTGCTACTGACCCACGATATTATCGTCTGATAGCTGTACTTCCTACACTGACTATGTTGTTTGAACGTGTCATTTACTCACAATTGTACAGACATATTTCCCCTTATATTCCACCTACCCAATTTGGATTTATTAAAGGTACTGGGGCTCAAGATTGTAGTGCTGCATTAGTATTTACTGCTATTCAGGCTTTGGAACAACGAATGGAGTGTCGAATCGTGTCCTTGGACATCCGTGGTGCATTTGATAGTGTATGGTGGAATGGACTGCTACAACACCTCTGGAGCATAGGCATAAGGGGTAAGACTTATTCCTTAATGTGTTCCTATTTGAGGGACAGGACATTGTTTGTTGTTGCACATGGTGACACCTCATCTCGGAGATCATTTACAGCCGGTGTTCCTCAGGGTGGCATTTGGTCCCCTATATTGTTTAATTTGTATACACGTCATCTTTCGGCTCAGGTTCTTCATTGCGACTTGTTTTCATATGCTGACGATTCAACTCTTGGATTGGATTGGATTGCTGCAGCTGCTGAGCTGAATGCTGATTTCGGTAGGGTTTACTCATGGGGGCAGAAGTGGAATATCAATTTTGAACCTGACAAGTGCCATTCACTTTGTGTGTCACTCAAAAGGGATGTCGAGTTACACCCACCATTGTTTATGGGTGCTCTTTCTATCACAGAGGTTGAAGCGTTGAAGATCTTGGGAGTTCATTATGACTGTAAGCTTACCTGGAGCCACATGATTGATCAATTGTCCACTCGTGCTCGCCAAAGATTAGGAGCTATTTTTCGTGTTGGAGATTATCTTGGCCAGAGTGGTCTTATTATTGCTTACAAATCTTTCGTCCGTCCAATATGTGAATACAGTAATGTTGTTTTTATGGGAGCTTCTGCTACTCATTTACATAAATTAGATTTAATTCAGAGAATGGCTGAGAGGTTGTGTGGTGTTACCTTTTCCTCTCTAGCTTCTCGTCGCTATGCTAGCTCCATTGGTCTGCTGTGTAAATTGTTGGACCTACAGTGTCGAGGACCTCTCCAGGATTTTTGTCCCACTCTAACATCTGTCACTCATGCTTACTCCTTTCGTCATGTTGTGGATGACAGTTTGATGTTGCGGCAGATGACGAAATATAATTCATTGGACTTATTTATTAATGGTTTCCTGGGCATAATTCCCTCTCTCTGGACTACCATTCCGTTAACTTTAAGGGAGAGAGGTACAACTGAGGGATGGTCCACCCTTCGACACCAATTTCAAAGACATTTCACTGACATTTAATTATTTTTTTGTACTCAGCCATCATAATTATGCTATGTGCACTGTATTTGTTACAGTAAAAAAAATGTATAAGCAAGCCATGTGCTAGATGTCAGCATATTTTCCGGTTCCAAGGATAGCCACAGTTATGTACAAAGTCAGAACAGCAGCCGGACAAGCAACATTGAGTTCAAGCTATTACCTAGGCAATGTGCAAGCATTACACTGGCAAAGTAAGTTAGTTCCCCCAGTGCTTTAATCTTATGTGTTTATTGTTTATTTAATAGTTATACCACGGCTGCAAGGGATTTTGCTGATATATACACCCAAAGCCCGAGGGCCACAGGCCCAAGGGTGTATCAAGACACACAGTAGTGTGTCGTGCGGCCAAGAAAGCCGTGACCACACCATGAATATATTTACAGGAAGAAAGAAAACAGCTTTTCATGTGTGCATAGCTCCATGGCCCCTTCTCCAAAGCAAACCATTTTTGCATTATAGCTGTCCCCCAAGTAGGGCACGCCACACAGCAAATTTAATTAAATTCGCAACAGCCATTTACGAGATATGGGTGCTCAAAATTTTGTTTTAATTTCTTCGTTTTTTCTTCTTATGCCGTACGGGGGCTTCGATTTCTGTTCGCACACTTTGCAATAATTGCTATAAAATGCAAACATAATATGCATGTAACTTCATTTCCTCGATCTTTGGCAGAAAAGAAGAGTGTGTAATGGTGGATTCACGTACCAAGTTTGTTGTGAATCTGAGTAACATTCAAGGATTTATGAGTGTTTATTCACGTAAAAAAGATCAAACTTCTGTCATGGCTACAGGGTAAACCAAGTATAGAAATAACTTGAAAACTGGTGTGTAGATAGGCTGATCATCGTAGCAGTGCCTTTTGATAGCTTGGATAGCAATAGAATTACAGCAACAAAGTTATAAAGCAAAAACTAAGCAAGTGTAAAATCGCAGGATCAAGATACTCTAATAGAGCAGTCACCATGAGGTAAAAAAGGTGCGCAAAAATGTCAACGAAAAAAAACAACATATACCAGAGTTTGAACCAGGGACCTCCATACCTAACACCTGCATTCTTAACCACTGAACCACTGCTACCTTGGCTGATCACCTCACTTAATTTCTGCTTTATAAGCAAGTGCGGTTTTATTGTTTAGAAATGCAACTACTGAAAATCGGTTAGTGAATTGGACAACTGTCAATTGCCCCAGGGGTGGGGACAAGAAGCACTGTCAAATCCCCACCTGGGGTGTGGGGATGCCCGGGGGTGGGGGGTGGGACATGAAATTGACAAGTGCATTAGAGGCACCACAGAAGGTGATACTTTGTCGTACATTGTGACTGTTCCTTCCGCCATTTTTCTCTCTCCACTTAGCACCGATCTGCCAAGTTCACCCAACCATCAAGAATGCTCTATGTGTTCAGACAAGGTGATTTACCTAAGTTAGACATACTAATAGACCGCGGTTCAGACTTTGCTGTATGGCAAGCTCAGTGGGAATCGTACATGAGTCTTTCGGGACTGTCAGAAGAAAGTGCAGATAAGAAAGTGCAGATAAGAAAGTCCAAGCGCTAAACCTGTGTTTTTCCAGAGAAACTCTCTCCATTGTTCAAAATCTCGGCCTTTCTGATACTGAGAAAGCAAATCATAAGCACCATCAAAAAATATACAGATGGCCACATTAATGAGTCAGTGGAGCGTAGAAACTTTCGTAGACGTAGTTAACAGCCTGGAGAGACCTTTGATGACTTCGTATTAGCGCTTCGCGAACTGGTCAAGACATGTAACTTTTGTTCGAATGATTGTACACGCAAGAACATACGCGATCAAATCATTGAAGGTATCCTCGATGGGGACACAGTTGAAGATTTCTTGCAGGAGAAAGACTTGACCCTTGTCAGGGCTATGCAGGTATGCCAAGCCCAAGAAGCAGCTAAGAGACAGTGGGCAAGCATGTCTAGCGGATACCATGACTCAGTTGCAGCATTAAAAAACCCACCGCCATCCCGCAGGAAGCCACAATACCAGAAATTTGAGGTCATGGGCCTACTAATTAAAAATTAAATTGACATACAGTGTTGTATTGGAAATAGCGGTGTACAATGTCCGCTCTGTAGTGAAGGTAATGAAATATGTATAAATAGAGGCTAAATGACCCATTTGGTAGGATTGAAGTCCGTCTACATGTGGCAATACAGACTGTGGTTCAGTAGGCCCAAATGTATGGGTTTAACATACAATAAAGGTAGAGGCTATTTGTCCGGTTCCGGATGCCGATTTTACCAAGCTATTCGTCCGGCTCGGTTCACGTGAATAAAAACTTAGACAAAAAAGAGTCCTCAAGCAAAAAAAAAAGTTATGACCTGTCCGGGAATCGAACCCGGGGCCTCCAGTGCGTGAGGCAAGGATCGTAACCACTGTGCTACGTGGCTCCCAGCTACCAAATTCTTAGTTTCTACCTTATATACGTCATTCAAGAAGAAACCTATATAAGAAGAATACCCAGTGAAGAAGAAACCAAAGCTGAACGCGACGCTAACGTGACGTTTTCCTGTTAAGCACAATGATGACTTTCACTGTCTGTATGAAGGTAAGTTTTTGGGTGAGTATGAGGCGAGCTAGGGTTGCAGCGAGCGAAGCGAGCGTCCCGGCAAAGCCGGGCCAACCCTAACTCGCCTCGAACTCACCCAAAAACTTACCTTCATAATAATGTGTTTGATACTCGAGTTATGGGTGACACTGTCGGACGAATAGTACCAGACGAACAGGACCACGCGATCAGAACCGGACGAATAGCCTGGTGAAATCGGCGTCCAGAACCGGACAAATAGCCACTACGTACAATAAACTCACTCACCCTACGAAGAAGGTTGAATTTGTTGGGACCCCTGTTATAATGTTGATGTAGACAGATTGGAAAAAATCCAGCGTAGAGCAGCCAGGTGGGTCATCAGTGATTACAACAGAACTAGCTCCGTGACACAAATATTAAATCAACTATCCTGGCCTACCCTACGGACACGACGAAAGATATCTAGACTGCAACTGCTCCACAAAATCCTCCATCAAGACATATCCCTATCAATCCCCCCATATTATCAATCTGTAGAGAGACAAACAAGACACTATCATCCCTTGCATTTTATCCTGCCCACACCATCAACAACATCTTATCAACAATCATTTTACTCAAGATCAATCAAAGAATGGAATGAACTGCCTGTATTTATTATAGAGATGACAAACTATGATGAGTTTACAACTAATTTGATATCACACTTTACAAACAATCAACACCACATTAGTTAGTATATAATTGTACCTAATACTGTGATTCCCTTTTTTTTCCTGGGCACACCAGCTGTGCTGACTGCCCAGTAATCATAAATAAATAAATAAAAAATCATTTTCACCTTATTATTAACGCGTAGGCTAAAACCTTCGCTAAATACAGCCATCTACTTGTGGTTCCAGGCCGTCCATAAATGTCCAGCGATGCTCCAACAAATTAGAAACTGCTTCAGTCTTTGACGTATTGCCTACGTCATTCGTCATTAATAGGCAAATCCAGTACTGACCTTACTTAGAAAGCTCAGTCCAACTAATTATAGGTGTTCTGTTTTCTCCAGCACGTAAACTATGAAAGTAGTAGTTAGCTGAAACCGGCGCCAAATGAGATAGTCTACTTTTCAGGGTATATTAAAATCACGTACATCGAACTAGAAAATGCTTGTAATAAAATCAGCAGATTATGATGGGTGTTCTTTTTTAAACTAAGGAGTTTTGAGCATATATGCACGTACACAGTGTTAGCATGCTCTCGTCTGGGGGGGTCTGGGGGCATGCCCCCACAGAAGATTTTTTGAGAATTTACCCATCTAAGGTTAAATCTGGTGTAAATTTGGACCATAAATTGCTCGACTAGTTATGCTAGCGATAATAACAAAGCAAAACGACTGAAATATGATGTGATAGACCAGCTTCCTACAGGACAAGACACTTATGGCGTACGCATTGTGATACAGACTACATTATAGTCAATCAACTCAATTAATTTAAAAATGCAATACTGACACGCACGCATGCATGCATATTATAAACAATCATCAGTTTAGTCGGTGACTTGTGGCTTCCGGATGAATGGTTTTGTATAGACGAGCTGCAGGCTATAAAGGAACATGTACTTGTAAATTACAACAGAAATTGAAAAAAAAAAGAAACAAAGAAACAAACAGTTTATATCTCACACCATGTTCCTTAACTGCATGAGAAAGTTTAAGCAAACAAACAGTTATTTCAAGTATCCCTTTGATGTGGTTAACACTCTAATTTATGAGGTATAAATGTGCCATGATTAAACTATGCACACACAGACACAGACACACACTACATACACAGTATGGCTTTGAAAGTGTACTAAGTGGAAGCAAATTTTGAGGTTAGTGCAAGATAATATTGTGGTTAGGGACTAAATGGCTTCAAACCCTTTGGAATGTATTGGTTTCAATCATTAGACATTTATTCCAACATATGCATAGCTTTAAAAACATCACATTCAAAAGTGATTGTATTATATGAATATTTTACACAGGTTGTCTACACTAATGCACACAACCAAAAAATGTACTAAATTTCTGGTAATGACTCAGCCAGGCAACCTCCAGTCACCCACCAACCTGTTCAGGATGTGGTAACAAGCCTCACTTCGGAGGTCGTTCATGGTGCCCTGCCTTTGGCCTGTCTTGTAACATTTGTGGCAAATTGGGTCATTTTGCTAAGGTTTGCCGTAGCAAACTGCCACAGCCAGATACCACACCAACAGCAGTTGGTGCCAATGCTCTGTCACTCCTTTCCACCATCCGTCACGTGACTGCCACTGATCCTGCCCCCAAGATTACTCTCAATATCTCTTCACTTAATGGAGCTACAGCCGCTAGCGTTTTGCCAGACTCAGGGGCAGACATCTCTGCAGCTGGTGAAGAAATACTAGTTCATCTGAATGAACACATTGATAACCTCCTGCCATCCACCACGGTCCCCAAAGCTACTAATGGTACGGAAATGCACCCTGTAGGAAAACTGCCCATCTGCCTTAAACTCGGCAACACAGAATTCTCCAATGACCTACACAATTATCCAAATGTTTGCGGAATCCTTATATCATGGAAAGCCTGCAAGAACCTACCAGACTGTTATCCACACCCACCGGCTTCCACTAAAGCTATCTGTACCACAACCCTTGATGAATCACCTATCAACATCATCTCCACTGATGCAGGCACTTCCATGCTCACCAAAGACTCCATAAGTAATGAATTCCCCAGAGTATTCGATGGCATTATTAGAGCTATGGATGGTGAGCAATTCCACATCCACTTGACAAGTGGTGCCAAACCATTTTGTGTGACATCTTCCCGATCTATACTCTTCGTATATCGTGATAAGTTAGCTACAGAACTAGAATTGTTACAGGAACAGCACATCATTGCCCCTGTTACTGAACCGACAGATTGGTGTGCCCTCATTGTAGTTACCTCCAAAAAAAACAGTGACTCTATCCGTATGTGTGTGGACTTGTCCCATTTGAACCGCTTTGTAAGACGAGAAAGATACCAGTCATGCTCCCCAGCAGAGGTTGTAGCAGACATGGCTGCAAACAATGCGAAATTCTTTACAATGCGAAATTCTTTACAGTCTTAGATGCTAGAAAGGGATACCATCAGTGTCCATTAGATGCACAAAGCCAACTTTTGACAAGCTTCATAACTCCGTTTGGTAGGTTCAAATACCTTCGGGCCCCTTACGGTATATCATCAATCTCTGAACATTATGATCGACGCATGGCAGAAGTGTTCACAGGACTTAGTGGATTTCGAAGAATTGTTGATGATATTATTATATATGATAGCAAGAGTAAATAATGGAAGAGAGAGTATCCAACTGCCATATACTGCATCAAAAATGAGCACAGTCAAGTAGAGAAGCCATCCTGTAATGCTTTCTAATAAACACCTCGTTCTAGCTCAGACTGTTTGAAGTGCCCAGGCATGATTTGAAGTCAAACAGTCTGAGCTAGAAGGTGTTTATTACTTCATTCAACACTTACTTTGATAGCACTACAGGATGGCTTCTCTACTTGACGTGCTCATTTTTGATGCAGTATATGGCAGTTGGATACTCTTTCTTCCATTATTTACTCTTGATGATAGCGATGCCACACAACATGCTGCCCATGTCAGAGCATTTCTTCAAAGATGTGTCGACAAACAGATTGCTCTCAACTCAGACAAGTGCCACTTCTCCCAGAGCACTGTTACCTTTGCGGGCTTTCGCATCTCCAGTGATGGCTACCAGATTGACAAAGCCACCACTGAAGCTATAGGGCATACCTACTTTCCGGAACGGGACGGGACGGACACACCAAACAACCGCACTGATCTCCGATCCTTCTTCGGACTAGCTAACCAATTGTCTGCTTCCACTAACACTATCTCTCCGTTGCTTACTCCATTCCGACCCCTCCTGAGCACAAAAAGATGACTTCCTTTGGTCATCCACTCATGACCAAGCATTTCAAGCAGCAAAAAAACACCTCACAGTTGCACCAATTCTATCTTTCTTTGACTTGCACAAACCCACTAAACTGTGCACAGATGCCAGCCGCCATGGCTTAGGCTTCATATTACAGCAGAAAAACCCTGATGGTAAATGGAACCTCATACAAGCTGGTTCACGCTTCCTCTCTGACACCGAGTCTCGATACGCCTCGCAATACGCCATCATAGAATTAGAAATGCTGGTAGTCTGCTGGGCTATTCAGAGATGTCACCTATTCTTAGCTGGACTACAGCACTTCCAAGTTGTTACAGACCACAACCCACCAGTGCGAGAGGTGGAACATGGTAATTTTAGTCCTCTTGTTTTTTCAACTTCTGGAGGCATGGGTGCCTCCACCACTGTGGCTTACAAACGCCTGGCCTTCCTCCTATCCTGTAAGTGGAAATCACCGTACTGTAGGGTGATGAGCTGGCTTCGCTGCTGTCTTGGCTTCTCCTTATTGCACTCTGCCATCATGTGCATAAGGGGTTCTCGCTCCTCCTCTGGTCATCCCTTTAAGGATCATGTTCCAGCATCAGTTGACCTTGCACTGGGGGAGGGGCGTCTTGGGGCCGTTTAAGCCCCATTTCCTTCTTTTTTTTTCTATTCTCTGTTCTGTAGGTTCTGTTTCAGTAGCTCTGTAGGTGTTAGGAAAAGGCTAAACCCATTTTATAGAACATCTTAGCGTAGAGTAGAGTGTGGTGGATGGGAGTGCCAACTTGGGCCGGTTCTTCTTTCTTTAAATAAAAAAAAAATAAAGAACTAATTCCTATCTTGAACAACCACAGTCTGGATGAAATCGAAAATCCCCGTTTACAACGCCTACGCACTCGAGTAATGGGTTACAACTTCACTGCTATATGGCTCAAAGGCAGCAACAACAATGTACCTGATGCATCGTCCAGACACCCAGTGTCAGAACCATCACCCTGTGACATGTTGGCTGAAGTGGACACTTTCAATCAACCAGAACCGTCAATCTCAGAGATTAGGGCCTTCACCACCTCTACTCAAACCAATCCTCACCTTGAGACATTGCTTAAGGCTGCCAAGGAAGACCCCGAATATCAACAACTACGAAAGTTTATCCTTGAGGGATTCCCCTCACACCGTTCACAATTGTCTGACTCATGTAAGAGGTACTGGTCAGTCCGGGATCACCTTACCATTGATGATAACTTAATAGTATGTGGGTGTCGCTTACTCATACCCACCAAATTGCGCTCAGAAATTCTCACTCAGCTTCATGAGTCCCATCAAGGATCAATTAGAACCAAGCAGAGAGCACGCCTCTCAGTTTACTGGCCTGGAATAGACAATTATATTGACAATGTAATCCTCTCCTGTAAACAATGTCAAGACCATCTTCCAAGCAACCCTAAAGAGCCTATTATCCAAAAGCCACAACCAGCAAGACCATTCCAAGAAATTGCTGTAGACCTCTGCTCACATGCAGGGCGCACATACTTAGTTATTGTGGACTGCCTCACAGACTCAGTGGCGGATCCGGGATGGGGCATTTGGGGAAAATGCTCCCCCCCCCCCCTTCAAGAAATTGCATACAAGATCGAGATACTCTAATAGAGCAGTCAATTACTCTAATAAAGCAGTCACAATGTTCATGAGGCAGTGTAGCTTACCTATGAAGCTATAAATAGTATTTTATTTTACATAACAGACATGATATAGTTGGTAAGGATAACTAGCTATTATTGTTGTGACCTTTTTTTTTTTTTTTTGGTCTTCAACTGGTTTTCAGCAAATTTTTTTGGTCTTCAACTGTTTTTCAGAAAGGTGCCCCCCCTCTTTCCAAACTCTGGATCCGCCCCTGAGACTGGCCAGCTGTGATATCTCTAGACCATGGTACTACATCTCAACAAGTAATCGTAGCTATCCGTCAATCCTTCTGCCGCTCAGCCATCCCAGATGTTGTATGGTCAGATGGTGGTCCCCAGTTTACCTCAAAACAATTCAATGACTTTGCTAGTCGATGGGGCTTTCGTCACGTTGTCTCTTCACCCCGCTACCCCTAGAACAATGGGAAAGTTGAAGCTACAGTCTAATCTATGAAGAAGCTACTACGCACTTGCTGGACAGGGAGATCACTGGATTATGAAAAATTCTGCAGAGCTCTGTTGCAGTACAGAAACACTCCCAGCAGAAAAAATGGGCTATCTCCTGCACAAAAACTATTTGGGCATCCAGTGCAAGACATCCTACCAGCTCACCATCGTGCCTTTTCACCAGAGTGGCAACATCCTCTTGCAATGGCAGAACAACAGCATCAAGATAATCTGGCATCATCTGCTAAATTCTACAATCAACATGCCCACACACTGCCTGACATCATCGTTGGATCGCATGTTGCTGTCCAAAATCCCCAAAGTAAAGCTTGGGTATCGTTACTGAGATCAACCCACGACGTCGCTACTACCAATCAGGGTCTTCAATAAGTCTTCTGGTAGGATTTTTAGTGCGGGAGGATCTGCGCAGAGGTGGCTGTGATGGCTCAGGTTCTCCTTGCATTGTAAGTAGTGTTTTGTCTGGGATTGACAGTGGAACACGGCGACGAAGAAAGCGGCGATTGCCGCGAACTAACACTCTGCCCCCTTTTATTTTGTCCTCAGCAGGGTCAGCATCTATTACCTACAAGTACTTCAGTGCTTACTGCACCATTGGTGTCCCTATTATCTTCAATTGTACCACAGCTATCTTTGCCATCATTGATTCAATCATTGACAACATCTGGTGGAAGTACATCTAATGGTATGTAAGCAAGACCGACTACTGTGAAAAGTCAGCAAACATTTTTTCTTACCATCCTTACTAACCGAGTTAAAAAGTGTTCAGGATGTGGCCTAGCATTTCGTGACACAGAAAATGGAACTGCTCCAGATTACATTTTAGGTCATATGGAAAGGGATTGGTATCCCAACAATGGACAATTGCAACTAGGCAAGGAGCAGAACAAATATTATCACTTACAGAAAAGCTGTATCCTCCAACGTTGCCCACTGTATCGGTTTCCAGTAGACTTCAGAAACCTTGATCTTGACTCAATTATTACAAATGTACCGCCAACAGTCAAGGAAGCTCTTTCCAAGGAATTTGGACTTTTATCATAATACTGATCATAATAACTGACAGCTGAAAGTATGATTTAGGTATTGTTGTGATCGTGACCAATACACTAACGTACATCGTGACCAATACACTATCGTACCCTCTCATTTTTTTACTGTAAATGGTTATAAAAAATTATGCTTGCTAATGGCATGACATATTAATCTTATTGGGTGCCTAATAATGATTGCATGTAATATGTGGTCAACTTGTGGTCTGGGCGGAGACTAGGTATATAATATGCGTACTGCATGCCTTGCAACTTCCGTTTGAACACGTGCATGTCTGTGCATACTCAGTAGATTAAGGTCTGCGTAATTTGGCAATTCATCTTTACTAGTTGGACTCTAGTAATCTGGCGTATAAGTAGCCGATGCGCGAGACTAAGTTATTATTATATTTTATTACTGTGCAAGACCTCAAAATAGAGTATAAAAGCACACTATAGTTATAAATTAAGTAAGGATTTAAAATGTTCTACGCTTGATGAATTAATTACAGATTCCGGAAGATTGTTCCATTGTCGAATTGTTAAAGGGAAAAAAGGACTAGTTAAGCACTGTAACTACATCAGTGGCGTAGCCAAGGGGAGGCATTTTCCCCCCCGTCACTAAGTGATGTTTTTTTTAAACTTCCGTCACAAGCTTTCCAGTAACTAACACGCATCCCAAATTACTGTTTGTTCGCTACTACGCAAGTGCACACAATATTCAACTCGTTTGTGAATGGTGATAATAATACGATGATTTCTTGCGCGTTACAAGCAATTATTAAAACGATGCGCTAAAAATAAGGTATGCCCCAATCCCCAGGGGTTTCCCCGTGTAGACTATGCTTTCATCGATCGAAAATATTAGACACAATTCTATATTTGGTCTACAATTCTCACGTGATAGTGCATTTTTGAATCTAAAGACAGATGACCCGCTCAAAGTGACTTCGCAAGAGTCGCAACTAGTGATATGCAATGATGCTACAAACCTACGAGGTGCAAATTTAAAAACGAACGATGGTATGCAGCACCATAGATAGGGTCCGCAAACCGAAAAATCGATATCTTCAAATCGACTTACAAACTATAGTCATGTGTAGGGGTAGGTCTAATCAAGAAAACACTAGAGTGGCAGCAAATTTCGTCCGTCTCTTCTAGTAAAAATAACGCGAAATACCTTGAATTCAATCGATTTTTTGCCGTCATATACGTAATTTGCAATGTTATTCTTTTGGGCCAAAACTCTCTCTCAAGCTTTGAGAGGTTGTCCACTCTTACTATGGAGTATAGGTAGTTTAATATAATTAATTAATATTTGGTGGTAGTGTCGCGAACATCGCCGATCGGCGAAAAAAAAGACATTTCGTGATCTGGAGCACAGCAGACTTGCAGGAAATACTGCAACATGTACTGCAGTGATCACCTCCAAGTCAAGTACCTGTGTGCAGAATATGGTATGGATTGAAGTTTGTTAACCATCTGGCTGAGACCAACCTCGTCAGATTTAGGAAAAATTCCTCCGCGATCCAACAAATACTGCAGTCTCATGCACATAAGCACCTTTAAGTGTGTTGAATTATGGAAATGATTACTCAGCACAACTACAAACTTCCAGCGAAGGCTAGATTACGAACACTTCAATCAATTACGGCAAGCGAAACGCGATTTATTGCACAAAACCAAGCCTCTCGTAGCTAATATATAATTTTGCAAAAATATTGTGGAATCTACTTGACAACTACTCTGAGTACAGTTAAATAGATTGTTGATCAATTTCAGTAACATTATGTATCAAAAATCAATTTCTGACTGTTCTATAAGAATTTCTGACTGCTCTATTGGAGAGTTTCCTTTAAGTTATACATATTATAGCTATGTTGCATTGGTGTAAATTTACCTATATATTAATGTGGCATATTGCATGCTATAGTAAAATCATTGTGCCTTTTTCTGAAAAATATCTTCTTTCTCATACTCAACAGGGTTAAAAAGTATAGTCTAGACATATAGCATCTGCATTTTCATTATGATATGCAATGTACTATAATTTTGGTATGTATATGCTGAGCCCATGCACTTATGCATGGGGGTAGTATTAGCAATTAATAATTATATAGTAGCTATCAAAAGCAGAAACCAAGGGTTTGCTCTAATTCCATAGGTGATGGTATGGAACAGTGGCTCTGACGATTACTGCGAGGATAAGTAAATAAAATCAAAAGTTGAGATATACGCCTGAAAGCAATCTTCAAGCCAACAGTTTAATGTATGTATATTTTGTATATCCTATCTGTGTGGGCCACTCTTATACATTCCATGTAATTTTCCAAACTACTAAAATTCTACCTCAAAAACTTCGAAATCAGGACCCAGTGTAGGACAAATTTTCAACTATTTGAATTTTGTGAAAAGATCTTAACATAGTAATACAACAATGTCATCACGATAATTACTCTAAATTCAATGACATGTGACTATACTGCTCTTATTAAAGGTTTGATCTAATCCATTATAACTATGTCAATTTTCAAGTTCCAGTAAATCATCCGATTGGCATCTCATTATAACAATTAAAATCAAAATTTCTTCCAAATCACAAATAACTAAACTTCATTTTTAAAGTCATGGAAGTAATACTATGATTTTAATGTCTTACACGGGATATGCAGGGACGTACGCAGGAATTTTGAAAAGGGGTTTCCACTACAGCTAAATGACTGTTATATTAGAGTAGTTTATATTACCTGACTGCTCTATTAGAATAATTCGATCTTTTCACCAAAATCATAATTCAGAACAATGCTATAATTGTTGCTATCATGTTAGAAACTATTATTTAACTAAGATAAAAGCTTAATTAAAATGTGTCCTGTTCCATGATAGATCCCAGATTCTGAAAACCTGACGTTTCAATTTCTTAATGTTTCAAGTAGTGTGTAAAATCCAAAGGGGTTTCCTGAAACCCCTGGAAACCCCCCTTGGTATGCCTCTGATATGATAATAGCTACTAGACATGATTGAGACTGAATAAGTTGCAATTGGTACTTAAGTACAAAATTAGCTACCAGGAAATATCATGGCTTTGTATGATAGTTTTCCATGCAGATGTGATTTCAAGGCATGTAAGAACTTGTCTGGGGAGCATACCATCTGACCTTGCATGTTACTGCATCTGAGTATCACATGAAAATAGATGATCAGATAATTATAAGCTCTGATTTAACTATCAAAAAGGTGAGCATGATTATAACTATGCTGCATGACCTGCATAGCTATAGCTATATAGATCTGTCCATGCACTCAAGACCTCTGGGCTCCATCCTTGCTACAGAAATGATCATCTTACTGTGCTCACAGTGATTTATAATCATATCAAGTCAACAATCAGGGGCGGATCCAGGAGATGGCAAGGGGAGGGGCACAAACAGACTAAGTTGTAAGTGGTGGGGAGAACCAGATTCTCTAGTTCAGTGCTGCTTTTTTTGAAGCAGCAAATAATTACCCTTTAGTAGTATCTGACTGTTAATTTTTGCCATTTTGTCTTTTTCAGATGGTTGTGAAGTCTTAAAAGGTGTTTAAAAGGCTCTGAATGTCTTAACAACTGAAAATTACAATTCTTTTTTGAGGCGCTTAGTACGAACGAAGGTGCTGCGTGACAGTTTCACAGCTAGTTGGACTTTGGTTAGCTTGGTTTCAGGTGAATTTGTAGTAAAATGTGCATATTTTCATGAGTTTCTTGGCCTGGCATAAAGTTAGCAGCTATTTTAATCAGAAATGTGTCTAACACAAGGGGAGGGATGGAAGGAGGGGGGGGGGCATTTGCCCCAAATGCTCCCTGGATCCGCCATTGGCAATATTATGCTGAGTTCCGTAAAACTTTCAGTTTTAGTTTTGCGCAATAAATTGCATTATAGGATAACCGTAAAATTTGCTGTCAGCAATTAAGCTATCGCTGTAAGTTTATACTAGCTCTGAGCAATCATTTCCATACTTCAGCACACCTAAAGGTGCTTATGTGCACAAGACTGCAGCATTTGTTGGATCGCGGAGGAATTTTCCGCTAAATCTGGCGAGGCTGCATGGTCTCAGCCAGATGGTCAACAAACTTCAATCCAGACCATATTCTGCACACAGGTACTTGACTTGGAGGTGATCACTGCAGTAAATGTTGCAGTATTTCCTGCAAGTCTGCTGTGCTCCAGATCACGAAACGTCTTTTTTTTCGCCGATCGGCGATGTTCGCTACGCTACCACCAAATATTAATTAATTATATTAAACTACCTATACTCCATATAGTAAGAGTGGATAACCTCTCAAAGTTTGAGAGAGAGTTTTGGCCCAAAAGAATAACATGTAACTTACGACGGCGAAAAATCCATCGAATTCAAGGCATTTTGCGTTATTTTTACTAGAAGAGATGGACGAAATTTGCTGCCACTCTAGCGTTTTCTTGATTAGACCTACCCCTACACATGACTATAGTTTGTAAGTTGATTTGAAGATATCGATCTTTCGGTTTGCGGACCCTACCATAGATTATATCTGCGGACTACAGCACACTTCTTTGTGGCTATATGTACTGATTAACTACATAGAGCGCCAGTTCATCAATACCAAGTGGCCGCAGTTGTGCTCTGCGTCATTCTTTTTAAATTCCGAGTAAAATTCTTAGAGAGAGCAAATTACGTGGGGGCGACTAGATTCAAATTTCAAACTAGCCATTCTCGAAAACAGTTTCAATCTGAACGAAACTTTTAGAACAGTTTAAATACACATTTCCCTACATGCCAAGCGAGTATTGCGGAAAACAACAATCTGGGTTTTGTATTTGGTCTCTATGTCGACTGAGGACGACTGAAACTTCGTTTGGTGCTGAAATCACGACTGTAGGGTAATCATGCATGTATGGTGAAATCGATGTTGTGAATCTTTAGGCGATTGAGTGAATACTGAAGCGATAGCAGGGCAATCAATGTTTGGAATGCACAAAGGAACGCAAGGCATACACCTGCGGTTGTGTCTAACCGCATGCGATAAAACTGAATTTTTTTTTAAAAATGAAACTTCCCCTTTGATGTCGGCAATCTCGATCGCGAAACAATCGGCATGGATTTGTTTCACTGCTTGTGTGGTAGTTACGATGAGTTCAACTTCAGAGTTTCAGAGGGATAGCGTAAGTGGCGGGTGAGTTACAGGAAGGCCGAATTTGACAACGTTCGTTCCTGTAAAATCCTCACGAGGTGGTCGCGTCATTTATTTCTGCGACGCGCGTTTCTGCTTTACTGGCCGCGCGACTCACTACCGTGAGTCTTGATAACACCAGCATGGCAGCCAAGTTTATCACTTTCTTCTGGTAGAAAACGATACAAATGTCTTAAAATCACGTGATTTTTTGTTGCAGCAGTTCGTAGGGTTCTTCATATGCCACAATATTCACTCTCAACATTGTTCAAGTAGTCCACCATCAACTCAAAGTATTGGTGGTTTGATTTTATTGGTCAGTTTCTGGTAGAAGCACGATCTGTGCAGCTTTTTGGGGACAGGCAAAATGTTTCTTCCTCTGGAGCACAGGACAAACAGAGCAGCAACTGTGCCGTGGGTCAGAAATGAACAGTACTAGATAAAGTACTTGCATGCGGAGTATGGTTATAATTGAAGCTTGTTAGCCATCTGGCTGAGCCATCTATATGCTGGAATTCGGCCAAAATGACGCGATGTTTGTAAATACCAGAATGGCTGATGCATCAGTGAGACAATCTCCAACAGCAAGGATACGAAGCTTATACAATACGGCTATCTCGCCCAGTAAACGCATAGAGCAATCCGATGCATGAAATAGGCACTCACGTGATCGAAATTCAAATCACGGAAGTACCCATGAAATCGCTTTCATTTCTGAGTAGGAACCATGCAGCAGGGGCGTAGGGAGGGGGGTTCTGGGGGTTCAGGAACCCCCCTGTAAAATTTAGACTTCTGCAAGCAGGATCCTAACACACCATTTAGTGTGGCAGGACAAAATGAGTGAGCAATATAGTGTAATGGCACAGCACAACAATTGATAAAACTTACATTCATCTCTCAGGGAAGGATTTACATAGGTAGCATGAGCCCTCTTCTAAACTTGTTTAAAAGATCGATATACTCTAATAGAGCAGTCAGGTATACACTCTAATAGAGCAGTCAGGTATACTCTAATAGAACATGCATGTAAATATCCATGTCCATATGAAGTTTTTCAGACATTCCAACATTAAATGCAAAACTTAGCATGACCTTATACTGCTATAGCTTTGGTGTGCAGTGTTTAAAGATATAGAGCTCCAGTAATTTATCACTTGTGTTATGCAAAATGAATTCATGCTATGCATATTTGTATAGTTATATTGTTTTTATTGTCATTTGTATCAGTGGATTCATGGCTCCTATACCGCAGTGAGATATAACCATCACTTACAGATTACTATTATGTGTCTCTATGTGTTATGCTGTCTGTTTCCACTAGGTGACTTTATCTGGTACTACCTTCATCCCATGGGCACTTAATGCATCATAATTAATGTACTTTTTGCATAAAATATAGCAATTTGCTGAGTTTTGATTTATTAAAATACTGAAAGTCTCTCAGCGGCTGGGGGCTGCGCCCCCAGCTTCTAGTAACTCAATGCTAGTGCTGGAACCCCCCTTCAAAAAATCCTGGCTACACCCCTGTGCAGTGTGCTCCTTTTGTAAATATTTATGTTAATTGTTCGCTCAGGCGTGGTCTGGGCCAGTGCAGGTGTGTTTTATGCTGTGATGGCATCATAGAGAGAATCTCAGACTGCTGGGCTAATCGAGATGCTGAACCTAATGCACACAAACTGATGCTTACTTGATTCCAAGTGATTTTAAGGTCATTGGAATAGATTATGGTTGCATTTTCCGAGATTTGAATATCGATCACGTGAGTGCCTATTTTATGCATTGGATTGCTCTATGCGTTTACTGGGCGAGATAGCCGTATTGTTAGGTGTTTATAAGCTTCGTATCCTTGCTATTGGAGACTGTCTCACTGATGTATCAACCATTCTAGTATTCGTTTGCAAAAATCGCGTCATTTTGGCCGAATTCCAGCATATAGATGGTTAACAAGCTTCAATTATAACCATACTGTAAAGTGTTAATAATAAATACCTTAGGATTAAGGAAGAAAATCCATCCCTCCTGGAGGAAGAGTGAGTGTGGCCCCGACTAGACATTGGGTGACCTGCAGTTCGATTCCTGGGGCTGGACGGATTTTTTTCCTTACTTTGGCCCCTTTTCTGTTACACCTTTCCAGCTACTGTATAAGTCATTAAGTCTAAGTCCTTGAAACTAGGTTAGGTAATCCTAAGGCTGCAGCACATGTTGTTGTAGACCTTCAGTGCTGGTCACTGTAAAGTGTTAATAATAAAAAAAATAAAAATACTCCGCATGCAAGTACTTTACCTAGTACTGGTCAGCTACTGGTCATTGCTGACCCACGGCACAGTTGCTGCTCTGTTTATCCTGTGCTCCAAAGGAAGAAACATTTTGCCTGTCGCCAAAAAACTGCACAGATCGTGCTTCCACCAGAAGCTGACCAATAAAATCAAACCACCAGTACTTTCAGTTGATGGTGGACTACTTGAACAATGTTGAGAGTGAATATCGTGGCATATGAAGAACCCTACGAACTACTGCAATGAAAAATCACGTGATTTTGACATTTGTATCGTTTTCTACCAGAAGAAAGTACCGTGTTTTTCAGGTTTCTTGCGAAAATCAAAGCATAAACGTGATCAAACACGTGATCTGTAATTCAAACATCTCGAACTTGCAAGGCATTAAAGTGAATATTCGTACCTTTTGCCGATCATTGTACACGTTCAAGTATTCCTAGTATGTTGCAAGTTATGTAAGCCTTGCTAGTTCGAAGCACGGATCACGTGTTTGATCACGTTAATGCTTTGATTTTCGCCAGAAACCTGAAAAACACGGTAATAAACTTGGCTGACACGCTGGTGTTATTTAAGTTACACTTAGCCTAACACATGACAATAGTTAGGTAGTTGATTGGAGGATATCGATTTTTCGCGTTTCGGACCCTACCTATGCCGTTGCAACTTGATATCGTTACTAAATAGACCATTATGGTATATGGTCACAGTACGTTATTTTGACCAATACGGTCTATGTTACTCACATGGTAGGTTACGAGGTTTTACTGTCTAGGTTTCTTCCTCTCGGGTTTCGTCGAGGTGAGCTTTGAGGACACTCGGGGGCGTTACTCTCTCTACTTTGAAGCAGAGCGTATTTCTATGACCATGATGTGGGTTGAAATTGCACAGAGGTTAGTTGTATGGCTGATTATCACGTGTGGCCTTCATCCATAGATATACAGGTTACTCTTTTTAATATTGTGGGTTCCCATGAGTCTATGTCAAGGGCTGCTTTCCTGGTCATCAGACAGTTGATTGGAAGTAAGTTATTTCATGTGTCAGTGCACACACCATGGTTGTATTCTGGGTTCAAATATAGTAGTAGCCTGGGCATCTGCAACCTGAAGTATTGTCTGTTTTGTGTACGTAATGATGTCTGTAGTGCGCATCCATCCATTTAGCAAGTGTATCGCAGGTCTTAAGTGGTAATGCATGAGAGTCAGGTGGGACTTTGTATGCCAACATCTTCACCTCTGAGATAAGCAGTGCTGGTACCACCACCGGAAGATTGCCTACAGTGACTCATTGAGTATGCGCAGGTCGCCACACTGGATAGTGCATGTCCCTGTAACTACGTAATTAATACAGCTTGCACATTCCAAAAGCACCAGCCTGGTAATAGTGAGGCAATGTTTCTCCAGCATTAATACCCAGTTGTTGTTGTTGTGCAAGAAACTGTTCTCACATTGTCACCTTTAAGTGGGGGGCTGCATGGTGTCAACTGAGGAAGCATCCAGAAGAGGTTGGTCACCATGGCATTCGATTACATAACCAAACGTTTTTCCATGTGTTAAACCTTATGTAACAGATAGGAAAGCAATGTGAGAAGACCCGTAAGGGCCCTAGGACACACTGGTATGGATGTACGATAGAGGAGGTGTCAATGTTCAATTAGTTCAACATGTGGTTCAACATTTGTTTGAAGCCATTAGATGAATCAAAATTTCTAGGTATTTTGAATTCTGAGTCTACAACATTCCTGTAGACATATTGACTAGTATGCAGGTTGGTCTGACCGTAATACTTTTTTATAAATGTTATTTGTCTTTATGATAACTAACAGAGTCTGTGTCATGTGGTGTAATTGGAGTTTGCCATAATTTTTTTCTAATTGTATATATACATTGTGCATGTACGAATGTAGTTGTAGTAATATGTATGGCAGTGTGCATGTGCGTGTGTGTGTGTGTGTACATGCGTGTGTGATATAAAAACCAGACAACACTATGGTGTACTTACTGTGACAATGCAAGGAGTACTGGCTTAAGATTATGATTGTGGCTTCAGTGTGTGTTTGGATAATTGTATGGGTGTGTACTATCTTAAAAATGTAATAACAGATGCAGCTATGCGACGGTACTTAGCGAGTACCAGAAGCCCATAAGCACCCCAAGGAACAAAGCAGTGTTTCAAGTGAATCAGTGTGCACATATCAGTGTCTGTGTCTTGTGGCCCCTGTAAGTATGACTGTGCAAATCAGTGTTTCTGTTATTAGATATGGCTATTTAACGTATGTCAGTGTGTATAACTGTTGGCCAATTGTATAATTCCTGCTGTGTATGTTTCAATATAAAAAAGCTACTTTCCTAATGTAGCCACCTGGTTAATAAAAAGTCAGGAGTTTTGTCCCTATTTTGAGTAGGCATATCAGAGGTGCTAGCTATGTAAGTTTGAACTCTGTCTAATTTAGTTTTATCCTTTTTGTATTATGCAGTTTAGTTTTTTATCCATTTTGTATTATGCAATGATTTGACATGTAGAAACAACTGCTACCATGCATTGGACATGATGGATCTATGATTGCGTCAGGCACCAAAATTCTTATGTGAGTTATGTCAATAGTTGCATGCATGTGATGTGTTGTACACCTTGATGAGTCATACTGTATAGAGGAAAACTTTGGCAGGGGTAAACTCAGGCAAATAGCAAGCTAAATTACATTTAGCGAAATAAAGTTTGACGAATTTAAGCTCAATATGTTTAGCTATAAAGATGCTAATCTGAGGTGCTACAAGTAATTTGTGGGTTAAACGCTGTAGCAAATCACCAAATACACCAAAGTTTCCCTCTATGCAGTGTTTGCTGGGGAGCAAGGTCATGTTTATATGTGTAGACACATACACTAGATTGCTTGTCTGGCAGTGTCCGTAGCAACTGCTTAGCAACTGTAAAAGGGAGTAGACAGCACAATTACCATTACAGACATTGTAAAATATGCTGCAAGCAGTCATTTTATAATGCTATAGTATATACATACAATCTATAGTATTGAATTGTAGTTGAACATAACTATTTTGTAAACACACATATGTACTTCTGTAAAGAATTGCAGTGTGTGCATGTGTGTGTGTGTGTGTGTGTGTGTGTGTGTGTGTGTGTGTGTGTGTGTGTGTGTGTGTGTGTGTGTGTGTGTGTGTGTATTAGAACTAAAAATGTTGATCGACTCAGTCTGTGTACGTAGTTGACATCCAATGTTTTGTTCTGTTCAAACACTTGGTTGGCTCCCATGCATGTGTTGTGTGGATAGAACCCTACACGCATTTACATTGAATAATATGTCAATTTAGCACATTTTTTCACCACTGACTGGATTGTAAAATGTGTTAAAAGCCATTCATGCATAACGTGATCTGGTCTTACATACGTGCTTTGTGGACTAAACTTTTAAATGTTTTCCTACTGTGTCCACTGCATTTTCTATCTCTGTTAATGTTTAGACACTTGTAAATACATTTCTGTGAAGTAATTTTTAATACTACTTTATTTTATTTATTTACGTAAGACAGCATCAGCCAGTGAATGACTGCTTTTTCCCCCAGCTATGTCCTGGTACAATTTATACCTGGTTTAGCTGGGTGCTGTGAGCGGCTAGAGCAATGGGAGTGAAATTCTTGCTCAAAGAAACAACAGTAGCTGTGAGTCCCCCACATTTTGTAAGGTGTATTGTGCCACAATAATTTGTGAGCGACTAAGTGAAAAAGTGAACATGACATTTTGAATGTCTGTTTGCAGTAGGTGTACATCATATCAATGATATGGATTGGCTAACCAACTAGTAATTTACATGCCTCCTTTTGCTACATAGCTACAATGGAATGTTTCTATTGTGGACACTTTGGTACCCAAAATTTTGAGATAAAATTGTAGAGGAAAGACTGGCCTATTTTTCTATTGTGTCCTTAATTAATTTGGAGCGTTTGTAAGAGTGGTTTTTAGGCAGCAACGTATATTTTGATAATCCGTTTAGCTACCTATTTAGGTTGTATTATAGTAAGTGTGTATATACATGTACATACAGCTGTATCAGGGTTGAAACTGGGTCACTACTGCTGACCTGGACAACCCACTGATCTGAACTGACCCAGATCTTATCCGGTTTTAAACCAAGGTGTACGTCGAGAGCAATAGTTTGGGTGCTCCACTAGCTAGGGTAGGTAAGTTAATTCACGATTGGTTAGTGGTCACGTAAGTCTACAGATGATAAAACACAGGTAGGTGTGGCTTAGTGCATGCCTACAGACTTCAACGGACCTTTCTGAAAATAAGTGTGGCTCCAGGTATATCTACAGACATTCCCATGCATTCCCTATAAGTAGGCATGGTTAAACTGATAAACAGATGTGGCTCCACGTATGCCTACTACAGACGATAAAGCACAATCCCAATAAGTGGGCATGGCTGGCAAGTCAACACATACGTACACTTCCACAGTGTCAAGCCAATTAATCCATATAAGTGGGTCAGACCTGGTTCACCCCGACAAAATATGACCTGACCCAGTTTTAACCCTGAAATTTTTGTAACCTGGAAATATTTTCTTAGTAATGGTCATGGCAACGGTTGCTAAGCAATTGCTGTCAGTGATCACCAATCCATATCATTTTATCAAATTGTGCTGTTATTTAAATTATTTCCATTTCCTTACAGTTGTGCATGTCAGTAACAAACTGATCATGATACTTGAAGCTTGCAGAAGTTATCGATGAATTATTATTGGTAAGCTGATACAATTACACTGACTTTGGTATATTGTGATTGTATGTATATTCTATAGGAAGAGACTAGCGTACTCAATTACTGTATAAAGAACAATGTCTCATTTTACAACACTTGTACTGTCTTTTCATCATGTATGTAAAATTTGCACACTCTAATGCTATAATACTTGTATTCTTTTGATACATGTTACAACCTACATACAAGAACTAAACTACTTACAAGCAACTAAAAGTAACTTCGCTACTTACAGGCAGTTTAACCAAAGTCTATGCCATCCTCTGGACACAAAGCATATAGTGCCTTAGAATCATTCTGGCACTATATTTCCAAAGAGTAACAGATATGCATTGCAGCAATTGTTTCCTAGCTAACTTTCGAAACAAGTCATTTTAACAGTGATATAGTGAATAGAGTGGATAAGGCAAAAGGTGGTCAAACACCAAATGACTCACAAATCGGGAATAAAAGATTGCTCACAGTTTCTAAATAGTGGATCCTCACCAGCAGCAGCAGCCAGCCGAAGGAAAGCAAAAGCTGAGTGGTACATCTGACAGAGAGACCAAAGTAAACTGGATGACCTAGAGAGAAATCTGGGTGAAAAATATCCCCAGGACGAGAATGATCAGAAGAGGCGATACCTTGCTCCCAGAGAACACCGAGTAGAGCATGATGTAATACAGTAACTAGAGTATCGTGACATTGGATATGCATTGGGCCATGTGAACAACCAAGGAGATGGTCACCAAACTGATCAATGGTATATAAGCAAGTGCAAAGTGGTGACAAAGGAAACAGAGGGACACCCTACCACAAGCGAAGGGTAATGACAAAGTCATGTAGAGAAAAGGCCAAGCCTAAAGATGGTTGTGGGATGCCTTCAGCCAGTATGCTGGTATGTAAAATTGTCACAACAGTCATGAGGATTTGGGTGATAATGCATAGCATGTAACCTCTTATGAAGCCATGGTCTAAATCAATTGGGGCTTTTGTTAATCTTTTTTCAAAATTTTAAGGGTAATGACTTCATGGACAGCTTGAATTTGATGATAGAATTGAATTTGGTGAATTTATATATGAAATTAGGTGTGTTCATCAAAAGTAAAACTGATTCTGATTCCTAAGTGCTAATGTTACTAAATAATTATCATGCAACGAAATCACCAAAATTAATGATTCCTGCCAATTATGCAACTGATGATGTATACAGTATTGTGTAATGGTTAGGATTCTGTAAAAAGAGAAGTTCAAACTGCTATGAGCTAGTCAGGTTATTTATGCATACAGGTCAACAGGTGGTCAACTGGCCTTCACTATTATACTAAGATCTGTAATATTACCTAATTATGCACACACCTGTACACTGGTTATATACAAGCATACATCTCAAATAGTCGCACCAATATAACATTACATGACATTTCACTACCTCTCAGTTGTTTCCCCCTTAAATTATAAAACTGTACGTGTGTATGTAGACTGCGGATTCATAATAATCATCACTCACAATCTTCTGTAAAGTCTGGTCCATTAAGAAATAAAAATTAATCTAATAGAATGCACACTAACAAGTAAAACACATCACACCACTTGCAAGTAGAATACAGCTGTTTTGGTGATCTGGTGATAGAAACTGACTCTTGACAGTACAATGTACTACACAATTAACTTGCAAGATAAATGACTTGCGATGTATCACAATTGAATAAGTGAGACAATTTGTGTAACAGACACATCTTATGATATGTCACCTTCACGAATGCATAGATGATTATTACACAAATTTGAGACCAACAACACCATCCAGTGATGTCAGTTCTTAGCTCAAAGTAGAAACAGCTCCAGAAATTCAGAATTTAGTTATACATCTATGTGATATTATGTGGCCTTTTCAAGAACCTGTGTCATCATTTTAATTATAATAGATGCTAGCATACAAATACCATATGCATGGAAGGAATAATGTCAAACATTGTATACAGCTGCAGGTCGTCTTGTAAATATGTGAGACTCAAGTACCTTAAAAATGAAAATAAAGTTCAACTGAAGAGTAAGTTCAAGTCCTGCATGTATATTGATCATAGGTTGATATTAAAGTATTATTACCATTGCATCTGAGAATGTTACGTTATCAGAAGCTGATGTACACAGTAGCTTCATTATTGTCAAGGGAATGAATATATGATAGATGTTGTGAGGGTGAAGTTGTACCTTGAGGAGTGCATGCAGTTTGGGTTTCAAAATTTATATAATTAATATCGCTACTATACTATTATGCTGCCACACTACTAGTGAGACCATATCGCCATATAATTGGCTAGCCTGCTTTGTGTTAAATTACATGTACATGTACAGTAATATGTATTGTACAAGAGTTTGGTCCCATTACTAAATGAAGTGACTACATGAATACCACTTGCGCATTGTGAGAAAGATATTCTTCTTTCAGTTCAATAGTCAGCAGAAATATATTATACGTGTATATGTGTAATTAATTATATATTTTAACTATACAGCTACTCACATGAATTAAAAACAGTGTGGCTATGTAATAAAAATGGGCTTAATTTAAATAACTGCTCTTTATTCATAATAAACATACCCATATTCTACTCTAATAATACATACAGTGAAACTTTTGTGTGATCAGGTCACTTGACCCTAAATTGGCCATTGACACTGACATTACAGTACACGGATTAAATGTGTCTTTGTGAAAAATGGCCTACATTATCTGCTCTAATACAGTCACTGCAGCTGATTAATAAGATGAGATTTAACTCATTATTCACCATATATATACATATAATATAGTATAGTACATTATTATGATATAGAAATTACAAAATAATTATATTCTGGATATATACCAATTCTTAAGTATGTATTACATGAAGCATATATACACCGATTGCTCAAATAACTGCCTGGCATGCAGCCGGTTACGATTATGTTGTTACTCAGGTTTCTGTCTACTACTAGATAAAAAGTAGAGTGAAAACAGACACATACGCACATCTGTTAACCTTAGTGAGCTAAAAATCCTCATAATTTATATATATATATATATATATATATATCTGACAATTTACATGATGAAAATGTAATAAATGACAGTACAAGTGTTGTAAAATGAGACATTGTTCTTTATACAGTAATTGAGTACGCTAGTCTCTTCCTATAGAATATACATACAATCACAATATACCAAAGTCAGTGTAATTGTATCAGCTTACCAATAATAATTCATCGATAACTTCTGCAAGCTTCAAGTATCATGATCAGTTTGTTACTGACATGCACAACTGTAAGGAAATGGAAATAATTTAAATAACAGCACAATTTGATAAAATGATATGGATTGGTGATCACTGACAGCAATTGCTTAGCAACCGTTGCCATGACCATTACTAAGAAAATATTTCCAGGTCACAAAAATTTCAGGGTTAAAACTGGGTCAGGTCATATTTTGTCGGGGCGAACCAGGTTAGACCCACTTATATGGATTAATTGGCTTGACACTGTGGAAGTGTACATATGTGTTGACTTTCCAGCCATGCCCACTTATTGGGATTGTGCTTTATCGTCTGTAGTAGGCATGCGTGGAGCCACATCTATTTATCAGTAAGGTGTGTTGGTATGCACAAGGCCATGTCCGTTGCTGCCTGTATGCTTACGTGGAGTCACACTCACTAATTCATTGATAAAATGTATTTATGTGTCATACTCTAATCCACCCTTGCTGCAGTCCAGTTTCATACTTAACCATGCCTACTTATAGGGAATGCATGGGAATGTCTGTAGATATACCTGGAGCCACACTCATTTTCAGAAAGGTCCGTTGAAGTCTGTAGGCATGTACTAAGCCACACCTACCTGTGTTTTATCATCTGTAGACTTACGTGACCACTAACCAATCGTGAATTAACTTACCTACCCTAGCTAGTGGAGCACCCAAACTATTGCTCTCGACGTACACCTTGGTTTAAAACCGGATAAGATCTGGGTCAGTTCAGATCAGTGGGTCGTCCAGGTCAGCAGTAGTGACCCAGTTTCAACCCTGATACAGCTGTATGTACATGTATATACACACTTACTATAATCCAACCTAAATAGGTAGCTAAACGGATCATCAAAATATACGTTGCTGCCTAAAAACCACTCTTACAAACGCTCCAAATTAATTAAGGACACAATAGAAAAATAGGCCAGTCTTTCCTCTACAATTTTATCTCAAAATTTTGGGTACCAAAGTGTCCACAATAGAAACATTCCACTGTAGCCACGTAGCAAAAGGAGGCATGTAAATTACTAGTTGGTTAGCCAATCCATATCATTGATATGATGTACACCTACTGCAAACAGACATTCAAAATGTCATGTTCACTTTATCACTTAGTCGCTCACAAATTATTGCGACACAATACGCCTTACAAAATGTGGGGGACTCACCGTTACTGTTGTTTCTTTGAGCAAGAATTTCACTCCCATTGCTCTAGGGAAACTTTGGCAGGGAAAAACTTTGGTGTATTTGGCGATTTGCTACAGCGTTGAACCCGCAAATTACTCGTAGCACCTCAGATTAGCATCTTTATAGCTAAACATATTGAGCTTAAATTCGCCAAACTTTATTTCGCTAAATGTGATTTAGCTTGCTATTTGCCTGAGTTTACCCCTGCCAAAGTTTTCCTCTATACAGTATGACTCATCAAGGTGTACAACACATCACATGCATGCAACTATTGACATAACTCACATAAGAATTTTGGTGCCTGACGCAATCATAGATCCATCATGTCCAATGCATGGTAGCAGTTGTTTCTACATGTCAAATCATTGCATAATACAAAATGGATAAAACTAAATTAGACAGAGTTCAAACTTACATAGCTAGCACCTCTGATATGCCTACTCAAAATAGGGACAAAACTCCTGACTTTTTATTAACCAGGTGGCTACGTTAGGAAAGAAGCTTTTTAATATTGAAACATACACAGTAGGAATTATACAATTGGCCAACAGTTATACACACTGACATACGTTAAATAGCCATATCTAATAACAGAAACACTGATTTGCACAGTCATACTTACAGGGGCCACAAGACACAGACATTGATATGTGCACACTGATTCACTTGAAACACTGCTTTGTTCCTTGGGGTGCTTATGGGCTTCTGGTACTCGCTAAGTACCGTCGCATAGCTGCATCTGTTATTACATTTTAAAGATAGTACACACCCATACAATTATCCAAACACACACTAAAGCCACAATCATAATCTTAAGCCAGTACTCCTTGCATTGTCACAGTAAGTACACCATAGTGTTGTCTGGTTTTTATATCACATACGCATGTACACACACACATGTACACACACACATGTATACACACACACATGTATACACACACACATGTACACACACACATGTACACACACACATGTACACACACACACACACACACATGTATACACACACACATGTACACACACACATGTACACACACACATGTACACACACACACACATGTACACACACACACACACACACACACACACACACACACACACACACACACACACACACACACACACACACACACACACACACAGGTACACACGCACGCACACGCACACACTGCCGTACATGTACAATGTATATATACAATTAGAAAAAAATTATGGCAAACTCCAATTACACCACATTACACAGACTCTGTTAGTTATCATAAAGACAAATAACATTTATAAAAAAGTATTACGGTCAGACCAACCTGCATACTAGTCAATATGTCTACAGGAATGTTGTAGACTCAGAATTCAAAATACCTAGAAATTTTGATTCATCTAATGGCCTCAAACAAATGTTGAACCACATGTTGAACTAATTGAACATTGACACCTCCTCTATCGTATATCCATACCAATGTGTCCTAGGGCCCTTACGGGTCTTCTCACATTGCTTTCCTATCTGTTACACAAGGTTTAACGCATGGAAAAACGTTTGGTTATGTAATCAAATGCCATGGTGACCAACCTCTTCTGGATGCTTCCTCAGTTGACACCATGCAGCCCCCCACTTAAAGGTGACAATGTGAGAACAGTTTCTTGCACAACAACAACTGGGTATTAATGCTGGAGAAACATTGCCTCACTATTACCAGGCTGGTGCTTTTGGAATGTGCAAGCTGTATTAATTACGTAGTTACAGGGACATGCACTATCCAGTGTGGCGATCTGCGCATACTCAATGAGTCACTGTAGGCAATCTTCCGGTGGTGGTACCAGCACTGCTTATCTCAGAGGTGAAGATGTTGGCATACAAAGTCCCACCTGACTCTCATGCATTACCACTTAAGACCTGCGATACACTTGCTAAATGGATGGATGCGCACTACAGACATCATTACGTACACAAAACAGACAATACTTCAGGTTGCAGATGCCCAGGCTACTACTATATTTGAACCCAGAATACAACCCTGGTGTGTGCACTGACACATGAAATAACTTACTTCCAATCAACTGTCTGATGACCAGGAAAGCAGCCCTTGACATAGACTCATGGGAACCCACAATATTAAAAAGAGTAACCTGTATATCTACGTATGGATGAAGGCCACACGTAATAATCAGCCCTACAACTAACCTCTGTGCAACTTCAACCCACATCATGGTCATAGAAATACGCTCTGCTTCAAAGTAGAGAGAGTAACGCCCCCGAGTGTCCTCAAAGCTCACCTCGACGAAACCCGAGAGGAAGAAACCTAGACTCGCCTGGTCTAGTAAAACCTCGTAACCTACCATGTGAGTAACATAGACCGTATTGGTCAAAATAACGTAATGTGACCATATACCATAATGGTCTATTTAGTAACGATATCTCGAACGATATCAAGTTGGCCGAATAGACAATGGACTGTAACGGCGTGCAGTCTACGAATGATGTGTTGAGACGATTACACGTCTTGTTCAGAAGATGTCTTAACTTTCAGTCGATCTCTCCTCATCTTCGATCTCACAATTTACTGACAGACCACGAGTGGCAAGTTATCTCTGATAAAGGCAGCTGCGAAGATCAAGTAGATCAACTACTTAAGTACTTGCCACAAAAAGGAGGAAGCTGTTTACACGCACTGATTGAATGTCTCCAGTCGTCACTAGATCATGCTGGCCACCAAGATATTCTTGTTGAGTTGCAGAAACAACCTGAGCTACGAGTAAAGGTGAGAATTAGTGCATATAGCTAATTTCCAGAGCTCTCAACCTGTCAGTTACCTTAGAGTGATGACTGAATTTAAAATGAGTGAGATATAAGTATGTAGGAGTGAGACATTCTGGTGAACATCCAACAGTGTACAAAACATACTTAGCTAAGGGGTCTGGTGGCCATGTACCCTGGGAAAATTTTGAAAAATAGCTAGACTATACAGATTTGAGAGCATCTTAAAATATTATTATTAATGTAATTGATAAAGCAGTAAAAACAACTCACTTGCATGGTACAACTATACTATTTAGCTACAGTATGTAACATAGTCTACTGAGTTATTGTTTGCTACTGTGAGCTTTATTGTATTCAACACACAAAGAAAACACCATAGCAGTGCACAAAGGCCACTGTGAAAGGGGAGTAACTTGTACTGAGCTAACCAGATATTACAAGGAAACAACCACTGTGAATAATATTGGTGCTATTCACTATAGGAAGACTTAAAGATAAAAATTAAATTTGCTGCTCCATATGAACAGCATCACAGTGCAGCTGCACGTGTATTTGCATGTGATACAAGCGAGCCAGCACCGTTCACTACGAAATCTCAAGTACGAAAGTATACGGCTCGCTGTCACGGGGGTACAAAGATTGTAAGAGGCTCGGATTGTAAGTTAATAGAGAGCTAGCATATAGTTTGGTAGCCAGTGTTAGCTATAAGTATTTTGTTTTGTGCTTTTGTTTGCACGTACGTACTGTTGCATCTCTTAATTATTTATTTATTTTATTAAGGCTTTACAGCACAAGTGCTGAAAGTCTGTAGGATACCTGGTCCTACAGCCTGTTTAAAGTATCAGTTGTTGTTTCAACAATTGCACTTGCAGAGTATGTATTATTATGTAGAAACTTGAGACCTTAGAGTTTAGCATCTATACTTGGGAAGCTATACTATTAACACACCGTCAGAATCTTCAAACCTAAGCCTCTTCTGTGTGACAGTCCAATTGCATTGATATATCTAATGTAATGAGCAGGAACTGGCCAACAATGGAGCTGGGGATGGATTTTAAGGTCATAGTTAGATCGGGTTTATACTGATGGGATCACACATGTCACAACACTGACAAAACTCACACACACGCACGCACGCACACACACACACACACTACACTGTAAGCACCCATGCACATGCACGCACACACGCACACCACTCCTATAAATCAAATTTAATAAGGATACTTAGTATGCATGGTCATTTTAAGAAGTGACAATGGTTCTATATTATGTTTGAACACATGCAGCTCCTGCCTAGGCGCAGTAAATGAGCCATCAGCACATGCACGCAATGTATAGAGAGAAATCTAGTATATATTCATTACTGCGTGAGGACAATACAATTTTTATGTGTTTTGAGTAGAAACCACTTGAGCAGATTTATTGCCTCTCCCATGCATTCCACGTAATTAGTGAAAGAGGAAGTCCATTTGGTGCAGTGGCAAATATGCACCTAACAGTTCAGCAGTAAACATCTGGCACTGCTCTTAGCGATAATATAGAAAGTTGATCTCATGTCAAAATCAGACCAAGCATAGTTGATGCTTGTTTCTTTATACGGAATGCAAAATTGTATACTATGCCATCTACATCACAAAACCCTCACTAACCTCCAGTTATGTCAGCCACACATGCAACACAATACTTTGTTAGATTACTTGGTAGCTATTAGCATGAAGTATAGCTACTGTAAGTACTTTGATATTTTCTATGAGATCATGAGATGATTGATGATTTGTGACCAACCTGCAGAGATTTCAATGCTTCAGAGCATATTATCAACTATATACAGGGCTATAGCACTTTCATATCAAAATCTTTCAAATTATAAAAAATGGAGGGATATACTGGGATGGCTTTCATCGCTATTGGGGAGAGCAATGCAACATGAATTGGGAAACCTGAAAATCATGTGATAATATCAGGTGGTGTATATAGAACAGACGATTGCTCTTGTAGTCAATAGTCAACAAACTCCCAAGCTGGTGAAGCCACAACTTAATCATTGTTGTCAGGAGTCTATAACTATACAGCATTAACTAGCTACCATACAGCAGGCCAGTTTGAAGGATAAAATTCTCAAGGATTGTCACCATCCAAAATTTTGTCACCATCTTCAGTAACTTATAATTTTGATTGAGTTGCAAAAAATTTCATGGATAGCAGTTTATCTGCAAAAATTGCAAAAATATTACCCCCTCAGCTATATATGTGAAATGAGTTAAGAGCTTAAAAGTTCATTTATTTTGGGTGAGTAAATGTTCAGGCCTGTTACAGGCCTGTCCACATTTCAAATCCCACAATAAAACATGACACTTCAACATTCCAGCACCCCACCAGAAGGTAGTGAAGTATACAGCTGACCTTCATACAATATGTTTGTTGATTTAGTCACCACAGGAACCAGGAAACACAACCAGTACCTTTTGCTATATGAGAATCATATAATATCAGCAGATTTTTGGTAGTCTTCCTTTCTGTGTGTTTTTCCTTCCTGTGTGTCTTATTTTATTTCACTGCCTTATGTTCAGAAGATAGCCCACCATACTGTAGCAGGTTCATCAACTATAATGAATTCTGAATATATAAAGTTCAATAATGTGGTCTAGTCAGTACTCTGAACAAAATTGTAAATTAATAATCTGCACGCACACACACACACAGAGAATATCAAACACTGCTCACAGTACATAAAAATAAGCCTGTGGAGTTCTATGGATTTAAATCAGTGCTATGGTTGGAAGCTCCCCCCTGAACACATTCTGGTATGATGAGGCAAAAATCAAACATTGGCATTAAGCGTTGTACCAACACCTAAATAAGCTACAAATGTCCATATGCTGCTCTACTGAAAAAAATAGTTCTGAGAGTAACCTTTAAGTCAAATAATGGAAATCTATACATAACTACACTATAATGTGGATGCTTAAGCATGCATAGCAAGGTGACTAGGGAGAATTAGATGATTAGTAGAACATGCATGCAAGTTGCAACCCCCCACACGACCATGATAAAAATGTGCCATTAATTACATATAATCTTAGGTATTTACAGGTCTATATACTCCTTATCTGGGTGCTTGTTTCAACTCGTGTTAGTTTTGGTAACGATGTGAATAATTTCTGCATACTTCCTTATTCTGTCTAGTCTACTTGTTAGACTTGTGTTAGTTTTGTCACATACTCAACAGAATAACCATTAGCTAAGCATCATCTAACATATCTATACTACGCTTCTTACTTATCTTTTACCACATGCAAACTGCTGTTGTTGCTGCCTAGTATTTCATCGGTTTCTTCCACTTCTAACTCTGTGCATGTCACAATGCCATTTTCGTATTAGATTATGTGAATTCATGACAAGGCAGAGTTTAGACAGCTGTAACTGTTTACCATGGATTATCTGTTGTCACAATGTTTAACTATCAAGCATTATCCATCATACAACGTAGGCATACAGTGAACGGGGCAGCAGTGAAAAAAAGCTATTAATGTCTGTGACAATTGATTAAGCCACTCATAAAATCCTATTTAAGTGGCTGAGTATAGGAATTGTCTTAAATGATAGTGACAAGCTTAATTATTGGCTTTCAAGGACATTGATAATACTGGAAGTGGGATATAAAAAACACTTTACATTCATTCCAATGTATGGAGAAACCCAAGCCAATTTCTATTACAAGGTCATAGAAAAAATTTGGTTGCTGTATAATTAATGTGGAATAAATATTTACGTATGTGTGCTATTGTTTGTATAGGAAGATTTTATACAAGCAGTTGGTACAATTAATAGCATGTACTTTGATCTGATAAAAACAATAGATCAATTGGAATCAAGGCTTGAAGAAATAAATGAACAAATCAAAAGGAAAAATCAAGAAAATGAGTCATTAAAAAAGGAGCTTGATGAGTTGAAGCAGTCACAGGTGGACCATGATAGCTACATTAAGAAATTGGAAGATCAGCTGTCAGCTAAAGATGCTCAAATTCAGTGTTTAGCTGAGCAGTTTGATTTGCGAGGTTCTATCAGTGATAGTAGTTGTGATACACCAACTGAGACTAGTACCCCAATAAAGGAATCAAATCCTGTATTTGAAAATTTTCAGAATGGAGGAGCCCGAGTTACAAGCCCTGATGCCTCCTATTATTCAGACTCTCCGTGTCTATCACGAAAAAGAAGTAGTTCTGATGTTACACAATTAATACAGGTTGTGCTCCATGTTATATTGTACTATGAATAACAGTGTGTGGTGCGAAGTACTAAACTTTATACTATCTTCCATTACCTATGTAAATTCCTGTATTATATTTTTACATATTTAATGCATCAACTCGTGTGACTGTTCTATTAGACTTTCACTATTGCAAACAATCTCTACTGATAAATCTCTTTTCTAGCATCCACCAGGAGCACAGAATAGCACAATTGAAAACAAGCTGAAACGTTATCAGAGAAGCATGAGAACATATCACAAGAAATTTCACAAGTTAAGGAGTGCAAAAGCAATGCTAGTCAAGACAAAAGAAGAACTGGAGAATGAGTTGTTTCACTTGAAGGATGAACTGGATGCTGCATCATTTGCAAGACATGGAAGTGTTCATCAGAATTTCTACCAAGAATCAACAGAAGCAGAAGTGAGTGTTAACATGCAAGTTGCCTATGTACCTATGCACGGGTATATCTATCTTACACATTCAAGTGTCACTTAGCAGCCATTTCAATCATAGTGGCAATGTCAAGTGAAAATATTGCTATGGTATGCTTACTGATGTTTCTGATAGATTGTAGAAACTGTAGAAGCATGATTAATACTGTCACAGATCAATCATGTATGTCAAGACCAGATATAAAATCTATAAACAGTTTTAAAATGGCTAAACAAGTTGACTGGTTTTAGAATTGGTCAAGCATGTATAACTTACACCTACATAGGCTCCAATATGATGTAAAATAGCCATGTAGACTTTATGCATAGTTTCTCAACTAGCTGTACCAGCTATATTCAGTACCTCATTACTTCAATGAAATTTCTTCAACATCCATACAAGCAACCCAAATCTAGCAATAATAAATCAAAGTTGAATGCTACAGTCTAGTAGCTAAACATTACACCTTGTGTCACGTACATACATGCATGAAACTGACTCTCTTAAATGTTGACACTTGAATTTCAAGATGGACTGACCTCTGTTGACCAAATTAGTCAAATTTCAAAATCGGGTCATAACTGAACCATTGTGACCCAGACAATTGACCATGTGTGTAAAAAAACTTGCCTAATCTCAAAATTGTGACTCAAGAGTGCATGGACAGGTGCAGATGATATGGCAGGTTAAGTTTACCATACACAGGTGTATATACAATAATTATTGTACTCTGTTATAGCCACTTTTGCAAGATCCTTTTGAAGAGGCTTTTGAGAGAAAAAGCTCAACCTCCAGTCGATCACGAATAGGAACTTTTGCTTCTTACTTCACTCCTAAGGTGTCTACTAAATTTTGTTACCAATTTGTGTGTTATTCATTACACACATAGAAGAGCAGTGCAGTTAAAAAGACAAGCAAAAGCGGTAGTGCTACATCATTTGAGCGTGAAGCAACAGAAGTATTCACGCCTAACAAGGTTAGTCATTGTTAATGTCAGTAAGCACATTCGTAATATGTAAAGAGCAACAGATGATAGATGGTAGAATTTAAAATTTGTGTTATCATTACCTCACTTCATATGTTTTTAAGCACGTCCTCGTTTATGACGTGCTGCCATTTTGGCCTAGATTAGCTGAAAAGCTAAAAGCTAAAGCCCTTTGATCATGGCTATGCCCTTAATTGATCATGAGGTAATGTACCATAAAAGGGGAAAGGAAGTTTCGCGGTTAAGGTTTACCAAGACTATTTGTGGTAAAACTTTCGCTGTTGTCAACTGGAATAAAATTATAGGCACTTATATGGTATCAAAACTGCTACTAGTTCTAGACTAGAATAAAGCACATGCTCCAGTGCACATGCTGTTGCCGCTAAAAGTTGAGCTCCGCCAGACTAGCTGTTTCTTGTGTATAAACTACTGTTACTCCTAACAGTGATGGCTGCATCAAGTCCTTCCTCGCTGACAATTGATAGCTCCGTACATGGTTACCATGTATATTGCTCGATATGGGAACCAGTAATAGGAGAAGAGCTGCAATGTGAGAGGGAGCCTGAAAACATACACGACATATATGCTGTAAGCATTGTGAAACGAAGACAAAATCGTTGGCCATGTACCTCGAACCATATCAAGACCATGTTCAGTATTTATTCGCTTCGGTGGAGTGATCAAGTGCACCATAACTGGAAATCGTAGACATTGCAGCTGTGCGGATATAAAACTGGGTGGGATGGAGATTCCCTGCACTCTTTGCTTCATTGGAGATAAAAGTTGGATAAGAAAGCTGTCTGGTTTATTCCAATCCAAAAGGTGTATTGCCTCTGCCAGTGAAGACTCAAAGGGCTGTCCTGTTGTAAAACTTGAAGCCATTGAGTACACACCTTCCAGCAAAACACTACCAGTAGTGGACCTCTCTGCCACAGCTAGTTGCAGCATTGATGGAGTGGAGGATGACATGTGGGTTAAATGCAATAGACACAATCTAAAGACTGCTGACAAGGAGATTATTGAGACCGGCTTGAAATTAACAGACAAACATATCCAGTATGCACAATACCTAATAAAGAAACAATTTAAAACCATCGGTGGTCTCTATTTCAAAATCAATTAAGACAAAACCTACCAAATAATTCCATACAAATCATATACAGCAGTACCAGTGGATTGTAGTGTCAAACATCGAATGCAAAAGGGGAGTGGTGAACATCTATGATTCTTTGTTCGCATCCATAGATGAGGAAACTCCGGGTACCATAAAAAATTATTTTGGTGATCGAAGTGCTAAATACAAAATTCAATGCAACATGGCTAAAGTGCAAAAACAAACAGGGTCAACAGATTGAGGAGTTTTTGCTGTCGCTTTTCTTACATCTCTTGTGTACCACCAGGATCCTGCACAAGTCCAATATTGTCAAGATCAATTGAGAGACCATCTGTGTAGTTGTTTCATCAAGGAAAACGTGTGCCCTTTCCTTTAGTTTAATACTTGAACATAAATATTATATTCATTGCATACTAATGCATAGCTAGGTCAATAAATTTAATTGAGAAGCCACTTAATGTTGTGCCCTTCCCTACCAAGGATTGGATAATAATAATTATTGTGCATAATGAATGTTTTATCTTAATGATGTATAGCTATAAAGCAAACATCAAGCATTTACTAGACCCAGCTATATGTGCAATGTTTGAGTTAAACGCTAGCCATACCATCACTGCTTCACCACAATTCCTGCTGCTTGGAATCCATTAGTAATGATGGTGGGGTTGGCAATTATGTGAACAACTGCTTTTTCCATCCATTTTTCCCCAAGTGATTTCATTTCCTTTAGAGGAAAGGCAGTTATGGGTTTCACAGAACCACCTGACCCTTTTTGATCAATAATTTGGTCAGAGTATATACCACTCTTGAAAACATTGTTTTATGATATCCTTCACAGATTAGTTTACACTCAGGTCTAATGGTTGCAATTCTCCAGTGCAATTAGCTGGCACATACACGACATCTATGCCATGGTGATCCAATAGGTTTACCACGTCACTTGTGCAGTGAGCCCTAAACTCATCTATGATACATAAGGCTCTCTGAGATGAAGGCAATTCAATTCATCTTTCTTTCTTTGGACGTAAGGGACAATAACTTTCTCGATGTACAATATCACTGTCTCTTCGTTGCACCAATGGTTTGCTGTAAATGTGATATGCCATGAATCAGGAAATTTGTAGGTTGGCAAACAAGCATGGGTTGTGCCTTTATAAGCCAGCTGTGACGGTAGGTTCTCCAGTCATTGTAGCAAACACTGCTGTTATTTTGACGTTTATCATCAAGCCCAGCTAGCTTTACTCTCTTTGTGCCTTTTTTCTCCACGGTCCAATCTGGCACAGGAACATACTTTATTGCTGTTTGGTCCCAATTGAAAATTAGGCTCTCTGGTATGTCTTCTAAAGTGGTAAATGCTTCAATGTCAAACAAGAAATTGTTCTCTATTTCTTCAACTGAAATTTTTGCCTTTGTGGTAGCCTTCCTCTTCACAAAACCCATCCTGTCCAATGGGCTTTGGGCCCAATCATTAGTCAATGCTACAGTGTCCCCCATTCTGTGCCAGCAGATTGCTGTCTTTCCTGCGAATAATCCCAAGAGCTTCTGCTATAGCGACATCTGTCGTGACCGCACCTCCTCCTTTACGTGTGGCCAGCAAATAAGATTTGACTTGTTTGTCTAAATCTGCACCTAGGTTAAGAGGTCTTCCCATTTTAGTGGAGGGAAGTGTTTTTACATATAAATCCTCACCATTCTCCTTTTTTCTGCCCAATTCTTCAAGATAATATGTTTTCCACCCACGTACCATGCTTTCTTTTAAAGCATTCTTAGGATAGTCTGGTGCAAAATGAACCAGGGCTGAAATGATGCCATGCTCAGCTGCATATTTCACGATAATTGCCTTCTTATCATCAGGTATCCTTAAATATGGCTTACGTTTTCCTGTCACTTGGAGTGCTTTTGAAACTTCCTCATTGGCTTCTCGGATAGAAGAAGATGGTATCTCTTTACTTAGCAGGCCATTGTCATCAGGCAAAACCACAGGTGTAGACAATTCCAGTGTGGAAGTCCTTGCCTGTTTCCAGCAATGCCATTACACAGAAATATAGCTAAAAGACTAATTTCAATTTTGCAGGGAAACTTTCATAGTTTGCTTTGAAACCGCAAAAACCGTGAAACTTTCACCCAGCGAAACTTTCCCCATTTAAGGTGTGCTGTGATGAGACTCATGAGAGAAGCAGCGCAAAACACATTATTGCAGATCTCAATTTTATCATAATTATTATGGTTTATGAAATTGAAATCAGTAGTAGCAGTAAGGCCCAGACAAAGAGATAATCAGGGGGGGTGAGGTACCTCTATCAGCCTCTCATTTTTTTATTCTCAGGTTCAACGTATGTAGCAATATCACTGAGTCACTAAAGTGTTGAGATCGCTAGGAGAAATTTTATATTAAATGGCCAACTCTCACCAAATGCTTTTGAAATGATATGTAGACAGCACATACAAGAGGGGCTTTCAAGGGTATCGGGAAACCTGTTTCAGGATTTATATGTTCACAGCAGGAACTGAATACATATCACAGTGCTGCCAAACAGCACAAAAGTAGTGAGTAGCGATGTGCAGTGCTGCACTAAATTTACAGGAACATACGACTTATGTTATTCTTCAGGGAAGGATCAAAAGATGACAGACCCTCTTTTGATCTTTTTAGGCCCTCTTAGAAGCAAAGAAAACCAAATAATTTAATAAAAACAATCAAAGCATACTCTAATAGAGCATTCACATTAATATCCATGTATTAATAGATTTAGTAAAGTGATATGAAAACTCTATTGTTGTTGCTGATCAAGTTTCAGGGTTTTTTTTATTTTCATTGAGGAGAGAATAGTTCCAGACCAGATGTAACATTGTAAATGTATGTCATGTGTAACTGGGCTTATTACTAGTCTGCAGTTTCATGGCCATGGGGATAGATAGGCATCTGGTGTTTATACCAATTGGGTGTACAAGATGTATCCTTATATTAATGTTAGGTAGAAATCAGTGATTGTTTATGTCATTTCATTTTTGTCAGTGCATGTTTGTATATGTAGTCTCACTTAGAAAAGTTATACAAACATCTTGATTATCCAAACACTTGGTTATCTAAACAGTGTAAATGACTGCTCCATTAGACTTAGATGTATGTTCTATTAGAGTATCTGAACTGGGCTCTGTATAGAAATTAATTATCCAAACTTTTTGATTACTTTTTGAACACGTCTTGGTTCCAAGGCGGTAGGGAGCACTGTACATAGTAATGATTAGGGTATCTCAGGAGCCAGGGGCTATGCCCACAGACTTTTACATCTGGGAAATCCCTTTCTGGCTCGGCTCAGTGCTATTCAGCAATTCAAATACATTTCAGAACTGCTAAAATTACAGCAAGGTCACAAACTCATCGGAAAAGCAGTATTTGCAAACTTGCATTTAACCAGAACATTAATGTATTAATTCTGTTAATATACATAGAGTTATCTCTTATATAGGTGTCTGATTCATCTCCGGAAAATGCTAGTGAGCCACTTTACCAAGGATGGCTACTCAAAGAAGGTGCACCACATTATTTTGCATGAAGGTGATGGTACGCATGTTTATATGTGTATAATTGGATCACCACAAATGATTTTATTAGCACTCCACATAGACCAAATCTACTACCATCATCGGGATAGAAAATAAAATAAATATTATAGCTATTATTTATATAGATAATTTTAGATTGAGTACAAAATTCTAAGTCCCAGCTGTTGTGGTTCTGTGGCACATGCCTAGACTGCATGCCCTACCAGTTTAACAGTTTATCGTCAGTACGGCTATAGTCTCTACATCATGGATTTTAACATGTTGTAGGGAGGATCATACATGGGTCTGGGATTTTTCTACATTAATTTTATAGCTTTTTTTATTGAGATATTCACTTTTGAATGCAAGCAGTAAATGTTAGAAGAGAAGGTTCCAGATCCAGGATGGTGTGGCTCTTTTGGCACATGCATGTTGCTGGAGGCTTCATCAGCATTCCACAGAGTTGTAGTGACAAGATCCTGACTCCCTTTATTCACAGTGTTTAGCCCTCTCACATGTAGTGCTTAGTGTCTAGCCTTCTCACTTATGATGACATTGTATAGTGCTATACTTTGGTCAAATTCTGGAGCTATATCACACGCTTAAAATTTTGGCAAAGGTGCAGCATTTTTGGCCCCGCCCCTGGAAATTAGGTAAAAACAAGTCCCACAAGTCAGTTTATGGCTGACTTTGGGGGTATTTAAAATATTAGGTGGTCCTCTTATCTACAGGCACAATGGAAGACCAGAAGTTACAATAGTATTGACATTGTTTGACCATCTGTTACTTATTTTCTAATTGAGCGCACATGACAGCAGCAGTTTGGTGGTGAAGGGTTTTGGAGTTAGGTATGCAGGTCCATGATTCAAACTATAGATTACTTTTATTCAGCATGTTTTGATAGGCGGTGACTGTTCTATTAGAGTATTCTGATCCAACTTGACAAGAAACCTGAGATGTAAGACTTGATAACCACGTTCTTTATATAGTAGCCAGCTAACAGTTACATCCAACAGATAAAACAATGCTTGTATGTGTCTGAATATGCAATTCATCTTGCTAGCTAGAATCCTATATTTTCAAAAATTTGATATCGTTTTGTGCTATGTAATTAAAAGATATCTTTATACATAATTATGTAGGTGGTCAGAAAAAATACTGGAGGAAAAGATGGTGTGTGTTATCATCTCATTTCTTTTTTTACTTTGAAGCAAAAGATGTAAGTACATGTGTATGTTATGAATAGTAATTTGAATTTGAACTGACTTAATGACCATTAACAGTTTAAATGTATAGGAACTCTATAGGCTTTGCCTTGTGTATCCTAAACTGACAATGATATAACAAGTACTATAGGTAACTTGAGTAGAGATCGTAGAGAAAAAAAGTGATGTCACCTACACCTGTAGCTGTGGTAGTGCACATTTAATTCCTACTTTGGTCTTATAACTTGTAGGCCTGTGTCTAATTTGCCAAAATAATAGGCTAGAGTGTTATGCTAGCATATTAGGTGGGTATTTCAAACTATCTACTTGAAAATAGGCCAATACTCCCTAACACAATCAGTGGAGATGCAATAAATGCATTGTACACAGAGCATAGGCAATGGAGACGGGGGGGGAGGGGGCCAGGGGGGCCATGGCCCCCCACTTTTATGGAACACTGTTAGCAAGGAAAGATCGAGATACTCTAATAGAGCAGTCACAGTATTCAGAGAAGCAATGTAGCAAGTTACTTAGCTATGTATGTGTAGTTATATAATCGGTGGAGAGCAGCTATTGTCAGCAGGCTGTGACCTTTTTTTTTTTCAATTTATAGCTGGCCTGGCCTCCTCACTCTTTGGCCTGCTCCACCGCCCCCTGACACAGAGCACTCAAATGCATTGTACAAAGCCCCTTAGGTTAATACTTTCTAATAGAACAGTCACTTTGTAGTGAAATACCTTAATAGAGCATTTATTGATTTAAAATGTTTGAAAGAAATGTTGTTAACATAGGAACATAGTGCAAGCATAGTGGGAACACTAGCTGAAGAACATAATAGGTGAAAATTTTGGGAAAGGTATAGCCATGACTGAAGTAGAGATTAAATGTATGCTAGCTTAGTTGCAGGTTTACAGCATAATGGCTACTTCACTCAGTAATCAGTAATCAGGGTGCATGTTCAGATGTGAAATAGTTTTATGACATGTTTGGCACCATTCATTCCTTTATATATGTGGGTGGTATAGTTCACCAGTCACTATTGTGTTATGAAAAATGTAAGGAAAAAATTGAAAATTTAAACTAGAGCAGAGATTATAAAAAAGAAATAAAGCTAATGAAAAACATATGTTCCGCCAAGTACACACTGCTACTAAGAACATTACAAGAGGTGCCTCTTGTAGTCACTTTGGAAGTCACCATTTATTGTACACTAGGAAGCCATCACATGCTACTCATAAATCAACACCTATGTGATAGCAGGAGCTTATAAGTACTTTCTCTACTGCTAGTACTTATGACCTCCTGCTACTAAGCTCTTGGCTCACTAGCTCCTACCATCAGGCGAGTCACAGTCACTGGCTTTTTGCACCTTCAGTGCTTATAATCTCGTGAAGTAGCATTACGTTGCATAGTGAGACCACATAGTGCTTATTAATTAGAATTAAAAGCACCCGCTCCAAAATTTAAGCAGTGGTTTGGCCACATGAAACTAGGTAGTGGAGAAAGAAATGGGACAAAGGTAAGTTTGCAATGCATTCAGTATAGCTACTGCAGAAGACAACAAGGTACATCTCAGACCTAAGCAGCATCATACAGTGAAGAAAGCCCATAGCATAAACCATGATTGATGGATATGCCAGCTTGGATCAGTTAGTCAGTTAGTCAGAAGAAAGTTTAGAAACTTGGATGGATTTGAGGCTGCTCTGGAGACATTTATGTGCTTGACTATAGCAAACTAGTACTGCAATACTATCAGGAAGGAAAAGTGAAACTGGTTTTAGGGTGAAATTTTTGGGTACCCAAACTTTCATGATCTCTGCTATAGTGATACTGCTTGTTTTAGAGTAGAATGGAATACTTTCTGTCCTTACCATATTAGCTTAATCGGTAATCTGTTTTAAAATATCACAGGATCCTGCAATGGAAAAAAGGCCAGTAGGAATTCTACCAATTACACCAGAAATGGAAGTCAGTGAATGTGCTAGAGATGTAAGTCCACACATGTACAGCAATCTCACAAGTGTATAAAGTATATTTCATAATCTTTATGCTGTTTATTCATAGCAAGTTAATTAGAGATACCGTATTTACTCGATTTGTGCCCCAGGGGTACTATTATTTTTTTGCCCAAAAATAAGGATAAAATCCTTCGAATAGTGTCACACTGCGGTATTATTCGAGGGTGCGCTACTAATATTTTAAACCTACCACTACTATAGCTATTCTACATTATAGTTTTATAAAACAATAACAACATATTGCTACTTACTTTTCACTCAAGCACAACCATGTCATGCCTTGTGCTATGTGGTCAATTTACTAACTAATATCCAGAATTTCAATTATGTGACAGCCTTTTAAGTTTTGCCAGGACAATTCCTTCAAGATGGAGATTAATACTAAAGGTATGAGAGCACTAGTAAAGAGTAATTACAAAAGTATAGTGCGGTACTATTCGAGGATGTAGTACAATTAAAATTATTTTCAGAAACAAGGATAAAGACCATTGAGTAGTACCGCACTGCGAGGGTGTGGCACAAATTGAATAAATACGGTACTAATGTTCCATTCAAGAATTTTTTCCACATGAGCAGAACTTGAAACTGATATTTCATAAATTTTGTCTTTGCATTTTAGCGAAATATCTACCCTCAGAAGTATTTTACAGTATATGCATACATATAGCTATAATATTTGTAGCAAGTGAAAATATCTTATAGGCTTACAATTGGGACAGACCTTGTCCCCTGGGCACAATCAGCTGGTGCTGTCTGCCCAGTATAATAATAATAATAATAATAATCAAGGAATTAGGTATTGTTCCATACTTATTGGCGTGATATAAGGCATTTGAAAAAATTAAAAGTGCTGTTCACATGTAAAACTCTATACACAGATTTTTGCTATTGTATGTAGTACATTACACAGTTACTGTTATTTATGTAAAAGTGTCAGGCCAACACTTCACCATGTAGCTACCATACTATATACAATATCTACACTGGGAAGCCATAGCTACATATTTACCATAGGCTATTGTTATATTAATTATATCTGCACAATTGCAATGCTATATGTTATAGTTAAAGCACCGCCACACCTGTGTACGGCAAATACGACATGAGGGTGTGTGTCAAAAGGCTAAAACAATACAAGGCAAAACCGAGTGCTGTATTTACCTCAAGACACCCCCCTGAGTGCTGTATTTTTCTTACAGGTGGTGCTGTAAGTGTTATATTGTACTTCCTGGTCATCTGGCTTGGAGCGATTTTCTCTAGTATTTAGACCACTGCAATTTTCAGTGATCAGGATATCAGTAAGTGTTTATATAATTTATTTCTAGTTGTAGAACGAACTAATAGGATTAGTTTAGCAATTTACAATGTCACGCACGTGATCAATCGTGCTCTCTTAGCACCACTGAAGTTGTTTTGACTGATCAATATCATTAAAACAATTTCAAGTATTGTGAGCAACTCCAAAGGAAAGGCGAGCCTGGTACACTTGCTCCCTGTGCACTCCCTGGATTCGCCCCTGTTTAATCCCTACTTGAGTCAATGCCTACACTTTGTAGTTATGTGAATAAAATAGGAACTAAATGTCCACTAGTATAGCTGCATGCAGGTCAGTGTTACTTGTTTCATTGCTTTTTATTTCTATATAATTATGATCCTTACTCAAATATAAAACTTTTACACTTGTATCAAGACTCACGGTAGTGAGTCGCGCGGCCAAGAAACTACAAAGCGCACGCCCAATTAAAAGACGCGCGGCCACTACTGTGAGTTATTCACATGTAGGGCCGGTTTCGCAATATTAGTCCTAAATTACGCAACATCTCTCAATAGATTTGTATTGCGTTACGTGATAAAAAATCTTTAGGAGTCGTTATCATTTTCATAGTTTTCTTGCAACCTCGCTAAAATAAAAAAGTAACCATCGCAAAATAAAAAATAGGCGTATTTCACTTTATTTCTCTACCTTATGTTACAACTACTGCCACGTTATACCAGTCAACCAGTCAACATAGCCGTGTTTGTATAGTCCATCTAGCACTGACATTATCCAATCCTGGTTTGCCTATACGCGTATTTTCTTCAATCAACCTCTAATCCCTACAATAACTTTTAAAGACACGACGTGGACACAAACTCTAATGCCTGATAAACAAGTTGTGACAGCGTGCTGAACCGTAAGTTCCCTAGGGATGGCGTTTTAAGCAGAAATCTTTTAAATTCCATGTAGTACCACACCCCATGCGAGCGTTTATAAATCGCCAGTTGTCTTAGAACAAAATCACTAGCGAAGGTGCTTTACGCATACTCTTCAATTCTCTATTTACATGTAATTTTTAATAGATTAACCACAAAGGCCGATAAGGTGAATACAAAAGGTAACAAGCCTTTAGGGGTTACCACCTCTATGTAGTGTGTACCATGTAGCTTGTGTTGTGGCTTTCATTAAGTATTATGCACACACAAATGGTGCAACAAAATTTTGTAATGGATTGCTCGAATGTGGTTGGTGGTGTTGTGGTTCGAATGTGGTTCGTGGTTTGCCAGTGACCATGTATGAGTTGGGGTTGGTCCACACAACTTACACAATATTCAAATTTCATGATGGCCATGATAATTTCTTGCCATATGGTAAACATACAACAATGTGTAACAACGTTAATTAACATCACATCAAGACTTGACTAAAAATAGTTCCAACAATAGTGATGATTTCTTGTATGTCAGCATGACGATACTGAGACCTGTAAAAGAATAAGCAGGCACTGAAGTTAACCTTAAATTAAACACTCATGCAACTGACCTGGAACATCGGTCGCAACACCAAAAACACTTGTTTCGATATCTGATGACACAATCCAGCAGGCACTGAATTAAAAGAGAATGTACAAAAAATCAATATGCCGGGCTGTGTCAATAATAGCATGGATAATCAAAATGAACAAAAATTATATCCCAGGCTAAGTGAATGAATAACATAACTGTTGGGTAAGCATGTTAAACCAGAACATTAGGACATTAGTCAAACCAGAACATTAGGACATTAGTCAAACCAGAACATTAGGACATTAGTCAAACAAAAGTACGCTATCACAACTTGGTCATAATACAATGTTTGTACCACTGGACTTCACACTGGTTGCCCAAAAATTGTGCCATTCCAGGACAACAGCATAATATTATGAAACAAATAGTTACTACAACACAGAAGGCTTACTGTTGCACTGTCTACACTGATATACCATAATTTAAAAACATAACAGGTGGGCATTAAATACAATACACTTAATATCTGGGTACTAGGAAAAAATCACTAACATCACAACATGTAAACTGACCTGGAAATTAACACCCTTGATGCCACTACAGTCTACACTGGATACTTGTTCGAACCCATCAACACTATGCCTGATACATCTGAGTAGACTGACCTGCAAATTCACATCACTAGTATACAGTGATAATTGATAACTGCAAAAACAACAATTGCAATAATACAATTCTTCTGTACGTCAACTGACCTGAAATTCATGACACTCAATACCGAGACCTGTAAAAGAATAAGCAGGCACTGAAGTCAACCTTAAGTTAAACACACATGCAAACTGACCTGGAACATCGGTCGCAACACCAAAGACATCTGTTTCGATATCTGACGAAACAATCCAGCAGGCACTGAATTAAAAAGAGAATGTGCAAAAAATCAATATGCCAGGCTGTACCAATAAAGGATGAATAATCAAAATGAACTAAAAATATATATCCCATATGCAGGTTAAGTGAGTAACATAACTGTTGGGTAAGCATGTAAACCAGAACATTTGGTCATTAGTCAAACAAAAGTACGCTATCACAAACTGGTCACTGATAATTGATAACTACAAAAAGAACAATTGCAATAATACAATTCCTCTGAATGTCAACTGACCTGAAATTCATGACACCTGTATCTTTGTTCCTGCATGGTCTCAACTTACATATGTACCATGATCACATTCAACTGCTAGTGGATAAACCAGTATGACCAGATGGCCTGCAAAAACCAACAAGCAGGTGTTAAATACAATACACATACCTAAAGCCTGGAATATGAAAAATATTATATAAGCATTATTCCACACTGATATAGTAATAGATTATAAGATGTTGTGGGATGTTGTGGAACTTGCCTAAACGTGTAAACTTGAACATGAGGACAACTGCATAATCTGGACACTTGGAATTGTCCAATACCTGATGAACCGCAAGTAGGTACTAATGACATTCACTTCAACATTTTATCCCAGCTGGGTGAATCTCTTGTAACTGAGTAAACAGGTGTTTATTTTCCACCTGCAACCAAAGTTCTACATTTCTGTGGTTGGGTGTACATAAACTGACCAGGAAAATCAGTATGCCATAGGGGTATGGAAATGGTTCCTTTCCTTCTGTTGTGACATTACTTACAGCTGACTGGTAAATGATCATCGATGTCCCCATGGACCCCAACAATGAGTATACCAATAACTTCACAAGTTGGAATGAATTTCCTTTCAACATCTGGTGGACAGGTCCAAAAATCCTATCGCACAAACACGTTGAATCAGTGTGTGGCGATGTGACACGTTGCACAAACTTCACTCCTCGTTTCGTTAGCATTCAAGACCGGCATATATCATAGAGTCCCTCAGTATTCTTGCCGGACTCTTACTTTTTCAAGCGTTGCTCAAGCGATGTAGTTTCTCACGAGGGGCTCGAGTTTCTCAGTAAAGTCGAGCCGATTAAAGTACGCCTCACCATCCAGTTACATTCTTAAACCATTCAATTTAAAACCACGTATCATGAGTGTCCGCTTAAGGTAATTAGGGACTTTCCACGAGATTTCCCCTAAATAGATCACATGTTAGTTGTCAATCTGGTGGATTCTGGTGGTATACATGGTTCAACAATGCGGTAAGTGTAGTATAAGCTGTTAATGAATAATTGTTTGTGCACTGCTAAACTAAGTTATTTTTGTGTGATAAGCATGCTTGAGGAAGGGTCTGGGGGACGAAACTAATATTTTGACAGCAGTTGATGGACAGCAGTTGATGATGGCCAGGCAAAGAACTGCGAGAAGAACTACTATGATAGTATGATAGTAGGGAAAAATTCCCACTATAGCTCTGCCTAGGGGCATTAACTAGCATTATCTACAGCTACTGTATTATGTTGCTGATATGTACATTCAGGCCAAGAATAAAGGTGAAAGTGGTAGTAAGGCTCAATCCTATTATTCTGCTGAACAGGCAAGGGAGTCTGGGACTCTGGGGACATGTTCCCTCAGGAAAGTACAAGTACTACAACTTTTTTGTTTTAATTGCTTCATCAAGTATAAAAATTTCAGTCAAAAGGTGATGATCGAGCTCTGGTCTTATGCACTGGTTGGAGTGGTTGTATCGATACTGCACTGTGACATCCTTGAGGGGTTAGTGCTGGCATTGTCCATGGCAATACTATTCCATCTCCCCGAGTCTTGATGATTGAGTCCTCCATTCCTTTCTCTGCTGCTCCAATCCTGAAGTTGTGACCACAGTCAAAAGGTGACGATCGAGGCTCTGGTCTTGCATCTATACTGTACTGCAACACCCTTGAGGGGTTAGTACCAGCATTGTCCATCGCAATACTGTTCCATCTCCCATATACAAGTCTTGATGGTTGAGTCCTCTATTCCTTTCTCTGCTGCTCTAATCCTGAAGTTGTGACCAAAATATTAAAAAATGGTTATAACATGATAAATGATTATGATGATAACAATTACAAATGTATTTATAGCTGTGTAGCAACTGTGAACTAATTAGGCACTTGCAAGTTTAATTAGGTGTCTGAAGCATTTAACATGCACAGATATGAGATATATTCAGGACGTGCAGGCAGTAAAGATAAATTTACTCTAATAGAACAGTCATACTACACCGTAAATTCATACTTCCGAATTTACAGTGTTATGAAACAATCATTATTATGTATGGATTTTACTGACTCTCCAAGATAATATTCTGCATTAATGTTAATTGCTCATTTCCAAAAAATTAGCTTTTAAACCAAATGTAGAGTCTATCACTGACAAAAATGAGTGATATCCACCCCAAAAACACCTTTGCTGTAAAAAAGGCGCGCCCAAGAAACTACAAGTACCTGGAACCCAATGTAAAAAAGAAAAAGAAAAATCAGCTTAGCTGAAGTGAAAAGTAACTGGTAACTTAAAGAGCTGATATCTGAAGCGGCCAAGAATACAATTACTAAAGTTTAATCCATGCAAGAACACCTTGACTATAAAACAGGTGTATACATGAAAGTAACTGGCAACTGAAATGGCTGATATCTGAAGCGGCCAAGAATGAATGGTCATATACAACTAATCCAAAAATTTAACACTGAACCTTTATAATTCAGCTGTGTTCTATATTCACTCTTGCTGCATCGTAAAGTAATTTCTTTTAACTCTAATTGGCTGGTAATTTGGCCGCCTTTTTTAATAGTCAGTATAATAGAGCAAAAAAAGGCGGCCAAATTACCAGCCAATTAGAGTTAAAAGAAATTACTTTACGATGCAGCAAGAGTGAATATAGAACACAGCTGAATTATAAAGGTTCAGTGTTAAATTTTTGGATTAGTTGTATATGACCATTCATTCTTGGCCGCTTCAGATATCAGCCATTTCAGTTGCCAGTTACTTTCATGTATACACCTGTTTTATAGCCAAGGTGTTCTTGCATGGATTAAACTTTAGTAATTGTATTCTTGGCCGCTTCAGATATCAGCTCTTTAAGTTACCAGTTACTTTTCACTTCAGCTAAGCTGATTTTTCTTTTTCTTTTTTACATTGGGTTCCAGGTACTTGTAGTTTCTTGGGCGCGCCTTTTTTACAGCGAAGGTGTTTCTGGGGTGGATAGATATATACTGCTACAGCAGTTCATTAACAACAGCAATCTGCTCACGTACGTACTTCCATATATACAATCAGTTTTGTATCTAACTTGTAAACACTTAGCCTTTGGGCTTAGTTACAACTTAGTTACAATCATCACATTACAGTGTATTTTTTCATATTACTGCTAGTAACATGATGTGGTTTTGATGCAGGACTTGTTTGAAATAGCTGATAAAACAGGAGGCTATATGAAGTCATGTAAACTTGATAAGGGCAAAGGAGGTTATGTTCAAGGTAATTCATATAATTTTAGTGTACCAGCCAATATGTATGCCACTATATAGCTGTTTGACCAACTGGCACAAAAGGATTATCCTGTAGCCCAAGTCTTTAAAATAATTAAAACTACAGACTAATTAAAATGCACTGTTACTAGTAAACATAAAAAGTTTATTTTATTTCATCATGTCCTATATTCCCCTTTGAAACTTGCATATACATGCCCACATACAGTGCTCCCTCAATTATTCCAACCTCATTTGGTTATCTGGACAGTAGAAATGACTACTCTATTAGAGTATTTTGTCTAAGTGTATGTTCTATTAGAGTATTTGAACAGGGTTCTGTATATAAACCAGCTATCAAAAAATTTAAAATTCAAAAGGAATTAGGGATCAATATAATGCACATGCTATAAAAAGTAAGGAAACAAAATTAAAATGTTACAGCTGAAGTGAGAATGATCCTCGCAAAAAAAAAGTAAGGAAACAAGTCTAACAAGATTAGACGGCTACTTGCTAAAATGAGACACGTTTTAATGCCTTCTTTTGGCTAACATCTTGAAATGGGACTAGCTATATCAAAAGTAGGCATTAGAGAATAGCTGTGCAGAGAGTGTAGCATGAAGCCACAAAACTTACATGAAGGACCCAGAGAAGAGTCATGCTAACAGTGCGGCATGGAGCCGGGAGAATTGCATGAAGGACCCAGAGAAGAGTCGTGCTGACATTGCACTATTCTAGTGTTGGCATTCTTATGAAATGTTGTGATCGTGTAAAATAGCTAGCAAGCTAGGCATAAAAAATGAACAAACTAGCTATTAAAAAATTATAAAAGTAGGGATGTATAGATATAAAGCACATTCTTGTTTTAGCAAGTAGCTATAGCTTGTTGGACCTGTTTCCTTTTTGTTGCATGGATCATTCTCATTTCAGCTGTAACTTTTTGAGCCCTTTTTATAAACACATTTTAACTCTTCTTGATATTTTTTCTTGTCGTCCACTATCTCAGCATAGTACGTTTTGTTGTAGCATTTTCCTTTGCTCCTGTCAGAGAGCTACCTCACAAAAAAATTAACCATAATAAAATGACTACACAACGTTAAGACAATGACTCTTTGAATATACACCTGTACACTCTCATTTTACTATATATGGTTGACGTGTTAGTGTGCAAAAATCATGTCTGCAGATATGCCTGCTGCAACTATCAATTATCTTTCGGAAAAGGCCAATGAATGATGAAAGTGAACGACATGGTGCAGTGAACAAAATGTAATCAAAACAACAGATTCATGAATCTGCCATCATTACCTTGGCAGCCTGAAATTCTGGAGCTGTACACCTAGCGCTACCAGGTCTTATGGCAGGCAGGCAGACAAATGAAATGCTGGTGAATTTCAAATTTTTAAAACTTCACTGTACATAGAAACAGTTAACTTTTCACTATGTTTATCTGGGGTGCAGCATCATTACAGCTGTACTAATGCATTCCAGGTGGTTTGTTCTGGAAAATGTATTGCAAGGCCAGCTTTTAAACTGCAAAAAAATGAAGCCATATGATTTCTTACCGATCCATATTTATTAAGGCTTTGATTATCCAAACTTTTGATCATCTAAACATTTCTTGGTCCCAAGGGGTCAGATAATCGAGGGAGCACTGTAACTACAACTATTTACTATACACAGTACAGATTCCAGTAAACACATGACATCTGAATAAGTGTCTATCTGACTAGTCTGAGATAGCACAGTGGAACCTTTCTATTCTGGACACCTTGAGCCCATGCTAAACTCTTGATTAGAGAGGAGTCAAAAGCTCAGTATTCTAAGTTTGTGTATGTTGATACAAATGGGACCATAACATCTTTTAATAGGCAGTAGGACCAGGTGTCCTACAGACCTTCAGCGCTTGTGCTGTAAAAAATAAATTAAAAAGTGCCATGATTATTAAGGTGTCTGACTCCACATTCCAAATGTCCTAACTTCTTGATGTGGTTTCCTGTATGAACTGTTCCTTGTGTATGTACGTTCTTATACATGTTTACTTTTTATCTCTGGCAGGACATCATGCAGTTTACAAGTTTCAAGCCAATACTAATAGCGAAAAGGAGAGATGGGTTGCATCCTTTAAAAAAGTACTTGAAAACCTGAAATAACAGAATGTTTGACATTTGTATATATTTCAAACCTGTTATTCATGTGAATGTTTGTTTTGGTATTTTAACTAGTATATATAGGATGTCTCATATAGGTCACTGCTAATGAAGATTGAATTTATACAGCAGGCTTCAAATTCTGCTATCATTTCTTGAATTCATAATTATTTAAATTCTGCTTTCTATACTTAATCACTGGATATACCCATGTCGATATCAGTGTCTATATAATTGTAAAATGTCATTACTTATATTGACTGGTAATTGTACAAACATTTAATGAGGTTTGCACATTGCACGATCTGATCATAAATGCTCCTGTGCTAGATATTCAATACAATGCTATTTAGTTTATCCACGTGCAGTCATCTGTTGTTGAAGTACATGCATACATCAATTAATGAAACTTTTGCAAAACTGCACAATACAATTTTTGTATATTGTAATTTGCAGAAAACATTATTAGTTATATATCTCACGATTACATTTCACAAAGCTATTATTACTTGCAAAATTTGCAAATGTTTTGTCTCTTAAAAATTTCCAGCTTTGGTATAGTTTGGATGCTTTGATCAAATGGTAGTGGAAGTATTTAGATATAGTTAATTTACTCATAGAATCCCAGTTATGTTGTGAATGCCAACTATTCTAATGCTAACAGTAAATAATTACGGCTATTATATACATGGCCAGCTATTTTGTTATAGACATAAGGTAATGAATAGTAAATATAGGGACAGTTAATATATGACCAAAATATATCGTCTTAATAGGCCATGTGGTACATGTTTATATGTCATGTTATAGACTGAATTAGAGATTAAATGTCCACTAGTATATCTGTAGGTCCTCCTTTGTTTGTCTACTTTTAAACATGCATGATCCTTATAATCAAGCTTATTTCTACTTATCACATATACATTAATAGTTAAACCCCACCATGATTGTGTTCACCTGACCCAAGGCAAAGCCGAGGCTGAGGTGTTGATAACAGGTATCCTATGAGTGCAGGTGTGGTTTAACTGGCTTCTATCCCACGCTATGAAACACCTGACTTCATAAACAATGTGACAATTGCTAAATTGAGGTGTTGATAATGTGTTATGACATGCCTTCTATCTCACACTTTGAAGCCTGAGCTGTGCTTGCAACTATATATGATATAGCTTCATGTTTTCTTTGATCCAACTGAATGTGTAAATCAGTCCTATTTAGTCTGACTTACTGGGGTTTAACTTCTATTCCTGGGGTTTAACTACCATATCCTCCTACTTTTTTACTTTGATGTAGTGCTTCAGGGGATAGAAAATCCAATAATTATTCTTAATTATGTAGCAATTGTAAATTAAATGTCATTCCGGTCTGTCTAAGGTTGGGTGATAAGCCGATGTCTGTTGGTAAAGCATTTCAGAGTGTGATAAACATGATAGTTTTTGTATTTCTATCTGATGGTACTGTACATAGTGAGTATGATGGCTTTAACTTGTATCAGATATGGTGGCATATAGATTGTGTTAAAATATTATGAGTAAGGAATACTAAGGATATTGCCTCAAGATATTGTTTGCAATTTTGCAGTAGCACAGAGGTAAAGTTTGCCATTGCTCTATTGGAGATTTTTCAAGTACACATGTGAGTGAGCAGGAAAAGCCATATGGTTTTGAGTTTCTGACTGTCATGTGATGTGTGTGGGGTCCATACAGTGGAGCAGTGTTCTAGAATGGGACAAACATAAGACTTGTAACATTCTATCTTAACTGATGGAGGACAACTTTTTGCAAAAGAGCTCTTGCTCTGTAAGTGACATGATCAGACCAAGTAAGGTAATTCTATAACTCCAAGGGTATGTAAAACATTTAATTTGGTGACCATTTAGTCCATATAAGTATAGCTATGGGGGGGCTAGATATAGCTATGGGGGGGGGGGGGGGGGGGGGGCTAGAGTCCCTCCACTCTTATTTTAGAGGGGACTTGGCCCTCCACTTTAAATATTGAGATATTCCATAAAGCAGTCATCTATAGAGCACTCACATACTCTAATAAAATATTTTACAATAACGGTTATTTGAAATTGCTACCAAATTCAATCTCACAAGGCAAATTTCCTGTCATGCCCCAGACCCCTCTAAATAGAGCATGCTTCACATACTGGCTATGCAAATTGCATCAACCAATTTCCATCTTTTCTTACCCCTCACCTTAAATTTTGTTACTACACCCCTGCATGGTTTAGGTTATACTGTGATGTGAGGGGATACCTCTTGAGAGATACGTGGAGATACTCACATTTTCCAGCCAGTATACCACTGCATGGATTAGTACATTTAGATCAAGGCTGTATAATAACATGCATGCTTTACACTTGAGTTGACTTAATGAGTATTTGCATTAGTGTTCTATTTTTTTCCTGCAAGCATGCATGTGATCCCTAAACATGCAGCAGATTGATAACTCTATACTGCGCATGCATACCTATTTGGTATGAACAAGCCGGCACATACATACAGCATACATAGTTATGGAGCTATAGAGATAGGGACAGATGATAGACAGAGGCAGTATCCTGCGTGTTTATGCTAAATGAGAAAATGATAATGAGTCATATATACTCAGATTATATTGTCATGTTGTGATGTTTAGCAGATAGGAGATGTCATGTTTAGCAGATAGCTATTAATGTTGTTTGCAGCAGATAGCTATTAATGTTGTTTAGAGAAAGAGACAGAAAGTAGCTATCAGGCCCTACACCGCCCCATAGAGATAGCGCCAATATCTGAAGAAGATCTTATTCTTTAATTAACCAGGTTTTTTTTCACAATCCTTAGAACACAGCATCATTGCTATAATATAGGCAGCTTGGTAAATTTTTCTTATTCAATTTGTTGTCAATGTATTTCTGTACAAATGTAGATAATGTACATGTAGTAATGGCAGTGGTAGCAACTGTAGCTATAGTAGTTTGCATGCCATCATTGATGATGAAAATAATGACATACATGCAGAAACTAAGTTGTGGTGTCCTTGGGCTCATGTGACCGCAACATGGAAACCGTAAGGTGGGTGTGTCAAGGAGAGAAATTACAGTAAAAAACAAAACAAACTAACAACAAACAAACAAACAAACAACATTTAAAGAAAAATCCTATGTTTCCACAGCACCACAATTCCTCACCAGAAATACTCTTCTAGCAGTATTAGATACTCCAGCAGCTAATCTTTCTACATTGAGACCTTGAAAATACTGTACTATATACACAGTGAGAACAGGGATGATTGTAGATAATGTCTTATTTCGATGGTATCATAGTTCCTAATCTGTCCAGTTCAGATAAAATCTGTCAGTAATCTTCCTTGATCTCTTTCAGATTCCAAATGTTGGATGGAGTCTAAAAGACACGTCAACTTCAATAGAACAACTGCATGTATTAGTAGATTAGATTCATTGTAATCACAATGTCAGGATGGTATAAAGCATTACAATAAGTGATGGAGGGATGGTTGCATGCCTGAGGAGACACATTAGCATACATTCCTGGTAAATCAGCACAAATATGAATGGTTTGTGATTCAGCCAAAAGACCAGAGAGATTGGAAGCTATACAATACAAAACTTGACCGTGTCTGTAAGTAAAACAGCCTTTATCAATCCCCCAAAACATGAGTTGTGATGCCTGGGACATCAACCGTGGCTACACAGAAAGCACTTCACATCATACTGAATATGCCATCACTGCAGATTTACTGGTGTGGGGAGGGTATCAGAAGCAGCTCACAGGATCAAATGAAAGGTGACCAGGGTGACACCCCAACTAAAGTCTGTCTGGTCCGTAAAATAGACATTCCCTTTTACAGCAAGATTCCAAACACACATTGTAAGTTTACACTGAACAGACAAAGTGTCCACCTTGAGTGCTCATCAGCCACTAGCTAGCAGTTTCTTTGACAGCAGATAAAGAGGGCAAGCCATGAACATGAAAACTGTGAACTAGCCTTAGATAAAAGTTGATAATCAGATGCTTGGGTCTGTATTGAAACGATAAGCATCCCCCAGATAAACCTGCAGCCCCGGCCTACTGAACTGCTGGAGTTTGGGGTCTCCAGATGTGCTGATGCAAGATAGAAAACTTAGCTTAGTCCGGCTCTCTGGACGCCACTGAAATACTTGGACAGCAGACACCACCACACCAGGATAGTAAAGAAGTGTCCTGAGTGGCACATCTAAGAAGTCAGAATGGCCACACATCAGTCTAGGAAGTCAGTTATACTATTGATTATCTGTTGTAAATGTAAATGATTTTCAAGCTAAATTATACATGCACGCACACTTATAAATAATAATAATAAGGGACCTACCATAATTTTCAGTCTTTATGCAAGCATACAAAGAGTACTCATTTTTCTAACCCCCCAGGCTCCCTCCTTCACAAAGCATACTGTATAAATGTTGATACTATGTACAGTATATACACAATGATTATTCATCATTTTATAAGCGTACGTGTGATTTAACTCCCTCCCCCCTAGCGTACTCTTTGTACTCTTGCGTAAAGGCTGAAAATAATGGATGACCCCTAACTGAGGTACATTTGTGCATTTATAAAACAACACATAAATATAAACTTCATAGTCATGACGTAATTGCTAATTTTGGCGCCGGAAATGGCAGAGACTGTCAAGAGTGGCTTCACGAATATACAAATCGTTTTACTAGTTGATTTACTTATAAAAAAAGGTCGGTCACAGCTCTATGCTTTCAGTAGTATAAGTAGCGATCACTGGCGCGACGTCGATCTGTAGCTACGGTACACAGAGTTGAAGGATGGATACAAATCTAGTCAATAACATACTGAGACGATTACACGCTTTGTTTAGAAGTTGCCTCAACTTTCAATCGATCTCTCCCCAACTTCGACAACACAATCTACTAACGGATCACGAGTGGCAAGTGATTAAAAACAAGGACAGTCACGAAGATCAAGTGGACGAATTCCTTCAGTATCTACCTCACAAAGGAAAGGACTGTTTGAACCAGCTAATCGAGTGTCTAGAACTGTCATTGGATCATGCTGGACACAAAGATCTACTGCAGGGATTGAAAAAGGAAGTCAATTTACCTAATGGTGGTCATGAGGTATGTAGTGTATAATAAACTAGCCATATGCCTTCCGGGCATATACTTCAGTAGAGTGGCTGTGGTAATTAAGAGTCACTTAGGTTAAAAGCATCGCTATCACCTAATACAGTGAGCCCAATATTTCACACTACTTGTAGGGAAAGGTGTAGCTAACAAAATTTACTTACCATGTATTGGGCATTTGACTTTTCACTGAAGTCATGTAAGTGTTGGTAATATGAGTGAGTCACTATGTTCATAAGGTCACCATTTCATGTCGAATTATGGTAAATGTTACAGAAACATTTGCAGGAACTCTAGATTGTCAAAACACCTTAGTACGTACACTTCATATCTTTATCCTGCTTACTACATGGTAAGGGGCACAGGTAGCTAATCTGTAATGGTATTAGTGACATAGTTTAAAATCCTGTGTAACCTCTTAATTGGATTTGTGGTTAGCTTATAATCACTTTATATGTTGATCTAAAGTGGTAGCATCCATTAAATTTATTTCTAGCTATGTGACCCACAATACCCCCTGACCCATAATACCAGCATCTACTCTACTTACTATGATAATCAGTAGCTTTTGTTATGTAATTGGGAGCTTTATACTAGTATTGATAACGTGTAGGCCAGGACGGTAGCTAGCTATGTAGTTTATCTATCATTATTTGCTTGCCCTCCAGACATGCAATAGGTAAGAAATGCTGCATCGTAATAAAATTATTTCTTTCCTTGACATTAAAAAAAAAACATTCAGTTCAACATTAGCAACAAGACTTTTTTTTCTATTGTAAACATATCAATGAGTGGCTAAGTGATGGGATTGCAATTTCAAGAGTGCTAATTAACTGCTGAAATTAGTAATAAAAATAACTCACAGGCCGTGGCAGTAATGAGTTAAAGAGCAGAAACAGGGCATATATCCAACCCACTGTACTAAATCTGTTAATCTTTAAACAGGTCAATTTGTACACAAATAACACATTTGGGGATTGCCCTTATTTGGTAGGTTTCGCTGTACATTTTATTAGGTCTCTACAGACAGTTACAGTGTTAAATTGCATACATAAAAGTTGTGAAGCAGATTGTTTTTTTTTTATGTATGGAGGAAAGTTTTGTATTCAGAAATATTTTTAGCCATTTTAGTTTGTGTAAATGGCTAGTGAGTTTTGTAGCTGAGAAGTGATCTATGAAATTACGAAACTTTCCACTTTGAAATGTTCACATATACGGTACATAACAAGTATTACTAACACTATATAATGTAGTTCTTTGGAGTAGTTTATATTTTAATACATTATGTATGACGGCTTGGGCATTTAGTTCGTTTGTTGGGTCTGAAACCACAATTGACAGCTCTTGAGGTGTTGACATGGCTGACATGTGTCACTCCACTAGATCGCTTTAATCGTAATAGGTTCCCATTGTTTTCCATTCTTTGCTATGTCATAGTTACCTATATACAGTCATATGTAGTGTTTTTTATAGAACTTTGTGCAAAATTTTCCACGCATGTGGTCAGTGGTGTGTAGGTACGTACAGTAGCAAGGGTGCTGTTTGGGAAACACTTTTATGCACAAGGTGAAAACTGTTGGCAGGAGTTAATCAGGTGTTTAGCATTTTAATAGCTAGACCTAGCCAACTATACTGTTGAAAGGCTAAGCATGCAGTGTATGCACTGTGTGAGTAATGTTTATATTATTTGCCTCATTACTTCATTGGTGTGAAGCATGTTAAACAATCACAACTTTTACCTCCCTGTGAATACTGAATTATTTCGTATGGGTGTTTTGGCACAGTAGTATTCTTTTTGACATTATTTGTGATGAATGTGAACAAGCTAAACTGAAGATGTTTCTATTATATAACAATTATCCCAGTGTAAATATATGATGTAGCTCTATGTACATTGCGGGTGTACTAGTAACTAAACAACATATGTGTAGATTATATTTAAAACATTTAATATAATTTGTGTAAGTTCAAATTATTTTCAAGGGACCTATAATTTTGCCGTATAGCCTGAATATTTTTGAGGTTGAGCAATGTTATGAAAATTTCCCAGATTTGAAAACAATCCCAAATGTAGATGGTCTAAAATATTTCAAGGATAAAAGTTTCACTGTTACACCCCAAAACCTTCAATCAGTGAAAACATTTTCTCCTTGAAATAGTTAGGTTTATTATGGTGTTTCACAGAATTTGTTGTGGTTTTAATTTACATGACAAATTTTGCAGTTAGCTACTTTATAAAAGAAACCATATATACAGTCAATCCGCAAAATAATCTCCCTTATTTAAAAAGTGTAGCTTAATGAATTGTTTAGCCAGCACATGTTTTATGGCTTGTACTAATTGGTTACATTTTGTCTTCTACAACCGAAAACAATTTCCTCTTATAAAATTGATAACAATTTATTTTGTCAAGTATCCTGAATGAATAATCTGGATATCCTGTAGAAGGTGACCCCACCTGGGATGGTATATTTAGCGGAATGGCGGAAATGGTGGAATTGGCGGAAACAGCAGAATCATCATTTACAGATTATGGACAGCCTTTGAAGTGCATGGTTTTTATAACACTGATTTTGTTCCTTCTTACAGCTTAACATCACCTGTGACAATCAATTCTCAGAGTGTAGTCATATCTCAACCCTCACACTCCATATTTTGAAGCACATGTTACTAGAAACGCCTTCAAGGGGGGTGCTTACAATTGAAAAAATCTGTAAACACCACTCCAAGAAAATAGAGTATGGCCACCCGAGACTAGGCCTGACCATTCAACACCAGTTGTTCTGCATTTCAAAATGTCACATAAGTTAAAGAACAATCTAAGAATTGATTGCCACATATGATGGTAAGCTGCAAGAAGACAGAAAATCGGCACTACGAAGACCATGCTATGTAACTGTATTTATATAACAGTGAGTAGCTAACTGGTAGTGGGTGTTCTAGGCTTTCCATAATATGTATATGATGATTCTGCTGTTTCCGCCAATTCCGCCGTTTCCGCCATTCCGCTAAATATACCATCCCATTTAAGATACAAGCCATACATTGTGTAAACATAATACATTACATTTTCACATACATGAGATACATCTCCATTACATTCACAATGGATATAGATGAGGTCACTGACTTGTAATATGTACAGAATGCATTTTGTACTGAATGGGTGTATCTACATAGTGATGCATGGTGATTACAAAATATTATTCTGAACACTCACACATACACACACACACGCACACATACATACACACACACGCACACACATACATACACACACGCACATACCACATCACACACACACACACACACACACACACACATACACACACACATCCAGGCAACCTATAGTATACCTGTATCAGTTCTATTTTCTAGTAGAATTCTTATTATGGTGTATGTTACAAGTTAAGAGATGATTATAGCCATAAATCTTACAATAGAAAGATTATGTTTCCCCATTATTGTTTAAAACCCATACTTGTGGTCACTTGACTGAAGTCACAGTAATGCCACAAGTTTAAAAATTTTCCTTGCTAATATAATTTTGAGAAAGTTATCTCACCTAGTTACCACCTCATTATGGTGACCATGTCAAGTAGGTCCCAAACATAGCTAAGGTGTACTTCATGACCTCATTAAATAGGACCACAGTGATCATGTCAAGTACAGGTAGGTAGCTCTCAAACATTACTACAATGCACTTCATTACCACCTCCTTATTAATGATCACAATATAGCTAAGGTGTGCTTCATGATCCTATACTTTTACTTCATGAGTGCCTAAATAATTGTTTCATTCATAATTACTATACATAGCACTTTTAATAAAGTATGTTTACCTGTAGCTGTTTCATGTATGTGTTATCAGTACAAAAAGTTTATGATAAAATGTACTTTTTTATTTGTAGGACGAATTTGACCAACATGTTAGTGCAATCAGCAACTTTTACTTACAGCAAAAAGAAACAATAGCTAACTTAAATAAACACATAGAAAAGCAAGATGCTACAATCAAACAACTACAGTTGGACTATGATAACCATGCTACACAGATTACACAGCTTAATGACACTGTGTCTGACCAAAAGAGCCAAATAGAACATTTAAGCACGCAGCTAAGAGAAAAAGACAGATGGCTAAGCAGTCCCAAATATAATAGTAGTATTGCAAGTTTTGAATCTGCAGAAGTTTCATCACCTGGAAATGACTCAGCAAAAGCCAGTATGTTAAGTGTTGATGATTCCTATGGTCCTCCACCCTCTTTGATACATGATGACAGTTGGTACTATCCTGATTCCGAGAAAGATTTAGGTTTATCACCACCAAGCAATAAGGTAATTCTAAGTATATAAGCATACTTAAATAAGTGTCTTGTAAATCCACACAGCATGAACAGGCTACTCGGCATCATTCAATAGAAGACAGATTGAAAGATTATAATGATAAATCTGTTCGCTATCGTGAAATGTGTGAACATCTAAAAGAAGAAAAAGAAGAACTTAAACAGGCTAAACAAAATTTAGAACAAGAGGTGCATCAATTACGAGAACAACTTGATGCGGTATCAATTGCAAGCCATGGTAGTACTTTAGCTGCAAGCCTACGCAAACCCTACAGTCTGTCTGACTCCAGTCTCACTTCCAAAGAAAAAGAAAAAGACTCCCAAACTGTAAGTACACTTAATTGTGTGTGTGTATGTGTGTGTGTCTGTGTCTGTGTGTGTGTGTGTGTGTGTGTGTGTGTGTGTGTGTGTGTGTGTGTGTGTGTGTGTGTGTGTGTGTGTGAGTATATGTGTGTGTGCGAGTATATGTGTGTGTGCATAAATGTCTTAGAAGAATACACACGCATGTACGGTACCTTCACCAATTCAGGATATGTAAGCTATGTATATCCCAAATACAAGCCATACACTGTGTAAACATAATACATTACATTTTCATGTACATGAGATACCAAGTAGAGCTCTATTACATTCAAAATTGAATGGATATAGATTTCAGTAATGTAGATTAAATTCAGCAAGAAAGCCAAAGCATATGTTGTATAGCGGTTTGCCTAGTATATGATAAAGGCTAAAATGTTGTTAGCTCTGTTTTCCGCTGTTTACAAACTTGTAAGGATTTAGTGGTATGCAATCACCTAGCTGGTCACTGTAAAGTGCTAATAATAATAATAATAATAGATGGCTATATATTCATTTGTTATATTTGAACCACATCCCATATAACACGGTTACGTTTATGGTTACGTTCATTTTGTAATTGTTTCCTGTACAGAAGCCAATTAATATGACCACACAGCCAACACAATACATTAGAAGGGGAATAGTATAGTTACTTATTTCCCCCCTTCTGTCTATATATACCATATTGTAGTGTAAGAGCAACTGCTATGTTTAAGTGTCTATAAACAAAATTAATTATGTAACTCTGTGAGGCCTCGCTGCATACTGTATATGTAATATTTACCATCAGTATTTCACTTACTTTTGGTTGGTCATTCTGTCAGGGCAATATTGTTAAATGATAATAATATATTCCAGAAGGAGAGATCACAGTCTGAAAGGATGGCTGAAAAGACAGTTGAACCAACTGTTATCGGTCGAATAACATCCTACATTAAGGTGAATAGTGTACACTTGGATGTGTACCTGTATTATGCATCTCACTCCAACAGAATCCAATAAAGAGGAGCTCCAGATTTATAGCACCAGAAGAATATGCTAATTTTGAGGTTACTATGTCTGTTTCTATGTGTGCCTTGAACATAAAAATTCCAATGTTGTTGTTTTGATCTGTAACCCATTTCATATAGGGAAACAATTACACTGTAAACCACTGCATGGGGGATCACAGGGATTTTTAGGGGATCACCTATGATAAAATCTGAAAGGATTCTAATCATGTGACTGATTTTAAACTGTTAAAAGATCTAGTGTGCCAACATATACTGGCAGGTCTTACAACACACAGGTGTATGCACTACATTCTTACTTTACAGCCTGTATGTATGGTAAGTAATGGATAAAAAGTGAAACATGTAGTGGAATAATCCTGTTGGAGTAAACTACTAGCAACAATGAGAAGCACAAAAGCCAACAGCATTAAGTTTTAGAACAACCCTGGACAATAACAGCCACATGCATAAAACATATTGACTTGGACCCTCTCAATAGGCATGAATTTTATTATAATGGTGGTAGATGTGTGAAGCTCTATCTATGTTAAAATATTTAGACACATCATCTGAAAAAGGACAGTATCTGTATCGAAACTTCCTAGTCCAATACTGTCTATTATAGGATCACATATAGCAAACACAGTGCAACACACATAAGCTACTAAGCTACTATATTTACATGTTAAGCTACTATATTTAAGCTACTATATTTAAGCTACTATATTTAAGCTACTATATTTACATGTTAAGCTACTATATTTAAGCTACTATATTTAAGCTACTATATTTACATGTTAAGCTACTATATTTACATGTTCAACTTGTTTCAGGTGCCTGTTGCTATACCCGTTGAAGATTATTTAAACCCAGTCTACCAAGGATGGCTAACAAAAGAAGGTACATAGCTATAAGTTACATTGTGTACTGTATAGGTCGCTTTACCTGATGTGTACATGGAAAAGCACCATACTTTGGATAATTATTATGAGCATAGATACTGTATACTGACCCCATGTACATGATAGCAAATGGAGCGGCTCACCTAATAGTCCTATAGACACACTCCATGTCTGTTGAACCGTAAGCATTTGGTACCTTTGTCAGTCTTTAGAAAGTGTCTCAAGCATTCTGGCTGTTTTGAGGAAGGTTTACAACAGTTCTAGTAGGATGCTGAGATTAAATAGGTTCACTACTGACTTTCTAACTGGAAATTTGTCAAGAAATAGCCGTACACACGAGTGGCAAATTTAGTCCACTTGTACTACCTAACTGGATTAGTCTATGAAGCGCCTGCCCTGACTAAACAGTAGTCCAAGGTCTGCAGCTTTGTATGACAAAGTAGTCAAGTCAACACTCTGTTTTTCCTCATAAGGCGATATTACAGCTTTTGTACAATGTCGCTTTGAATAAGACATGAACCCACAATGATAGTGCTGTGGCTACTTCTCACGCATAACTACAGGCCTTGAACTACTGGTTAAATGAAACAGGTGCCTCATAGACTAATCCAGTGAGGCAATACAAACGGACAAAACTTGCCACTTACGGCCATATCTTCCAGTCTGAGTTGGAAAATCACACAAGAGGAGAGCTACTGGGAACTCAGCAACTTTCATCAACCATTTAAAACCTTCTTCAGAACAGTCAGAATACTTGAGACATTTCTAAAGAGTGACAAAGGTTCTTAAGATTCATACAGGATGTGTCTCTACAGGATTATTGGTATTTCCAATGGGGGTTAGTGTATCTATGTAGTGAGCGTTTATGCTTGAGTGCACTTGCTGAAAGATTATTGGAGGTTGCATATAACAATGTTACTTATTAGGTGTGTCTAGGATGCTAGGATGAAGTTTGCATGCATCATGGCCTTATAAAATACACAATTGTGACCCAGTCTGGGAAAACTTGGCTTATCGCCAATTTGAAATATCGAGAGAAACGCTGGTTTTTAAGTATTTAGTGTGTTGTAGCTCGCCAATGGTTGAAGCTATGTGTACCCAATTTTCGCACGTTTTACACCAATTCCTTACCTTCCACAGCATCCACTGTGCAAGTAGCCAACAACTAGGTTTCCTGCCATTATGTAGTGTGTTTACACTAGCAGTTGGGCACGGTACAGCACGGCACGGTACACTTAATTTTGCTAGTGTAAATGGGTATTGATCCGAGCCAAACTGTTATGTGCTGGGCTCACCTGGCCCTGCTACTTCAACTGTGCTGGCTCGGTACGGCACGGCACAGTAGACAAATTGAAACAAACCTTGCTATATCCTTGGCTGCTGTACGTAAATACGATGGCTTCTACCATGGCCAAATGTGAAACAAAGTCCAGTTACCACATTCGACTTGAAATGAGCTGTCCATCGAGCAGTAGCCACTGATATTGTCCCTCAAACGGATTGCTGGTAACTTGTATGACAGCAACAGCTTGAAACGAGCTTGAAACGACGAGGACATCTCGTAGGACGATACTTTAGCCATCACGTGCTTATGTATAAACTTGTCCAGCACGGTTATTTCCTTACCAATGTAAACGCGCACTTAAAACGTAGCGTACCATACCATGCTGTACTGTACCGAGCTGGAGCTACTAGTGTAAGCACACTAATAGATAGTTTTTAAACCGAGGTTGACTGTATCAGGCGAGCTGGAAAATGGGTGGGAGTCAGGGGGGGCCTGGAAGGCTGCAATATGGTGTTCAAAAATTGAAAAGGAAGGCGTAGGGATGAATTAGGCCAAGTTTTGGGCCATTGAGGTCTCAAAATTGGCTAAAATGAAAGGAAATTCACAGCAGAGGTACTTATTCAACACCACAGAGCTGTACAACCACATACAGTCATCTCCAGGCTGACCAGAGCTCCATTAATGCCCCACGCCGCACATACAGATTGCCACTGGGTTTGGGAAAAGCAGCCAGCAAAACCAGACCACCCAAGTCTAGGTGATTTTGATTGTGGAATTAGATAGTTTATTCATGTAGCTTTGTTTCCTGGGTGAAAAATCAAATCTGCTGACATGGGCGATAAGACCGGTTTTCTCACAATTTATAATTCTCTTCCTAAAATATTTTTAAAAGCTTTGTAGCATTGTTGTCAATGCATGACTATGTTGCTGCTTAATCATGTATGCATGACATAGTAAGGTGCTTGTTGCTTTAGTTTATACATGCCTTGCTTGCATTACAAATAATGTACATATTAGGTGATGAAGCAAATAAACATTCTAGAAAATTTCTGTAGTGTGTAGATTTGCATGTATGCTAAATTCTGTATAGTTTATATACCTTTGATATAAATGTTATTTTACCATCTTATTAGGTGGTATAAAGAAGAATTGGAAAAAGAGGTGGTGTGTTCTGTCATCATGTTTCTTCTTTTACTTTGAAAGGAAAGAGGTATATACAGAATATAGTAGCAATTATAATTTCCAGCCATTGGTTTGTTGTGACTTGAGCATTTATTTCACAGTCATTATTGACTCACAAAATACAGCTGTCTTTGGTAATATAAGATATTGAACTTGAATAAATGAAATGTAGACTGCAAATCATTATGGTACTCTGATGAAGCAATGTGCCTTATGTAGTAAATGTTTGACACTCTGAATGAGCATACATCACATTTGTAGTAGTTGAAATCCCATAGAGGGTTCGGATTTGAAATTGGTGTGTGTGTGTGTGTGTGTGTGTGGGGGGGGGTGCTTCCCTTGAACTTCTTACATAAAAATAATGCAACAAAATGTTCCCTTTGGCAGCAACATTAAAAGGTGCTGTTTGTGCATCTAAGCCTACACACTGCTGTTATGAAACATATAGACACTACAAAGCTAATTGTAATAATATCTAATCTTAACTTCCAGATAGCGTAATGGTGGTCAACTTTAATTTTCTAGCACATTGGTGTACCGTAGTTGGCTAAACTTTCTTCTGTGCATACACACATTATTCTTGGTGCTCTCCAGTTGAAGGTCAACAATCAATGAAGTAACTTCAGATGTCTTGACTCTTGTCTCCAATATATTTGAGACACTACATGTCCAAAACATAAACATTTGTAATGTAAATATACATCAATTATTAAACAGTTTGTGCTAACCTGACACAACCACTCAAGTTTATTGCATCTGCTGTCTCACATCTGTCCCACCATTTCCCTCCATGCATCATGTGCGCAATTGATCATGTAATGCATTTCTTGACCTATTGTGATGTGACCCTCAAGCTCACCCCTCGAGAGTAGTGCAAGTGGCTACTGGAGAGTTCCAGGGCTGTAAGTTTAGTGTTTTTAAGTTTCTGCCTCTGAAAATGGGGGTTCATTCAAACCATCTGAACCCCCTGGTTACACCCTTGCAAATTATCCCTTATATTTAGTTAATTAACATTTTACTGTTGATCAGGATACTTGGAATCCAAATATGCAGGTTCCACAATATAGTACGTATAATGATTGTTATGTTAGAGTAGTTTGAATTTCTATACATCAAACATTTGTGAAATATTAGAAGTAGCATCTGCAGCATTTTGTTATGTGTTTGTTTACATCTCATATAGGACTTTGACACAGAGAGAAAAAAGCCAATAGGAATTCTACCACTTTCTAAAGACATGGAAGTTGTTGATTGCAGAGAAGTATGTACTAAATTTCGATATATTACAGTGTTCCCTAGATTATCCAACTCCCTTGGGACCAAGACATGTTCAGATAATCAAAACTTTCAGATAATCAAAGCCCGTTCGTTTATATACACAGCTCTATTCAAATACTCTAATAGAACATACAACTTAGACAAATACTCTAATAGAGCAGTCATTTCTACTGTTTGGATAAATTACCAAGTGTTCAGATAATATATAAACAACTACTTTTAGTCTATGCTCTCACTGCTATTGTCACTATAATCGCACCACTGTGTAACTACAATATTGCTAATGTATAAGCAATGTCTGCCTTGGCCATCATCACAAGTGGCATGGCATACTGATGTATGCCTGAAATTTAATTGTTTGTGTCTACAACCATGTGTCTATACCCTGTGCATACACACAAAGGTTCACTACTATTACTTTGAGTTCAGTATGTATGGTCAGAATATTAGTTCATTATTAAGTCAGTTTGTTGGTGAGAAAGTTGAACTTATTGTTAATATTTTATAGTTTCTGTCTTTATGCCAGAAATCAACTATATGTGTAGTTCATGCATGTACACATACAATGAGAACCTAGCATCCATGGCCATGATTTCTGTTACCTAATAGGTAATAGCAAAAGTAAACAAGAGTATTGAAAAGCATATTAACCTGTGATAAACGATTGTGTAAAATAACATTTGCTTAGTTGCAATTAGTGGTTGTTGTATTTAGACAACCGTATGCACATAAGGTGTAGCTAGGACCCAACACAACTCCAGTACTCCAGCTCACTCAAAAGATTAGAAAGTGCTAAATTAATAAGCATGTTTCTGGGATACTTTTCACAGTGCCAGAACACCAACATTTCCCTCAAATGCTATCATATTTTTACTAGGTTTAGAGGCCAGGCAAACAAAGACATATTGCCATGTACACATTTCAAATTATCATTTTGTGTATTTTGATTGCATATCCTCCAAAATTTGTTGAACATATGTGTACTGTGATCTCATTGTACTTGTGATGTACTGTACATTTTGATTGACGAGTTTTGTGTGTTATCTGTATCCATAGAATCTATTTGAAATATGCAATAAATCAAGAGCTAATATGAAAAGCTGCAAACTTGATAAAACCACGGCTGCATATGTTCAAGGTATGTATGTGATCCATTTGTCTGGCTAAACAGCTAATTACATTTTTAATGCTGTGTTCAGTCACTGCACTATCACATACATAAGGCAACATTGCCAATGTGCAATAAACAAAGAATATATTAATAGCACAAACGTTGACTATACAGTACAACATGCTAAATGGTTGGATTCGTATATGCCATACTAGCAACTCCTTTGTAGATTGCACATTGTATCTGTCTACCAGCTGTAATGAGTGGTATAGCTACCATCAGTGATGAAAAGGAGGACACTGACCTCTAGTTTTCTGCTGCATAAAATGATATCGCAATAAACTGTATAGAGGCTTAATAGGGTGTTAACACCTGACAGCACAGCGGTTGTATAATTACTTCCACGAGGCTGAAATGTACACATGCTATTAGAACTTGAGTCTTAGGTTTGTTGAAGCAATGTGCATGAACATGTTGTCATAGGTAAGAAATAAGAGTAGTAGATAATGAAGTGTATAGTGCATATTGATTGGGCAAGCTATAATTTGTGTGGACGCAAGGATTTTGACACTGTTTAAGGTGATAGAAGAGTCCCACAACATTTTAATCGATTAATGAATGAATGTATATTGTTCGTTCTTCCTTATTGTAGCATTGTTTTTGTAGGCCAAAAATAGCCATTTTATTCTTGTTAAAACCAACATGCATGATGCCCAAATGGTGTTCATAGCTCCAACAAGCCATATACTGTTCTTGTGTAAGATTCATGGGGAACAAGTCACCAGCAGCCAAACTGTATAATCATTTGTAGAAGACATGCCATTACACGTTTTGCCCCATGGAAAAAAAATCGAGTTGCAGTTACGCATTTTACCGTGATGTATAAGTCATTGCTTTACATCTAGTGGATCAACAATATAATAAAGCATTCAAGAGTGTCTTGCCTAGTAAATTCTTCTGGCCACACACACACATACACACACACATGCTGCAGGAGTGATTTCAGCTATTTATGTATCATTCGTAAGGCATGCACAATCCTCCCATAGCCAGATACAACTCATTATTTATACTTGCATAGCCAATAAGCTTCTCAATCTATAAACATGAAACAAAACAACAATGGAGGGTTGATTATTCAAACCCAAATGTTTAATTCTCCAAACACCAAAGTGATTGCTGAATTAGGGTATTTTGTCAACAAGTGTATGCTTATTTAGAGTAATTGAACAAAGTTCTAAATATGAAATCAATGGATGCTTGATTTTACGTACAGCACTATTCAGTTATACGAATATCCATCCTTCGGATAATCGACTCTCCATTGTATATATGTGTAGGATGCATCCATGTGGTTTATTATATCATGTATATTATCATAATTGTTTATTTTAGGAAACCATACAGTTTACAACTTGCAAGCACCTTCAGATGATTTTAAGAAGAAATGGATTGAAGTTTTTCAGTTAGTATTCAAAAACCTTAATACCGAATAGCATGAAACGCTTTTTTATTTTCATATCATATTTATTGTAGATATGTCCACTAACTTGGTAGGATAGCTAATGCATTATGTTTATAATCCCGCACAAGTAAATATACTCTATCTACACCAAACCTATATATATCCAGACACTATATATACAGGTTCTCCACTAGAGCTGGGCAATAGTAAAAAATGTCGAGTATCGTGATATTAATTTTCAAATCGTATCATGATATTTAGCCTCTACACTATTGTGATGGATGTAACACTTCTAAATGACTACTAAGTAGTTCTATTCATGAACCATATTCTTGCCTTTTCACAAGAAAGGAGCGGTGTAAACAATGTATAAATTAGCAAGTTTGTTCACAAAATTCTCAATTGTACAAGCAGCTGACTACTGATCTGTCATTAGACATTTAGATACTATTGTGGACTACTGATCTGTCATTTAGATACTATTGTGATACGTATCGTTATCATGATATGTTCATTACTATCGATCACCTTGTAAACATTTTGCTATCGCCCACCTCTATTCTCCACATATCTTTTGTAATTCAAACACTATACCTAGCTACTATAACAACTATAGATTCATGCAGGACAAGGGTGGTGGTGGTGGTGGTGGTTCATTTCTTTACTGTTTGACTTCACTTCATCCTGAGATGCTCCATTTGTAATGCTGTGTAACAGCAAAGCATATACAGTTGATTGCAGAAGTATTGAAATTAAATATATGTGTGTATTAGGAGTCACTTAATCTAAAAGCATTACTATCACCTAATAATGTGACCCTAATTAAGTTTTTGTACTGCAAAGGTGTAACCATAAACTACACTATCCTAAGATTCCAAAAACAATTATCTTTTCTCTAAAGCACTATAAGTGTTACTATTATGAGTCACATGTGAGTATAAGGTATATCCAATTATGGTAAATGTTATGAAAATATTTACAGACTCTCATAATCAAAACACTATAGTTCAGCATTCCAATATATAGTTTAAAAGACTATATATGTTATCTCTTAACTGGATTTGTGGTTAGCTTATGATCACTGTTGATCTGAGGTGGTATACATTATTATTCATTTCTTCCTAAATCTGCAGGATTTACCCACTGAACATATTTTTTAAGCTATGCAACCCTTAATATCCCTTGACCCATAATACCAGCATGTATACCTTATGCCGTACTGTGAGTGTTTCTGTAAAGCTCCTTGTGAGTAAATTTTGTTGTCCTTGCCACAGATTCAACAGCAATTGAACATATATGGCTTATTATGAGGTACCTTTCCTACACAATTTCTGAAAATTCTTGTTGTAGCTAGTTACAAGGTTACAATCATTCATGCATAATTTCTTATTATGTCATTTCCATAAAACCAATTCTTATTTCATGTTTAAGTATTTTAGTATAATGCCATTTACTGATGCAGTCTTGGCTTTATAAACACACTAGTATTGGTACCTACCCTATGTGCAGGACTGTCTCCGCATTAAATGTTTTAATGCCAGAAACAGAGACCTAAACACCTGTAACTACGTAGCTGAGCATGTTACTTTTTAAAACATGAGATTTTCTTATGTCATGCATCCTGCAAATACGCTGAAATTAATGATACAAAACACCTTGAAGTTGTTTGTCTATGGTTTTTGATAGGAATATATAGCTCAATTTTGCAGTGAGTCTTCCCTACCAGTGCCTTCAAGCAAAAGCATTGGCACCTGCTTTCCATGCAGGACATGTACACTGCAACTAATGTAACAATAACACATTGGGAACTAAGCATATCAGCAGAGGCGTAGCCAGAACCCGGGCCACCCAAGCATTAATAATTTGATATATTCTAATAGAGCAGTCACAGTATTCAGGGAAGTAGTGTAGCAAGCTACATTTATATGTATAGTTATAAATAAGGAAAATAGCTAGTTGGTGGGAGCAAGTAGTAGTAGTAGTAGTTATCTTTTTTTTGGTCTGCACCTTACAGCTAGGCCCTGGCATCACCCCTGAATATCAATGTCCTATATTGCTGTGTGGTATGCATGTTGATAGTGCTTTAAAGCGCATGATCCTTATGCTATCTTTTCACTATGTATAGTGAAATAATGTACATGCAGCATTAGGCCCTTGGATTTCACATCTTTTTTCACCCTGGCCTTTTTGGGGGCCGCACTCTTTTTATACAGCTTGGCTGTTTTGGTTTAGATATATATATATATATATATATATATGTACCGCTTTCACACCTCAGATCAAAGGAAAGCCAGTACATGTATATCACATATTGCACTGGTTCAGAAAAGTCAACGAGACATTGCACACCTAATAGGAGTGCACACTATATCGAGAAATCATTAGATTTCTTTGATGTTATACTTTATCTCTCTTCTCATATATAGGGAAGAAAGCAAGCTGTGATTGTGGGTTTGAATTTTGCCAAACAAGCTATGATTGTGGGATTCAATTTTAATACATCAACAATAGTTTGTTTTTTGCTTTTGTAAATGTGGTGATTAAAGTAACATAATTAACACTAGTCTCTTAAGATCGAGAATCAAACTACTGTTTGATATATAATTGGATCCCACAATCACAGTTTGTTTGGCAAAATTCAATCCCACAATCACACCCTACTTGGTTCCCTATATAAGAGAAGGGTATAGCAATTAAACATTTTGCCATTTAGGCAAGTCTGCATGCTAAAGTAGAACATATTAGTTGTACCACAGGCACTTGTGCTTTACCTGTATATACGCACTCATGCCCATGGTATAATTATTACATATATACCATGCATAGCTATTAGGAAAAATTTTCCACCACCGATGCCTTCAATACAAAATTTTCTTAGCTACATTTTGCATTGTCTTTTAAACTTCCTTCCACACATGCAATACATAGTTATTATGAGAGTTTTGAAATCAGGCTTTCGGCTCACCTTTAGCAATTACGTATGTACCATGGAATACAGCGTGGCTCGATACATACTTTAAAACTCTCACAATTTCATATATATGTGTAGTTATAGTATAGTTAAATTGCTTTAAGTTTGTAGTTGTTTACTTTCTTTCCAAGCTGTTTAGCTTTGTTTTGTGTAGCAGCTGTTTAGCATGAACTGGTGTGTCAATAGTAGCTTCAATGGTGTGAGCAGATAATTTTGCACACAAAGATTTCAGATAATCCTCTTTTGATTACAGATTTCATGGTCCCAATCAAGTGATCTATGATACAGTTAGTTGCTTGTATATAGTTTCTCAATTACTCTTTATGACCTACAGCCAGTGCATGTAGGAAGTTAATATGACTGCCTAAATACAGTGGGCTCTCTTAACAAACTGTCTGTATTAAGGATGCAATTTACAAACTTCCACACAAAGACAAAGATTTTAATCCCAACAAGCCTGGCCTCATGCATTTTTATCCCTTAAAGAGTAAAACCTCTATATTGCAGCAGAAAAGAGCAAAAAGATTCTGGGTCTCATGACCAAACAGTGCATTACAGAGAGGTTCAACTGTAGCAATGATTATAATTATTGCAGCAGTAATTTAAATGCTCTTCTAAATTAAATTACATATTTCTTGTCCTTGCAATGTGTGCCAACCAGCTGATCTGGACGGTCCATCCCAACCTGATACATTTGTTGATTAACTTTTCAAAACTTCTCTCAGCATTTGTGTCATCTTTAGTAACCATCAGTGCATCTCTGAGGTACTGTAAATCTTCCACACATGTCAACTCAGGAATACCAGTGTACCTCATCTAATGGAGAATGTGTATTACCAGTTGTACATGTAGTGTGTGAGTGTTTACTATTGAGAACAAGTTGACTATCAAGTCAGCATGTTTCCTCAACGACAAGAATGCTCTACAGCAGAGATTTTTGAATTGGAAGAAGGTAGCACTTGTCTACAGTAGCATAACACAAATACCCTACGTATATTTGCAAAAATATCTATATAGCTACCTCTCCTCCCATCACATGAATGAAATCTGGTGTGAGTACAAAAGGGCACCACTCTCGCTTAACTCTCTGTTTAGACAACAACAAATAAATTACCATATTTATGACACTGAACTTACCATAAAGTGTTTGATATTTCCCAAGAAGTGGCCAAAGTCAATATGAAACAAGTTACCTGATGTGGTCACCATAATGTTGTCATTGTGTCTGTCCCCAATACCCTACACATTAACATATGATCAACACTACCTCAACTGATCAGTCATACCAAAACATATGTTGCCACTGAATATCCAGCACATGATTGAATGAACCGGTCAATGGCTGCCTGAAATAACTCAGGATCTTTCTCTCCAAATCGACTAAATTTACAAGGTGTCTTCAGACAGTATATATTAGTAACTCACTCTCTTTGGTGGTATTCAATCCACTGGAGCAACTTGGTATTGTCTGTTATATCAGATATCTGAAAGTTCAACCACATCTTAATTACCGAACTCTAAATGCAACAACAATAGCTCACGTCAGCCACAGTCCTTGCATTTTTAACCACTTCAATAATTCCTGAGTTAGATCCAGTGGCCACACACCCATAGGGAATCAGGCACAAGTCCAGACCATCTTCTTGCCATATCTGTAAGGTACTGAATAAGTAAACATCTAGTAAGTGATAAAGACCTTGTCAAAGAGAGTCAACATTTGTAGTGTCAACATGTCCTGACGTAGATCATCTCCAGTCTTCACAATCAACTTGTATGGGACTGGCTGGATGGCACTTGGATGAATATTACTCATGGACAACCACATTGGCATCTGCATGCGTTACTCAAGCATGTAATTAATTGTGGTTTAACAATATCACCTTTTTCGACTGCATTACTTTACATTTCTCTGGTATGAGGTTACCCATTCTCAGTCTGTTGTACAAGTTTGTATGTTAAAACAAAAAAAATATATAGCACACTGTATCTTACTCTGGGTTATGTAGTGGTGATATTGATTTAGTAGAGAAGTTGTACTTCACCAATAGTTTTTTCAACAATTTTTCACTGTCTGTTGCATTCTGATTTCTTGCTGCATTCAACTACCAAACACCACATTTTATTGGTCTTTAAACTCTGTCTGTCTGTGTGTGCGGTTTATATGTACCTCAAACGATATTCTTTGAAAATCTGATAAGATAGACATCTGATCTAGAATGCATTTCTATACATTGTGACCAATTAAAGATAGTAAAATTTATTCATTTATTTTACCAGCATGTCTTTTCCACAGCCCACAAGGTAAGCCTCCAGCAGTGTATCATACCTCACTGTATACTGGGGACTTTGAGCTTCACATTGTGAATACCTAATTAGAGCCAATTAATAACTAACCAAGCATTGAGACTAAAATTATGAGTGCATTTTTTGTTGCCCATATTCAACACAAACATGCAGTTTTACCAGAAGAAAAAGTGTCCTATCAACTTGTTTTGTAATGCTCTCTCTAGTAGGAATCTAGCCAGAGCACTGTCATGATTGGCCTCAAACTTCAGTGCCTATATCAGGAACATTATAGTAGTGATGTCATCATTAGTGGATCAGTTAGTAGTACCTGTACTAGTTGTAGTAGATAACCCATCAACTCATCATCCTTTAGTTCCCTCAGTCTCTCAACAGCAAATGTTCTAACAAACTCATCTGGACAATCAGAGTCTAGAAACTTGAATGCTACCTAACAAAACAAGCATTGTTGAAGCAACAGTATGCCACAACACTTACTGCAAGTGGCAATGGTTCTTTTAAACTTTGTAACAAGCCGTATGTTTCAGCAACTTGTTCAGGGTCTGACCAAATCACTTTTTGAATGTAATACTGTAAAGTCTACAAAGTAACCATATTATTTAAGGTGGTTATGTAGCAGCTTAATATTTTACCCTTGGACTTATAGCTTCTGTAATCTTTGTAATGCCAGCTAAGTAGTGCTTGCTATCTTGTCTGTGTTTTATGTCATAATAGATTAATTTATGCATACGTAACAGCTATATGTACCTTGGATTAGCATAGTCTAATATTTCACTAGGAGTGCCACTAGGAAAAATTATTGGACATGCAAAATTTTCAAATTCAATTGTTAACAGCACAGCAGAAATATCTGGATTATTTGCAATGGGACCATTTGTGAGGTTCTCTGGTGAGTTTTCACCATTCATTGGCCACATGTGTAATTGACATATTCCAACCTTTAAGAGGTTTCTGTGGTAACAACAAGGTAATTTAAGATACATTAGTATATGACATGCATGCATGGTACAGCATATCACCAATGATACTATACATTCCTGACTACCCAAACATCACTATCATTGTGTAAGGTCTCTTAATTGATCTAATTCAGCAAGGGGAATAGTGAATGATTAGGGACATATAATATTATATCCTCCTACACAGATAGTGTAGTTTGGAATGTAACAATTAAATGCTTTTCCCATTTTAGGTTAGGCTTTATAGGTTGCTCTTTTGTAACAAACACATTTTGATTCACTGAATATGCCTAATCAGTCATTACTAGTTACAAAAGAGCAGTACTCAAGAACAGAAAACTTTGTGACAATTTCAGTTCCTCTTTGATAGGGTTGCTCAACTCAATAGTATCATTCCTACAAGTGATGTGTGTACCTATGATCTATCAAAGATGTAGTCACCCAGCAGAGCTCAGGAGATTTGCTAGTAACAGAACTTTTCCGGGGTTTTCCAGTTCCATTTTCAGTCATTACTATCACCAGTCGTGTGGCCTATGACAAGCACCCATACAACACTATGAGTATTTGTTTCAAAGAATATACACAACAATACCTTTGGAATACTTTGTATGTTGGTGTCCTTAAACAATAGCTTATGATTCCAGATGGTTTCGTATTTTAAATTAACAACTGAAGTTGCTTCCATATTTGTTATCATTTTACCACCAACAGACAATCCAGCTTGAATTGAAACATTGAGATCTTTTTCAATCAATTGATGAGGCACATTAGAGACTTTCTTGATAGTGAAGCTATTAATGCAATGACCACTCAGAATAATCGTATTAAATATTTACTATACCTGAATGGAAAGGTCAGATCCCATAGTGAAAGAGGATTGGTTGCTGTACTGTCACTGCACAGCCTCTGGTGACTAGGAGCTTTACCGGTAAATGGATCAGCCAATGGCCACTGTTGAAGTACATAGGTATGATAATTAGAACACTCGTGATTGCAAGGACCCACGTTGATGTCATAGAGATCATCTTTGTTGGGATGTGGTTTAGTGACAACTGAGAGATGCAATTCCTCACTTTTAAATATTGCCCTGTGTGGCTCTTGTCATATCATATTGTAAAACTCATTAATTCTATTACCTTCGAACTGCCTTAAAGTCCAGTAGCCTAATGTCTCCAGTAATGTAGCTTTCTTCCCCAGTTACTTGAAGGACACAGTTATCCATCCTACATAGGGCACAATTTTATGATAACAGTTACCAAAATTGTCCTGTACCATGGTTGTATTAGATCAGCAAAGCAAGGGAGAACCTCTGCCAGGATTTCTGTTGCTGTTGACGTGACTGTAATAGTATAATGTATTATAGTTTATTAATATCAGAACAGTACACAAGATCATTACATGTTAATAATTACTTATAGAATTTTTGGTCAATTACATACTGTTGAATTCCTTCTCAAGTGTCAGAGTTTTCTGGAGATTCGTTGTCCTTTCAATTGTCATAGCTCTTGTTGATTTTCCAGTTGTGAGATTTTTTGACACATGGATAAATACTGTAATCATTTTATTAGCTGGAACCTTTCAACATTTTTGGATCACATGATAGATACAATATAATATATGGGTACCTTCTTATAGAAGTTTTCTGTGATAGAAGATTGATCAAGCTTCATCATCATACTGTAAAAAACTGGATCACGCCTCATGGCCACTTCAATAGCATGGCTGTATACAGTTGTGTTTGCTCAGTCAAGTTATGCACAACACAGTATAATGCATACCTTTTAAGCCTGTACTTTGCCCATCTAACTTCAGCATCCTCACCATACATGCTGTCAAATATTCCACTGTCTCTACCAATTGCACTTCGCTTAACTGACAAACTTCTAATTTTATCATGGAGCTCTTCTTCCTAGTGGGACCCTAATTATCACTCTGTTAATATGCAGAACATAATGTAAACCTCTTGTGTTGGGGGAAGTTTCCTTTCTACTATAATTAGAGGAAAAGTGCTTGTTTTTTGATGCAGCAAGTAAAAGAATGAATCCACTCTGTGGAAAGTTAAGATAATTAACCAATTCTAGAACAACATACAGAACAGTAGGGGAACAGGATACATGTATTGGTAGTCATCAACCAGTTGATATTCATATTCTTCATGCTCATAGATGAACTGGTATTCATTGACGACATCCCATTCAAATCCTGGGTGCTTGTCTCTGTAATGATGATGTCACACTCATGGTTTCAAATAGCGCAACTAGCTAGTTTGTAAGTTTACCTTAGATTGATGCTAAGTATACTGTGTGTATTTATATAGCCAGCTATGTAAGTCAATTTCATTTGGAATTAGTGTAATTGTAAACTACTGCCAAGTGTTTACATACACATGCTACTCACACAATACGATAATTATATGGCCTGTGGAACATTAACTTATAGCATTTTGCTCACTCACTTCAACATCAAGATCAGCTCATCTTTAATTGAAGCCAGCAATAAGTTTTCTATTTAATCAACCAATGATTGTTGCATGTGTGAAGAGATATTACCTTTGAATTGAATTAAAAAGGTTTCTTCCATTGTATGGTCAGGTATTAGTAGTTGTAGGTAAGTTTTATTCTGCATACAATAATATTAAATCAAAACACCATTGGTAGCAACATGTCACCTTAGCTACTAAACTCATATATGGAATATTAAGTGCTTCATGCACTTCTTTTGTTAGGTGACCAATTACTTCTTGAGAAAAAGAATTTTCCTTTGACCTTTTTGCATATCTCCTTCTTAATACATTACTACGCTTAGCTGCTACATGTATGGTACACACACAAATAAGTGACATCTGGCTTTGTTTCTCTTACCATCATCTTGCTGATCAGAAACAGAACTCATTGACCCCCTAGAACTGCTAGCATTGGACAACAACTTTGTGCGTTGTGGGCTCTTCTCAGTGAAGGCATCATCTAACAAACTTGAGCTATGAGGCAATTCACACCGTTCAACCTTCTGTGACTCCGCCATGCATGCACACTGTGTAATGACATATACTCAAGAGATGTACTGTATATGGATGCATGTTAGTGATGTATAAGTAATTAACATTTTATATAGAATAGCAAAATTCCTGCACAAAATGATTGGTAAGCTGCATAATTATACGTATAGGATTTAGAATTGTTGGAACTTAATTTTTAGCCAGCGCTCTTTACTTTATAGTACAACAGCTGGTAACCACAACCTTTCCTGGATCATCATTAGCTATCCGCCCATCCTGCCATGGCTATCAGACATGGAGTAATATGATTAAATAGCCCTTACAAAAATGACAATCTTATCAGCGTCTATAGTATTGCTCACTGCTCACCTGTGGTGGGCTTTATGATTTCAACTAACCAAGCACCTACTTCTGTACTTAATAGTGCTCACCTTTGATTTAAAGCTCTTAAGTCTCTGCATATAATTATAGGTAATGAAATTTCATGTTATTCAATAAACACTTCCTTTGATTTTACTTACTGGATCAGCATCTGCATGTAGTCTTACATGGTTTATATATAGTAATAATTATTGGTCTCTGAATAGTTGTAAGAAAAATCTCTATTGCATTAATGATAATAATTATTATTCAATCGGATTAAGCATTTTTAGTTAAATCTCCTATCTGTATGGAAATGGCTTGCCAAGTGCAGTCCACAATTAGTAAAGTAGTAATTCATGTAATTGTGCGAGATTTCACTATGAATAATAGCTCAGTTGTATATAGGCTTGTATTATAGAAGTAATTTGATATAGTGTCAGAATGTTACTCTGGCAGCTACAACTGGTTGTTGTTGACAAATAACAACACTTCCACAATGTATGGCCTCTCCATGATGCCTGTACATTACACACAAACACAGTACACACACACACACACTTTACACGCACACGCACACACACACACACACACACACACACACACACACAAACACAACACACACACACACAAACACAACACACACAAACACAACACACACAAGCATACAACTATTGCTACATATAAACAGTTGTACCACTGGTATATACTTGTATAGCTAATCTATAAATCATATAACTACATTATCTTATTAATATCTATATAGCTACAGCTTTATATTACAGTATATACATTCATCAGTAACTAAAGCTTACCTCTGTGTACTAACTTTACAAGTAGCAAACTGAACTGAGTAGGTTAGTTCTGGAGTCATCACTAAAATATCTACAGTTAGTTTCATAATGGGCTTCATTGATACTTGATCCTTTAGAGCTGTATCATTGTAATTCCCTTTATGTCTCATATTTCATACATGCCTGTAAGTGCAACTATGTAGTTTGCATGTGTGTATAGTAGAAAAATAAGCAGGATGGTATGGGCTAAGCAGTACAGTGAAACCTATATAATTTGACATTCATTGGGATAAAATATTGTGGATTTGTGAGGTTATTGAGATAATGTTACATAGGATAAGTCTTTTTGGTATACAAAACAATGTCAGATTATAGGATAACAGAGGTGTTGGATTAGAGAATTGTTCAATTATGCTAATATGTGTTAATAGGTATCCACATTAACATGTTCATTTGAAAACCTAATATCATTACCTATATTTTAAACCACAGTTCATACCTGAACATGCAGCAATGTTGTTATGAACCACTGCATACTTGACTTATTGTGATCACATACATTGTTGTGCATGTATATCAGAAGCCATACTTTTGCTGACCACTGCCAGCATGCTATCTCAAAGCTGTGTAGTACAAAGTACATTGAGTTGTAAGGAAACAATACACTGGTGCCTGATAATATTAGCTAACACTGACTGCACTGTGTAATGCACCACCAGCACCTCTTCTTATTATAAAAGGTATTTTTTTTTATTATTAAAACATGGAAATAAAGATAGCTGAAAAAAAAAAAGGAAACAAGAGTCTAATAAGCCAGCATGTTAAACACAGAGAAGTCTCTATTTGGACTCAAATAAACATTTATACATAAACATTCTCATTACTTATCAGCCCCTGATTTATGGAAACTATACCATTTTTTTCTTGTCTCTACCATATCCATTGAGAGGTCTCTGTGTGTGCTTGACCAGACCACCCAAGTCTAGGTGATTTTGATTGTGGAATTAGATAGTTTATTTATGTAGCTTTGTTTCCTGGGTGAAAAATCAAATCTGCTGACATGGACGATAAGACCGGTTTTCTCACAATTTATAATCCACTTCCTAAAATATTTTTGTAGCATTGTTGTCAATGCATGACTATGTTGCTGCTTAATCATGTACGCATGACATAGTAAGGTGCTTGTTGCCTTAGTTTATACCTTGCTTGCATTACAAAATTACGTGAACAATAGGTGATGAAGCAAATAAACATTGTAGAAAAATTTCATGTTTGCTAAATTCTGTATAGCTTATATACCTTTGTTATAAATGTTATTTTACATTCTTATTAGGTAGTATAAAGAAGAATTGGAAAAAGAGGTGGTGTGTTCTGTCATCATGTTTCTTGAAAGGAAAGAGGTATATACAGAATATAGTAACAATTATCATAATTTCCAGCTATTAGTTTGTTGTGACTTGAGTGTTTATCTCACAGTCATTATGGACTCACAAAATACAGCTGCCTTTGGCAATATAAGACATTGAACTTGAATAAATGGAATGTGGACTGCAAATCATCATGGCACTCTGATGAAGCAATGTGCCTTATGTACTAAATTTTTGACACTCTGAATGAGCATACGTCACATTTGTAGTAGTTGAAATCCCATAGAGGGTTCGGATTTGAAATTGGTGTAAGTGTGTGTGTGTGTGTGTGTGTGTGTGGGGGGGGGGGGGGGGGGGGGGGTGCTTCCCTTGGACTTCTTACATAAAAATAATGCAACAAAATGTTCCCTTTGGCAGCAACATTAAAAGGTGCTGTTTGTGCATCTAAAGCCTACACACTGCTGTTATGAAACATATAGACACTACAAAGCTAATTGTAATAATATCTAATCTTAAACTTCCAGATAGCATAATGGTGGTCAACTTTAATTTTCTATTATACTGGTGTATCGTAGTTGGCTAAACTTTCTTCTGTGCATACACACATTATTCTTGGTACTCTCCAGTTGAAGGTCAACAGTCAATGAAGTAACTTCAGATGTCTTGACTCTTGTCTCCAATATGTTTGAGACACTACATGTCCAAAACATAAACATTTGTAATGTAAATATACATCAACTATTAAACAGTTTGTGCTAACCTGACACAACACAACCACTCAAGTTTATTGCATCTGCTGTCTCACATCTGTCCCACTATTTCCCTCCATGCATCATGTGCGCAATTGATCATGTAATGCATTTCTTGACCTATTGTGATGTGACCCTCAAGCTCACCCCTCGAGAGTAGTGCAAGTGCGCAAATAGTCAGGTTCACTATGTACTTTTGTTCAAAGTTTATGGAGATTAGCAAACCTATACATTTTTGGAAAGCTTAGAACATGAGGAATCTGAAAATCAATGTTTACATTTGCACATATTCCTGCAAGGTCAGCATTTTTAAATTTCAAAATGGCAGCCAATAAAGTAAGAAATTCCCGATATATCAATTTTAATTTGACATAAAAGTTCATTAATAAACTCAACAAATTCTCTGGTGACATTTTTACATCTCTATTTATTAGAGGTGATAGTTAATCATGAATAATTAGAAGTTTTTACAAATGGAATAGAAGAGCATCCATTATGCTGTAATAACTCAAGAATAGTTATAAGCAAAAAGAATTGTGGAATATTCCAGATTAATTTAATGAGATCTTTGTATAACTGGAGCAAAGTATAAGTTTGGCCTTCACTGAAACAGTTCAAGCCAAAAAAAATTGAGCTACTCTAATAGAGCAGTCACATACTCTAATAATAAAGCAGTCAATTTTGAGTCCATATTGCTAATGTAGCAGTCACTTTTATGAAACTCCTAGCTAGTGTGCTTATGTTAGGCATAAATTTCAGGAGATTAGCTAATACCAGGTTTGAAAGAATAATCGTCATTTGCATAAAATATTCTCTCTTAAAAGGAACTTTGTTAATTAGCAATTGGCAACTATGACTTCACCCTGACCAGATCCAAGAGCACTTTTGCACGTACCAGTTGGTGGCATGCATTAACACAGTTTACTATGTCAAATATAACTTTGCTCAAAATTTATGGGCCTACATAATTATTATTAGAAAGCTTAGAGCATGGAGATCAATGCTTACATTTATACAGATACCTACATGTTAGTTAATTAGCAGTTTGAAAAATAGCAGTCCATATGGTGCAAATTTCTCCATATATCAGCCTCTTATTGACAGAGAATTGTAACAAACACTATTTCTATGTTCTCACACCCATATAGAATCCATTAATAGCCTCTAAAATGCTAAGTAACTTAAAAGCAATTTATTTGGCAAATAGTTATTGCATGAAACAAAGTGAATAAGTGAATTATTAACATTGAGATGTAGAGTACAGCTATGTATAAAGACATCACAGCTATGTACGTATGTACATATACATGTATTTATATCTATTACAGTTAATTCAAAGATATGAACCTTATGTCTATTACAGTTAATTCAAAGATATGAACCTAACAATGATCAGCACTGTCACTGTTGTCATTTTTGATGTATTATACAGTACGATAGTACTATATATATATTAGGGATCATGCAGAATTGAGCTTTTCTAGTTCAAAATATCACCCTAAAACCAGTCTCAATTTCCCTTCATGACAGCTTTGCAACATTGGCTAGGCATAGCCAAGCTCAAAAATGTCTTTAGACTAACCCCAAACTCTTCCAACAAAATTTCTATAGCATTTTAAAATTTTTCTATTCAACAGAACTTTACGCTGACTGACTGACAGCCAAGCATAATTTGACATATTGGCTTGATTTTGCCAACTGTAGATGTACAATACATGCATCATGGGCTTGCCTTTGTCCTCCTTTGTGTTCCAGTTCTCTTCACTGACAATGCAAGGTGTCAATTTACTCTACATAACGTGATACAGCTTAACTGTGGCTGTGTTAGCTTATCGCCGGTATTTTCCATAGCAATATGATTGATAATTGAGACACTTCTCATGCTGTTCTTTGTTTGCAACGCTGTGTAACGTGAAAAGCATAGCTGAAAATGAAGCATAATGGCTACCTCCCTTTTTGCTACATAATTGATAGTTGGGACATGTGTCCAGGCATATAGTTTTCCAAGTGCCCTTCTTCCTTTGATGCAGTATATGTGCAAGTTCACCAGTCATAATTATGTTAGTCCTACATTTAATCCCTATATTTCAGTCTATACAGTAGTAAACAAGAGATGTTACCTATATGCTGCAGTGGATATTTAATCCCTAATTCAGTCATTTATAGACTGAATGAAGTATAGGGATTAATTGTCCACTAGTATATCTGCAGATGTATAGGCAACCTTTCTTCTTTCACTACTTTTTAGCAATTCCCTTGTTTCTCTACTTTTTTGATCGTAATCCAACTTTAAAATTTTTCATTTTTCCTTCTACTTGTATGTATATATAAATCTCCGTCACTTGTGCATCTGTACTACACAAACACAGTTCTGTGCAAGGTAAATCATTGCAATAACACCAGCATTTTAGCATGGAGCAGTTACTTGTAAGCCTGTCATTAAAAGCATCTTGGCTAGATCTTTGTCATCTTCTGGATAAGAATCACTCCATCGACAATTGCAATATTTGGATTATTTAAAGATGGTAATCATTCTGTCACCAGAAAGGAAATTTACATTGGGTTAACAGTTAGGTAACAGTGGATACTAATTTTCAAGATCATGTATCAATTTTAACTTGTTGGTGCATGTCTATCTAGTGCATAAAATTGCTCTTGGTGATCATGGTGAAATCATTGTTTATGTAGAAAGGAAACTTCCCTTTTAGGAGAGAGCTAATTCCAATTACTTTTAAAATGAAAATTCTTTCAAAATTCATCTAGTGCTAATTATGCTAAACATACGTAAGCAGATTTGCAAAAAAATGGGCTCAAAAGTTGACTGCCTTTAAGCGACTGCTCTATTAGAGTATCTAAAATTTCAGCTTTTTTAGGTTTGAACTGTTTTAGTAGAAGTCATATTATACTTTGCACTAGTTATACTTTGCACCAGTTATACTCCACTTTGCACTAGTTATACTTTGCACCAGTTATACTCCAAATAATCCAGAATATTCATTAATTCTTTTCACTATAAATTATTCCTGAATTATTGCAGTATAATAGATGTTCTTCTATTCTCTTTGTAAAAACTTTCAATTGTTCATGATTAACCGTCTCACCTCTAATGAAAAGAGGTGTAAAAATGTCACCAGAGAATTTGTTGAGTTCATTTATTAAACTTTTATGTCAAATTTAACTTGATATATTAGAGTTTTCTTATTTTATTAGCTGTCACTTTGAAATTTTAAAAAAATGCTGACCTTGCAGGAATCTGTGCAAATGTAAACATTGATTTTGAGATTCCTCATGCTCTAAGCTTTCCAAAAATGTATAGGTTTGCTAATCTCCATAAACTTTGAGCGAAAGTGTATTTTTTGACATAGTGAACCTGACTAAAATGGCTACTGGAGAGTTCCAGGGTGTGTAAGTTTAGTATTTTAATTTTAAATTTCTGCCTCTGAAAAGGGGGATTCATTCAAACCATCCGAACCCTCTGGCTACACTCTTGCAAATTATCCCTTATATTTAGTTAATTAACATTTACTGTTAATCAGAATTCAAATATGCAGGTTCCACAGTATAGTATAATGATTGTTATGTTAGAGTAGTTTGAATTTCTATACATCAAACATTTGTGAATTATTAGAAGTAGCATCTGCAGCATTTTGGTATGTGTTTGTTTACATCTCATATAGGACTTTGACACAGAGAGAAAAAAGCCAATAGGAATCCTACCACTTTCTAAAGACATAGAAGTTGTTGATTGCAGAGAAGTATGTACTAAATTTCGATATATTACAGTGTTCCCAACTCCCTTGGACCAAGACATGTTCAGATAATCAAAACTTTCAGATAATCAAAGTCCATTCATTTATATACACAGCTCTGTTCAAATACTCTAATAGAACATACAACTTAGACAAATACTCTAATAGAGCAGTCATTTCTACTGTTTGGATAAATAACCAAGTATTCAGATAATATATAAACAACTACTTTTAGTCTTCATTCTCACTGCTGTTGTCACTATAATTGCACCACAGTGTAACTAAAATATTGCTAAATGTAAGCAATGTCTGCCTTGGCCATCATCACAAGTGGCATGGCATACTGTTTTATAACATTCTGATGTATACCTGAACTTTAATTGTTTGTGTCTACAACCATGTGTCTATACCCTGTGCATACACACAAAGGTTCACTACTATTACTTTGAGTTCAGTATGTATGGTCAGAATATTAGTACATTATTAAGTCAGTTTGTTGGTGAGAAAGTTGAACTTATTGTTAATATTTTATAGTTTCTGTCTTTATGCCAGAAATCAACTATATGTGTAGTTCATGCATGTACACATACAATAAGAACATAGCACCCATGGCCATGATTCCCGGTACATAATAAGTAATGGCAAAAGTAAACAAGAGTATTGAAAAGCATATTAACCTGTGATAAATGGTTGTGTAAAATAACATTTGTTTAGCTGCCATTAGTGGTTGTTGTATTTAGACAACTGTATGCACATAAAGTGTAGCTAGGACCCAACACAACTCCAGTACTCCAAAGATTAGAAAGTACTAAATTAATAAGCATATTTCTGGGATACTTTTCACAGTGCCAGAACACAAACATTTCCCTCAAACGCTATCATATTTTTACTAGGTTTAGAGGCCAGGCAAACGAGACCTATTGGCCATGTACACATTGTAAATTACCATGTTGTGTATTTTGATTGCATATCCTCCAAAATTGTTGAACATATGTGTACGGTGATCTCATTGTACTTGTGATGTACTGTACATTTTGATTGACGAGTTTTGTGTGTTATCTGTATCCATAGAATCTATTTGAAATATGCAATAAATCAAGAGCTAATATGAAAAGCTGCAAACTTGATAAAACCATGGCTGCATATGTTCAAGGTATGTATGTGATCCATTTGTCTGGCTAAACAGCTAATTACATTTTTAATGCTGTGTGCAGTCACTGCACTATCATATACATAAGGTAACATTGCTAATGTGCAATAAACAAAGAATAAATTAATAGCACAAACGTTGACTATACAGTACAACATGCTAAATGGTTGGATTTGTATATGCCATGCTAGCAACTCCTTTTGGTTTACAGTAGATTGCACATTGCATCTGTCTACCAACTGTAATGAGTGGTATAGTTGCAGTTATGCATTTTACTGTGATGTACTTAAAAGTCGTTGCTTTACATCTAGTGGATCAACAATATAATAAAGCATTCATGAGTGCCTTGCCTAGTAAATTCTTCTGGCCACACACACACATACAGACACACATGCTGTAGGAGTGATGTCAGCTATTTATGCATCATTTGTAAGGCATGCACAATCCTCCCATAGCCAGATACAACTCATTATTTATACTTGCATAGCCAATAAGCTTCTCAATCTATAAACATGAAACAAAACAACAGTGGAGAGTTAATTATTCAAACCTTGATTACCCAAATGTTTAATTCTCCAAACACCAAAGTGATTGCTGAATTAGGGTAATTTGTCAACAAGTGTATGCTTTATTAGAGTAATTGAACAGAGTTCTAAATATAAAATCAATGGATGCTTGATTTTACGTACAGCACTATTCAATTATACGAATACCTGTCCTTCGGATAATTGACTCTCCATTGTATATATGTGTAGGATGCATCCATGTGGTTTATTCTATCATGTATATTATCATAATTGTTTATTTTAGGAAACCATACAGTTTACAACTTGCAAGCACCTTCAGATGATTTTAAGAAGAAATGGATTGAAGTTTTTCAGTTAGTATTCAAAAACCTTAATACCGGATAGCATGAAATGCTTTTTTATTTTCATATCATATTTATTGTAGATATGTCTACTAACTTGGTAGGCTAGCTAATGCATTATGTTTATAATCTCGCACAAGTAAATATACTCTATCTACACCAAAACCTATATATATCCAGACACTATGTATACAGGTTCTCCACTAGAGCTAGGCAATAGTAAAAAAAATGTCGAGTATCGTGATATTAATTTTCAAATCGTATCATGATATTTAGCTTCTACACTGTTGTGATGGATGTAACACTTCTAAATGACTACTAAGTAGTTCTATTCATGAACCTATTCTTGCCTTTTCACAAGAAAGGAGCGGTGTAAACAATGTATAAATTAGCAAGTTTGTTCACAAAATTCTCAATTGTACAAGCAGCTAACTACTGATCTGTCATTTAGATACTATCGTGATACATATCGTTATCATGATATATTCATTACTATCGATCATCTTGTGAAAATTTTGCTATCGCCCACCTCTATTCTCCACATATCTTTTGTAATTCAAACACTATACCTAGCTACTATAACCACTATAGATTCATGCAGGACAAGGGTGGTGGTGGTGGTGGTTCATTTCTTTACTGTTTGACTTCGCTTCATCCTAAGATACTCCATTTTTAATGCTGTGTAACAGCAAAGCATATACAGTTGATTGCAGAATTACTGAAATTAGAGTTATGTGGTATTAAGAGTCACTTAATCTAAAAGCATTCCTATCACCTAATAATGCGACCCCAAGTATTTGTACTGCAAAGGTGTAACCATAAACTTCACTATCCTAAAATTTCAAAAATAATTATCTTTTCTCTAAAGCAAGTATTGCTATTATGAGTCACATGTGGGTATAAGGTATATCCAATTATCATAAATGTTATGAAAATATTTACAGACTCTCATAATCAAAACACTATAGTTCAGCATTCCAATATATAGTTTAAAAGACTGTATATGTTATCTCTTAACTGGATTTGTGGTTAGCTTATGATCACTGTTGATCTGAGGTGGTATATATTATTATTCATTTCTTCCTAAATCTGCAGGATTTACCCACTGAACATATTTTTTAAGCTATGCAACCCTTAATATCCCTTGACCCATAATACCAGCATTTATACCTTATGCCGTACTGTGAGTGTTTTTGTAAGGCTCCTTGTGAGTAAATTTTGTTGTCCTTGCTACAGATTCAACAGCAATTGAACTTATTATGAGGTACCTTTCCTACACAATTTCTGAAAATTCTCATTGTAGCTAGTTTCAAGGTTACATGCATACTTTCTTATTATGTCATTTCCATAAAATTGAGAGCCATTCTGTTTCTCGCCACGCTATTTACAGACACTTCTGTTGTAATTTTTAAATCTAATTTATTGTTGCTGATTTGTTGCTTTGTAGATGTAATTATAATTGTTGTTGATTTGTTTTGTTTTGTTTTGTAAGTGTTATTTTGTGTGTGTTTTGTTTAGTGGCTGTATGTGTTTTGTATTAAGACAGTACCTTGTACAGGCTTGCCTTTTGTACCGTTCCTTCCCTTGTGGTAAATTGATAATAAATAAATAAATAAATAAAACAAATTCTTATTTCATGTTTAAGTATTTTGGTATAATGCCATTTACTGATGCAGTCTTGACTTTATAAACACATTAGTATTGGTACCTGCCCTATGTGCAGGACTGTCTCCACATTAAATGTTTTAATGCCAGAAACAGAGGCCTAAACACCTGTAGCTGAGCATGCATGGTGGTTACTTTTTAAAACGTGAGATTTTCTTATGCCATGCATCATGCAAGTATACTGAAATTAATGATGAAAAACACCTTGAAGTTGTTTGTCTATGGTTTTGACAGGAATATATAGCTCAATTTTGCAGTGAGTCTTCCCTACCAGTGCCTTCAAACAAAAGCGTTGATACCTGCTTTCCATGCAGGACATGTACACTGCAACTAATGTAACATAATAACACATTGGGAACTAAGCATATCAGCAGAGGCGTAGCCAGAACCCGGGCCATGCACCCAAGCATCAATAATTTGATATATTCTAATAGAGCAGTCACAGTATTCAGGGAAGCAGTGTAGCGAGCTACATATGTGTAGTTATAAATAAGGAAAATAGCTAGTTGGTGGGAGCAGGTAGTAGTAGTAGTAGTAGTAACCTTTTTTGGGTCTTCACCTTACAGCTAGGCCCTGGCATCACCAAAAGTCTGGCTACGCCCCTGAATATCAATGTCCTATATTGCTGTATGGCATACATGTTGATAGTGCTTTAAAGTGCATGGTCCTTATGCTATCTTTTCACTATGTATAGTGAAATACTGTACATGCAGCGTTAGGCCAACAATTGTAAACTGCTTATTTCCTGGTGGGTGGTTATTATGTTAAAATCTATTATTTAATATCAAGGATATTAAAGGGAGCCAATTGCCTTTTCTCTTAGATTTAGCGGAGATGTAAGATTTGTTGTGATTTCACTGGGATTCAAATTTCATAGAAAATTAAATTCGATTTTCTCTGAGCATGCAGCCACCAAGGCTTTCATATGGCTGGGTGTATCATGCTTGTGGTCATAACACTAATTTAGCCATCAATTGCAACAGTACGAATTTTCCATATGTTCCACACACATTAATAACAGATTGTCAGATGAGTGCAGCTCCATTCATTAATGTATCTCGTTCACCAATGGCTACTTGAAGAGATCCACTGCTTCAGTGTAATCCGGCCTGAGGTTGGAATGGGTTCAAACTACCATCATAGTTTTCCATGCTTTTTGGCACTAAGCAACATCAGAAACTTACTACCTTTCCAATAATACACCATGTGCTCACACTAGTGCTTATAAACAAATATAATTAGATCACGTGACTATCAAATGCAATAATAAATTTGCATACGGCTCTAAAATTATCATGCGTGCGGGTGACAGGAAACAAGGAATCTACAATTGGTGGCCTTTGATAAACTACACTAAGGCAATACCTATGACAGGTGGTGTACACATAGACATAGTACAGTTTCAGATCTACACATGATGTTTACCTTAGACTGTCAACAAAGAGAAATGAACTTGTACATAATTTAAAGCCACACCCATATGCCCTATGCTATGCACACTTTAAGTTTTAATGTTGTGGTGACACATAGCTATACCTCTAGCTTGTCATACAAAACCCCATGCAAGTGTTTAAACAATAAACAATTATGGTCTTTAAGGTAATGTATGATCCTTTAAGCAGATCTAGATCTAGAGTAAAAGGATGTAACTAGCAGGATGGGATTAGTGAAAGGTCAAGCAATCACACACAGAGTCCCTAGCACGGTGCCAGTAATATCATTTTTCAGATGTGCAGGATACCTGTCCAATCATTCGAGTTGCTTATTATTTTTGGGTAAATCTGAACGAAGTGTCATACAGATTAAGTGTGAAAGAAGCTTTTACCTACACACTGGACAAACACACAGATGGACAAATACAATGGCAATTTTCCCGCCCCACAAAAGTGCTGTAAGAGTCCCTGTGATGTAAGGCAGTCTATGTGTCAGTGTTGAAAAACTAAGAGTTTGTGGATAAAAAAAGCATGAAACAGATAGAACAAAAAGGTGCATCAGGCTGGGATTGAATCTAGGTTGATTTCACTTGGGGTTAAGGGAGATATGCAAATCACCGCTGTTTCTCTGTGGTTTTTCACAGGGAGGTAGCTCAACTTTTCAATGATCCTTCCCTACACCAGTGCCTTCATCATCTTATAAAGAATAAACAAAAGCAAGTATTGATTTCGCTGGAGTTTCCAGATGATGGATATTTAATTTTGCTAAAATCCCACATCGATACGTGCTTTTCATGCCAATATATTACAGTGGAACCTCTCAATTATGGACATTTTGGGACCCAGCATTCTTGGCCACTTTTTGCTGTAATACAGAGGTTTTCCTCTTTCAGAGGTAAACATTGTATTAACCAGATCTGTTGGGACCAAAATTTTTGTCCTTATTATGGAGGTTTTTCTATTGTGTCCTTAATTCAGGGAGTTTGTTAAGAGAGGTTCCACTGTATCAGCTAAAAGTTGACTTTTAAAAAGGTGTACACAATAAGGTACTGTTTATAAAGAAGAAAAAAAAAGAATTACCAACATGTGGATTCAAACCCACCACCACCTACACACTAGTCAGGTATTCTACCACTTGAACTATTTGTGCTGTGGTTTACAAAGGAATGTTGCTCAAGTTTTCTCTACACCTTGACCTTCTACGCACTGTAGAGAATGAATGGAAGCATGCATGAACTTGTTATAATAATCTTAGAGTAGCCGGATGATGAGTGTTTGATTATCAGTACTGACTATGTCAATTTGCACTGAATTTGGTGAGTAAGCAGTGTGATGGACAGATAGACGGTGAGACAGACAGATGGCTTTTCAGCTTTTTAATAATAGATTATTATGTTTAACTGAATTACTTGGCATCCACATGTAGGGCTGGGAGATAGTGGATTTTTCCAGCAATGTCCGAATGATAGTAAGACACTGTTCACGATAGACGAAAGCACAACGATAGTGAAAATTCACCTATTTTCTACTTATCACCTTCAAAGAGATATGCAAGTAGGTATGTTACTTATGGATATGCTTTCACTAAGAGACAAGCAGCCTTTTTAGACTAATTTTTACTCCCAAATATTATTTTAAAAGGCATTTTACAGTAATATCTACATATTTTTACATGTTAATTACTGTCCGATAGTAATTTTTCTAACGATAGGCGATACCGATAGCGATACTATTCCGATATTCCGATATGTTCATACTATCCCCCAGCCCTATCCACATGGCTACATGTCAGTTTAATGATGCAATATTGACTTTATATATGTTTAACTGAATTACACCCATTTACTGTTGACATCATTGGGATACACATAGTTACATGTAGAATTGTAGATACACTGGGTTACATGTGGATACACAGAGTTACTGGTAGATATATATATACACAGAGTTACCAGAGGATACACCAGGTTATACATGTGGGCTACTTGTGGATACACAGCATTATGAGTGGATACACATGGTTATGAGTGGATACACAGGGTTACCAGTGGATACACAGGTTTACACAATAGTTATACCACAACTGCGAGGGATTTTGCTGATATATACACCTGAACCCTGAGGCCTGAGGGGTAAGGCCTGAGGGGTAAGCATGTATATATCTGGCCTGAGGGGTAAGCATGTATATATCAGCAAAGCCCTGACACAGTTGTGGTATGACATAAGTGATATATATCAATCAGGGCACACTCACCTGATAGGTGAAAGAACTACAGATCACTCACCTCATTTGTTTTATATACTGTGGTTTCAATTACATAGGCAAATAGCTCTCAGAACGTTATTCCTATGTCATTATACATGCCAAGAACTTTCAATTAAGGGATTGATTTTTGCGTGTAAAGTTTTTAATCCTACACTATTGTGGTTGATGTGGTAGTAAGTAAGTTAATGCATTAAATTAAGTACTTATGACTATAAGCTACTCACCTAGTTGTCATATTCTTTTTTGTTTCATGGTCTGCTCAATGGCCCATGCAGTGGGTAGAAATATGCATCACCCAAGTGATCGTTTTACAGATCATTTGTCTTAGAATGTAATTAACTTACTGTCAAATAATCTAAACTTAGCAACTACACTGAGCCTTGCCTAATGTGTAAACTAAAACCCACAATAAAATGCTCTGTGTTGCTCAATAAAAGGAGTCAAAGCATTTTGTATCATTGAACTGGTTGGGCATCAAAGCCATGTGCAAACCGCATTCCCATGGTATTGCTCGATGAACATGTGAGTTAAACCCTGAGTGGTACCTTTGAAAGCCCACACTAAAGTGGTATATAAGGCAGTTATATCACAGCAGGTGTGTTATTGACACTTGTCCTCGGTTTTGCCTCAAACTTGACTCATATCAATATGCTACACCTAGCTGTTGAGATAAAACTGTATAGCACAAAGAAAGCCGGTATAAACTACTTTTTAATCTCATGCATTTTGTAGAATTGTATCTAGTTGCATCTCATATAAATATCACTGCTGGCTATATACTCCAATCATCATCCTAAATCTTATTGCTTTGAGGGTTCCTTAATGCTGATAAACTATCAATATATATACTATCACTGCCTAACTTTTGTTGTCCATGACTGAAGTAAATACTTGATTTTTAAGATGATCACTAATAATTAAAATAATGTACAAACTCAATAAGAGTATCACATGCATATTATAATCAAATAATTTTTCTTAATTAGGTAGCGATTGTAAGATAACGATTGTAAGATAACGTTCCAGTCTGTCTTTTTGAAAACCTCAAGGTAGCAGTGACTGTTAGCAAAGCATTCCAGAATATGATAGTTGAAAGGAAGTATGATACTTTGTATGCTTGTACTCTAGCTGATGGTTGAGTTTGATGACTTTGCATTGGATATGGTTGCATAGATTGCATTTAAATGTCATGAGTATATAGGAATTATCAATATCTGAGGGGAGAGGAGGAATATGAGAGATTTTAGTAACAAGTTTTTAGAGTCTTATTATATAGCTTAGCTTGGCCTATTGAAGATTTCAAGCTAGTGAAAAAGTCAGTAAAACTAAATCTAACCCAGGGGCGGATCCAGAGTTTGGAAAGAGGGGGGCCAACCTTGCTGAAAAAAGTTGAACTGAGAGCAAAAAAACAAAAAAGAAAGGTCACAGTAATAATAGCTAGTTATCTTTACCAAATACATATTATATCACGTAGCTATGTACGGTAAAATAAAATCCTTATTTATAGCTTCATATAGGTAAGCTACACTGCCTCATGAACACTGTGCCGACTGCTTTATTAGAGTAATTGACTGCTCTATTCAGTATACGAGTCAGTATCTCGATCTTGTATGCAATTTTTTGAAGAGGGGGGGTGGGGGGGCACGTGCCCCCTGCCCCCCGATCCGCCACCGTTATCCCTAAAGATTTCTTTATCCCTTGTAACCCTCGATTAAGGAATGGATATTTTCAACAACTATTGACGAACACTGATCCTCCCACAATCCTACATAGTTAATTCTCCCTCCTTAGATCATTTTTGAATAACTTAGTAATTAAATCTGTGCGTTATAATCTTCGTTCTGCACAGTAAAACAAAGAAACGATGACGAGGCCCAACAAAATACACTTGTCGCCGCCCGCCCCTTTGCAAAAAGTAAGGGGCGGAAGCAAGGGGGCGGGCGGCGCCAGACTGTTCTTTTTTGCCGATTGCAGCCAATGCTGGCACAAAAACTTCACCAACAATATAGAAACTATCCATCTCTCTTATGTGATCCACTCATTCCATCACTCCTCTATAGCCCCTAATAGGCAGAGTAATAGGCTATATCTTGCCCTACTGTGAGGCCAGGATAATTCGCGCGATTATTCCTTGAATACGTGCCACGCCTTAAAGGCTGCACCTTTCATCATGGTGAAAACTAAGAATTGTTTGGTGAAGATCAAAAACTTTTCTGGTGTAGGCATGAAGCTTAGCCACAGTTGGTATGCTTCTGGCAGACTAGCAGATCACTTTGAATGGCCAGCCACCATTAAGGTAGAGATTTCCAACCTACCGATTTTTCACATATATGTTTGCTAATCAAATTACACCCCTTCAACAAGTGTTTCACGAGCTGCTGTTCTAATATGTAGTAGCCAATGCTTCGTACTTCGCAATGCACTTTACCGAATTGAATTTCATCCAGTATTTATTGAAATACGCGAAATCAAAGTTTGAGAAATAAAATTCCCCAATGGGAGCCCATACAAAAATTCTGTACGACGTAATGTAGAGTAAAGTATCAATTATCGGACAATATGATGTTCGGACAGCTGCCACTCACTTCCTGGAAATCCTGCAGCTTAGGTTATTGTACCAAAAAGTAGGCTACAATAAGCAATAATTATCCTCCAACAATCAGCTTTGTGTGATTAAAAGCTTAAGAGTTACAGCCAATAGTATGCTTAGTCCGATAAAATCTATGCTCGGATAAAACTATCAGTTGTCGGACTTTGATTTTTACTACCAGTAAACAATGTCCAATTTATTTCAAATTTGTATGCAATATACCTGTACTCATTAGCTATTAATGGCCAAAAAATGGTTTCGTTATCTTTAGCATAGAGGGAGTACGAGCCTCCCAATTTTTAGCCGTATTGTCGGACGCCCTCCGCTTTAATTTAACCATGCCCACCAACAGAGTTTGTATGCTTTTGCAACAAATGCACCAGTGCTAAACCACAGAAGAAGGTAAATAAATATCTCTCAAGAGTAGAGGTGTGCTTTAAAGTTGATATTCAGGATATTTCCATTGGAACGCTGTATTTTTGGCTCCTAAATGAAGGAGATGCGCGCAAGATGGAAAAATGAAGTTATGCAAAACCACCTTCTGACCACCTACATATGCTAGTCTTGGTGTCCTATCACAAATACTGTCACGGAAATTGAAAGGCTCTTCTTTCTCTACCTTATATGGGTGAAACAAAAAGGACGAAAATGTTGCTTTGTGCATCCATAGAAGGTAGAAAATGGAACATCTTTTCATTTCTAGGTGGTATTCATGATTGAGACACCAAGACTAACAAATGTGGTTGGTCAGAAAGTTGTGCCTCGTAATTTCATTTTTCCACCTAGCGTGCATCTCCTTCATATAGGAGCCAAAAACACTGCGTTCCAACAGAAATATCCTGAATATCAACTTTAAAACACACCTCTACTCTTGAAAGATATTTATTTACCTTCTTCTGTGGTTTAGCACTGGTGCATTTGTTGCAAAAACATGAACTCTGTTGGTGGGCATTGCTAAATTAAAGCGGAGGGCGTCCGACAATACCGCTAAAAATTGGGAGGCTCTTACTCCCTCTATGCTAAAGATAACGAAACCATTTTTTGGCCATTAATAGCTAATGAGTACAGGTATATTGCATACAAATTTGAAATAAATTGGACATTGTTTACTGGTAGTAAAAATCAAAGTCCGACAACTGATAGTTTTATCCGAGCATAGATTTTATCGGACTAAGCATACTATTGGCTGTAACTCTTAAGCTTTTAATCACACAAAGCTGATTGTTGGAGGATAATTATTGCTTATTGTAGCCTACCTTTTGGTACAATAACCTAAGCTGCAGGATTTCCAGGAAGTGAGTGGCAGCTGTCCGAACATCATATTGTCCGATAATTGATACTTTACTCTATGGGAAAACACGGGATTTTACGGCACCACTTGTAGTCAAATGTTATTGAGTTTTCCGCGAGTTTCTGTGACCTGTAAGGCTGAAAGAAGTGATCCTAGGCAAAGTAGGTACGCTGATTCTGATTTTGGCATCGGTTTTCTGATGAAAAAATGTTTTGTGGTGGTCAACGACGAAAATTTGTCTTGTAAAAGGGTGCAGCACCAACTAGGAGACTTCAGAATTCTGCGTTACAGCCATCCTGGCGTTCAAGACATCCATCCACATCAATCCAAGTATAGTTTGAACGTGAGCAGTTTGTTGTGTTGCGCGGAATTGCTTTATAGCATACAAGGTGATGCATAACTTTAATTTGAAAAAGAAGTGTTTGGCAATTGATACCAACCTTGTAAGGCTTCACAACTACCTGTTGTGATGTTCTGATATGCATGCTACTGTTATTGTCCATTTTGTTGCAGCTGCATGACTGTAATTCTAGTCAGAGACAGTTTATTGTTTCTCTTTGTTGTACAATGATGTCATCATATTATATAATAATTACTATCTTCTGTACTTTTGGTGTGGCAAATAAAGTGAAGTAGTATCAAAAAATTGCTGCCTTACAATAATATTGAAGAGTGGTGGTCATATATGTCAGAATCCAATTGTTATATTTTGCAAAGTAATTGTTAATTGTGCCCTGTAATGTCAAAGGTCACTCTGTAATACAATATCACTAGTTAATCATCTGTAAATACGTGTGGGGTACACCTATACTTAATTTGATTTACAAAACTCATGTTATTCTTAGCAAATTACTGACTCAAACATTAAATATTACAGGTGGTCATTCTACAAAGAGTGGTCACTCTTGAGAGGTCTTATCTAGCTCATGCATTTTACTACATTAAGTGGTTTATGTGGTGAAAATTTCATGTCATTAGGAGATTCATAGTCAAATTTAAGGCACTTTGGATATTGTGCTTGGTGCCATGCTAATGTACAGAAAAGTCCTAAAAATGTCGTACACAAAAATCACCGCTTTGCTGACTTCTTTTGCGTGTATCTTTTGGCAGGAGCCACCGATTGAGGTGCGGTTTGCACTAAAATGATTCTAATAGATAGCACAATATTTGCCATACCAAAGAATTTAAGGAATGTAAAATTTTTAATTTGGTTGGAAATCTCTAATTAAGGATGGAGATCATGCTGAGGTTTTAAGTTATGAGAGAAACTGGTCAGTGGCAGGATGTTCAGGATATGTTACTTATATAATGGGTCAGACTATGGTCACAATAGCCTTCTCCAATCCACCAATAGGATATAACAAACTAGGTGTTGGGATTAGTACACATGGCAAAGATGTGTGGGACGAGATGGGAGATCACAATCATCAACCATTCAATGTGATACTACAAGTGGATGGGAAGAACTTGACATTCTATTGTCAGTGTACAGGGGGTTCAACAAACATTTGCACAGTGGAAATTACACCACAATGATATGTATTTTGGGAGCCTTTGTACTGCACTTTCCAACTGTGTCTATAATGCATGTGTGTAACTAACCATATTTTATGCTCAATTTTCTGGTGAAGAACATTCAGCTTATACTGTATATAGACATTTTAGCTACTATTCTTTGCTTCATAGCTATACTAGCACTGCATTGAGTGTAGTACAGTTCAGTGAAGCCATGCAAGTGCTAAATAGTAGACGTCAGACCACACATTTTTATAGTGTACGAGTGCATGCGGTGCATTCTTTACATCAATGAATCTAGAGTTGTCATCATGATCGCAATCTGACAGTGTTTCAGTGTGTAACCTTTTTACATGATTCACATCAGACAATCAATAGTTCAATAATTTGTTAACTAGTGCAAGTAAAAAAAGCCTAAATATGAGCCCCTACAACCTGCACAACCTCAACAAGGAGGACAAAGGTTGGTCCATCGAGGACAAAGGTTGGTCCATGATGCATGCATTGTAGCTTCCGTAGTTGGCAGAAAGGCACATCTCATGCTGAAGCAACATCATACAATCAAATGCAAGCCCATAATATAGTCTTATCCATAGTCAAGTTATGCTTGATCAGTTTTAGTCAGGCAGTCAGTCAGTTAGCAGAAATTTCAATATAAATTATAGAAACTTGGTAGAAGAGTCAGTGTGGGGTTGAGATTTGTGGGCTTGGTTATGCCGATGCCTAACCAATGCTGCCTGCTTTTACAGGGGATTTATACTTCTTACAACATTGGAGAGTGAAAAGCATAGAGCGTGATATGGCTTCTTACATGTTAACTAGTCGCAAACATGCATAGTTCACTCCCATTATGGTGGTTTTTAACTGTTATCAAATTCCTAATATGGATTATGGGCTATAAAACAACATTCTTTGGTCAATGCATGCTCTACGCTTTTTGAATTTTACCTTCTGTGTTGCAAGAAGTAATGAATCCCCTGTATGAAGGAAAACTGAGGTTGGTTTTTGAAAGATTTTGTTTTGGAAAGAAAGCCCAAACCTCCATAATTTCAGTATTAACATACCAGCTCAGTATATGATTTCTCTGCATGTATAACTGATGAATGCCATTCTCTGATTTCATACTTTTTTTTTTGCTTGTTAATAGCTAGCTATATATATAGTATGTAAACATTTATACAATGGAGAAGGATTGGAGACTGAAGATAGCTACAGGGCCGCCCACAGGGGGGGGGGGGGGGGGGGGGGGGCAACTGGGGCATTTTGCCCCGGGCCCCAGCCTGAAAGGGGCCCCAGGAGGCCCCATGAATACCTATTTAAAAGATCGATATACTCTAATAGAGCAGTCAGATCTAAATACTCTAATAGAGCAGTCACAGTATTCTTCAGAGGAGCAGTATAGCAAGCTTATAGATAAGGAGATATGGTTGGTGATGGGTAGTTATTGTCATTGCCAGCAGGTTGTGACCTTTTTTTTTTTTTTTTTTTGGTCTTCACCTTACAACTTGGGTCAAGGGCCCCACTTTAACTCTTTGCCCTGGGCCCCTTAATTTCTCTGGGCGGCCCTGGATAGCTATATAGATTACTTGAAAGTGAGCAATGTCCTACTCCAGCATTCAAACTGCAGGCAACCCAATTTCTGGCAAAGCACACTCAAATGTCTAATGCCAAATAGAAAAGAAAGTGAAGACAACAACTTAACCAGAGTACACACTACTTGGATGCATGGATCTGCTATTTGCAGCTTTATATAGCAGAAGTGGCTGCTTCATTTTGAACTTTCAGATGTGGTCAATGCAACTATTAAATGGAGGTAACCCTTCTTTTATTCTTGCAGCAGAGGTGCCTTCTAATCCATTAGACTCCTCATCAGGGGTGGATCCAGGAGTCAGCAAGGGGAGGGGCACAAACAGGCTATGTCAGTTGTAGGTGGTTAGGGAGAGCCAGATTCTCTTGTTAGTTGCTACATTTTTGAAGCAGCAAATAATCACCTCTTAGTTGTGTCTCACTGTTGATTTTGCCATTTTGGCCTTTGCAGATGGTTGTGAAATCTTAAAAGCTGTGTAAAAGGCTCTAAATGTCTTAAAACATCAACACGATAATTATTTTTAGAGGCGCTTAGCACGCACGAATGTGCTGAACGAGGTTTTGGATGGTAATTTCACAGTTAGTTTGAATTTGTAATTGTACTAGTAAAATGTGCATATTTCATGAGTTTTATATACTGACATAACGTTTAGTATTTTAATCAGAGGTAGCTATGGCTAGCTCTTCCACAACGAGAGTGGGGGGGCATTTGCCCCAAATGCCCCATCCTGGATCCGCCATTGTAACCATACGGCATTGAACTGATTCGAGTTTTGTGATATGTGTAAGGCCCACACAGTGGAGCAGTATTCTAGAATGGAACGAATATAGGACTCATAATTAGAATTTTATCTTAACTGCAAGAAAGCTCTGACATTGTTTGCATTGTGAGTAATGTAGGTGACATGATCATACCAGACCAAGTAAGATTATTGCATGTACTGTTAATTATCACTCCAAGGTATTTGATGGATGACACACGTTTAATTTGGTGACCGTTTAAGCAGTACTGTATACTTCTGTCAAATGATCAGTGGCAGCAGCATTAAGCTAGCAGCAGATAGATGCTTGTGATAGCAATAGTCATACATGCTTGGGCTAGTGGCATGATCCACTGGAACACAAGAAAACTGAGCACTGCTTAGCAGTTGCGTACACTCACGGCACAATAGGTGTCTTCGAGGATTTAATAAACCTGAAGTGATGTCAATAAATACCAAGGCGCAGCCGAGGTAATTATTGACGTCACCGATGGTTTTTAAATCCTCGAAGATGCCTATTGTGAGTGTCCGGCTAAGTGTTTTAGACAATGGCGTAGAAGCAGTGAGTTAGTATAGAGAGTTCCCATTGTAAACACCTAGGGTATTTCAGCGAGCAAAAGATGTGAGGTCGCGCAAATGAAGCGTGAATAACTGAAGGTTTGTAAAGTCGATAAAAAGTATGTTTGAGGCATTATAGATACGTGTGAATGGCAGCAAATGGGAATAGCCAATGCCAACATGGCTGTCTTGCATGGTCTACAGAGCGTGCTTTAATACAGGGCCGCCGACAGGGGGGGGGCAACTGGGGCATTTTGCCCCGGGCCCCAGCCTGAAAGGGGCCCCAGGAGGCCCCATGAAGGGCCCCCTGAATACCTGTTTAAAAGATCGATATACTCTAATAGAGCAGTCAGATCTAAATACTCTAAGAGCAGTCACAGTATTCTTCAGAGGAGCAGTGTAGCAAGCTTATAGATAAGGAGATATGGTTGGTGATAGGTAGTTATTGTCATTGCCAGCAGGTTGTGACCTTTTTTTTTTTTTTTTTTTTTTTTTGGTCTTCACCTTACAACTTGGGTCAAGGGCCCCACTTTAACTCTTTGCCCAGGGCCCCACTTTAACTCTTTGCCCTGGGCCCCTTAATTTCTCTGGGCGGCCCTGCTTTAATATGGCGAAGGCCACAAACTGAATTAATGCAGTGGCGGATCTAGGATTTTTAAAAGGGGGTTTCTGAAAGTAGGTATAGCTGAATAAGGTATCTGATGACATTTCTCCGGAAAATTTTGAGATTTTAGAAGCTCTGAGATCGGATTTTCGGCTATTTTTAGTTACCAATTACAAAAAATCCAATGCTTTAAACTGTAAATACTATAGCTAACTATAGGGCAAATATGGTGACCACTGCAAGCTGTAGCTTTGATTGCTCTATTAGAATAATTACTTGACTGCTCTATTAGAGTATCTCGATAGGTTTTAATGCTGTGGGAGAAAACAGTGAAATATTGCTGCATAGCTATAAATGATGCCGGTTAAGTGCAACTATACATGCATGAGAAATACAGTAGTATTATAGTTGTCTGCTATGACAACTTGTCAGTGCAACAATGTTTATAAACTTAGACTGCCACTGAGCTAAATTTAAAAAGGGGGTTTCTGTCGAAACCCCCTAGATCCGCCACTGTAATGGCTTGTATCACGATAGTCTATAAATCCGCTGAGCTACCCACGATAACAGTGTACCTGAGTGTATAATTTCTTTGTAATAATCTGCTCACAATCGCTTGGTGTTTACTGATGTGCGAAATACTAATTGTCCACAAAAGGCTAATTGCATTACTGTAGGCCACATTGTTTTATTATTATTATTTAATGGGCTTGTAGATGCCCAGGCAAGCTAACTTGCCAGGCTAGGCCGCAGGCCTTTGAAGGTGCCCATATCTAGATTGCTTCCAAAAATTATCCAAGCGCAGCTTGAAGGTTGCAACTGTTGGTGCTGAAATGATAGTCAGGTAAGGAGTTCCATAGATTGACTATTCTATTTGTAAAAAAGTTCTGCCTAACAAGTAATCTTGATCTTTCTTTAAAAAGCTTAAGAGAGTGGCCCCTGGTGGTAGCAGTATTTAAAGTAAAAAATGTAGATGGGTCCAAGTCATAATGTCGTTTAAGTATCTTATATGTTTCAATCATATCACCCCTTTGACGTCTGCAATACAGAGAATAGAGATCCAGAATTTCAAGACGGCTTTCATAAGTCAAGTGGGCTAATCCGCGAAGGTGTTTAGTTGCACATCTCTGAACCTTTTCAAGGGTGTCGATGTCTCTGGTTGTAAACAACTGGTAAGACACCTGATACCAGGTTTCTTTGCAAATAAGAGACCTCCACACATCAAACAAATCGCTGCATACCATTGTCTAAACTGTGATAAACCTATTCCTTACCATTTAACAGAGGGAACCAGAGGAAATATTGGAGCAAAACAGGAACTGTTGCTTGAAGAAACGACTAAGTATCTTCCATTTTTTACCAAAAGTTTAAACCACCTTGCAGTACAACACAACGGTAAAAGACTGTGTTGGTGACACGCCTAGCTTACCACAAGATTCAAAAGTGGAACCGGCTATAAAAGAAGCGGTATCGACGAGGCATGAAGGTACTATGAGCGAAAGTATGACAGCGTGTAACAATCACGGTTAATGCGATACGCTTTGTTACAAAATCTACGGTCTGAATTCTCTCACCAAAATCTCTCACATAGGCCTAAATACTTGCTGTAGTCTGTTGGATTACTATTTACGCTGCTTAGAACACTAATTCCCATGCTTGAGCACAAAACTGTCTTGTCCTTTCAAGTCACGCGTAACGGAAATCAAACCGGAAATCGCTTGCATTTCCTATCCCTTTACTCTATTATCTATGGTATAAGCCACCTGAATTGGCTGTGTGGTTGTATAGCTTGATTTAGATTAATATAACTGTGCAAAGTATCCTTTACGGTTTATAGCTATAAAGTCTGCACCTATACACCAATTTATATAAAACAGAAAATATATTACCTAACTACTGCAGTAATACTTACATCAACTGAAGCTGGAGCATGGCCCCTTAAAGGGATGACCAGAACTGAGAAGGAAAAAGAACCTATGATTTATAAGTGGCATGCAGAGCGGTTGCTGTAAGTAAGGAAACAAAAGACAAGCAAATGCACTATATGCAAGAATTTTTACACATGTAGCCGCCATGCATGTTCATCTGCTAGACTTGCCATAGCTACAGTACACTCAACATATACATTATGTAGTAAGTGTGCTGGACACTGAATTCAGTCAGTATAAAACTCTCAAGCAAAGCAATCACCACAGATATTAGCTACACTGGACTCAGGGGACCAAATTTAACAGCCATCAACATTGAATGGACCTGATCAAAAATTAATTGTGCATGCAATCTTTTAGCTAATTCATTAGACTGTCCTCACAAATATTTAGCTATCACCCTATCAAAAGTTAATCAGTGTGCAGTTTTAATCTATTTATAAATATTTCACCCCCCTCATAGTTAAATATTCCACTGTTCCTATCAAAAATAGCTAATTGAGCAACTCATTATAATTTCAGTACCCGGATTCACCCACATCACCTTCACCACCGTATACCATAAAAATATACCGTATTTTTTGACACAAATGCTACACCATACTACAGACGATTGAACACTGATTCTCAATCGTCAATAAATAAATCTCTCGATCGTCGATGGAATTTTTTTACGATAGGCGATGGAAATGCTAGTAAACTTGTGACAGACGGCGTGCCTAGAGGTGTTGTAACCCTGCTGCGAACGAGGACAATAGAGGACGATTCAAGATACGCTCTACTCTTCGACTTTGATTTGAGAATACGACGGAGGACCACTGAAGATGGAAACAATCAAGATTAAGGGTACGCGTAGGCCTATCAGCTAGCTATATGTTATAGAATATAGAGCTAGGTTTTGCAGGGGGCGTTCACGAAGGCATTAGCGTGAGTGAATCGAACAATACAGTCTGACTATTGTAACACAGTTGTGGAAGTGACTGTAGTATTGTGTGTTTATACGCATGCGTGTGAGGTATTGTGGGTTGCGTTAATAAGAATAGTACTGCTACAGAGGTTTTGATATTGCTTGATCAGTATCATATTACGCATGTGCAACTGATCCAGCCAATGAAATTTACACCCCGTGGAATTCAAACATGCATTCGAATTTCAATGGATTTTCGTGAAGCAGTCGTTATCAAGCAACCTCAAAACCTCTGTAATTGCACAAATGTTTAAAAATTGTGTGACGCATGCACGAGTGCATACACCAGATTAAAAACATTTCGTTTCACGGAATGGATTGCTGACGTCTGGGACCAAGATTCCCAACGTTAGCACCTTTTTCCGTGAAATGAAACATTTTGAGTCCTGTGTGCGCATGCATGCGTCACGCAATTTTTAAAGATTCATGCAATCTGCAGTACAAAGAGAACCGCGTGGCCAAAGAGTCCAGTCCTTGCACTGTAACGGGACACCCCAACCCATTACATTGGAGGTCCTACCAAGATAAGAACAGTAGATTTGTTGTGACAACAGCAGAACCCAGAGACACTTTATCTCTGTCAGTGTACTGTCACGCTGCAGGTGGTCCCCACCACAAGTGGTCAACTACCATGCTTCAAGTAGTCTGGCTGGACCATGTAAAGTTGCTGCAGATGGTCCACCCTTCTGCAACTGGTCCCCCTAATGAAATCTCCACTATCAACTTCCCAGTCCGTACTAGCTCAATGTCTTGTTTTGCACATGGTTCCTTGTGTAACGTTTTGTGGGATCTAGGGGGCACGTGTCCCTTTTTTTGGCCCTTTTAAAAACTTTATACAAGATCGAGATACTCTAATAGAGCAGTCTGGCTGTCAAATACTTTAATAGAACAGTCACCACTGTGACATGTCTCAGTGACAGGAATCCTCCACATGCAGTTGCTGAGTATGAGAATTTGTGTGCATTCCATGGCCATGAGCACATTTTGCCTTCTAGAAATTTTCTTTGTAAATGATCCTTTGTATGCAGCCATTCAACTGTATTATGGCTAATTTATTGGAAATTATCCTATCCTACCGTAATTAAGGCACTGGCCAACAGTGAGGGTGATCTGGTGAGGCTTTCACACATTTATAGGTGAAACAGTGTATTAATTTCATAGAATCAGAATAGACTCATATAAATTCTTCTTTTCTCCTCCACTGTAAAGTTATGAAACTCTCCCCCCACTGTAATTAACTCCCCTACACTTAATCAGTTCTGTAATATGATTAATACCTGTGCATTATAATCTCTTTTAAAGGAAGCTCGCTGATCTGCTCTGACTCCTGAGGGAGGCATAGCAGATCAGTGATCAATTGTGAGATCTCCAATGCTACTCAGTACATCAGTGATTAGTAGTGAGGTGTGCTCTGTGTGTTGACTCCCTCAACTGGAGATAGGAGGTTTCTAGCCATTTTAGAGAACCTCTCCAGAGGTCTCTTAAGGAATTTTATAGACCTCATTATCTCCCAAAGATCAAAGGGTTTTATGCATACCATTTTCTAATGTAATGTAATAAATGCAAATTTTTCCAATGCTAGATTAGGCTTACGGATATGGTTAAAACTCATTACTCACCAACTGAACAGTTGTACTAGTTTATTCAGTACTATAATAAAACATGGTTTAATCTCTACTGTGATATGGTAGAAGTATGGGTTAGAGCGCTGTTCTACTTCTACCAATGGTGAAAACCATTATTCACTTCGGATGTAGGCTTGGACAGTGATTGGGAACTAGAAATTAAATGTCTTTCTGGCAATGAGCCAATGCAGCATACATGTATAAACTCAGCTTGGCTAGTTGAAAAGTAAGAAATCATTTTTCAGTTATGTAGACTCTCCATTTTAGAATCTGCTGTTCACTTTGATGTGCTTTTCAGTCACTTGGAACAAATGACTGTGACAACCAGCAAGGATTAACATTTTAGAACTTACTTGAGTAGGAAATCAGGTACAATTATAGCAGATGTACTCAGTGATGTTAGAGTGACTTACTTAGCAGTAGTCAGTAAACATGTGTGTGTGTGTATGTGTGAAGCCAGTAGAAGTCCATGATAGAGACAAGCTGATTGAGTTGTACAAGGACGAAAAGGTGGCATTGGAATTTTATCTCTATTTTAAACTATTGTGATACTGAGTCAGTGCTACATACGTTTCATGCTTTCCATTTCTTGAATCGTACTTGATATTTGGCATCCTCTTCTTGTACATTATAATCCTCGGCTGTGCATATGGTCGGTAGCTGTAAAGAGCTCAGGTACTTTAATTGTAGCAGGTGAAATTACCATTGTTAATTTGTAATTCCAGTTTACAGCAATACTACATATTGATTCAGATGGTACTGACCTTCCAGGTGACTTTATGACTACAATATCAGCTCATTGTGGACTGGATAGTGTTGAGCATGAAGGTCTTACTGTACTTGTAGGGAACTCCGGCTCCTACAGTAGTTTAATCATGCTTCATGTCAATGGCATAGGATTATCTTTCCAAGAACCTCTTATAATTGCATTCATGTGCACATACCGTATTTACTTGGTTACACGCTGCTCCTTCAATAGTAGCTACGCTTGAGTAGTGCCACGATTAATTTTGAAAATATGGGCTTCAACATTGTTTTCAAGCATCAAGTGTTTCAAATAGTCGCTGCATCGAGTTTGCTAACTAAGGTAAAAAACGTCGTTAAAAGCTGCAGCATTTAACCAGTGAATACAGTACCTTTTAACTTAACTTTTTTGCTCATAGTAATTTTATACAACATCCTGGTATTGCTTCACAACATATGGACTGTTGGAAAAGTAGGACCAGATGTCCTAAAAACCTTCAGGACTTGTGCTGTAAAGCCTTAACAAATAAATGGAAAATAAATTTAAAAGTATACAGTAGCATATTTAATATGTACTAGTGTAAAAATAATAAAAACGTGGGAATAGAGATTGTTGAAAAAATAAAAGAAACAAGAGTCAAACAAGCCAGCATGTTAAACACACACAAGATTTCTATTTGGACTCAATGGATATGATAGAAACTAAGGAAAAAATCTATAATTTCTCCATAAATCAGGGGCAGGTAAGTACTGAGTGTATAGATGTTTATTTGAGTCCAAATAGAGATATCTCTAGCTGTGTTTAACATGCTGGCTTGTTTGACTCTTGTTTCTTTTTATTTCAGCAATCTCTATTCCCATATTTTATCATTTAAAATAATTTTTACACTAGTTTGTTTACTTTTTATAAATCGATTTATGAATATAGCTAACATGATAATAAGATGTGCTGGTGGTGCTTGATATTACACAGTACTAAACATGTATATCAAGTCAATCATCGTGTACAGTAGCTGTTAAGTAGTCAGCTAATAATATCAGAGTTAATAAACACCAGTGTATTGTTCCTTATAATTGATCAACTATAGGCAGTGTATATCATACAGTACGATAGTACTGTATAGTAGGGACCACAAAGGAGTAGGTGTGGCCCACGATTTTCCCAGACAATGATGAGGCAGTATTGGTTAGGTAAAACAAGCCCAAACAAGCTTTCAAATTGACCCGAAATGCCTTCAACAAGTTGCTACCGAGTTTTTAAAAAATTATTTAATGGAATATTCTACTGACTGACTGAGTAAGTCACTGACTGAGACTGAATGATGCCTTCAGACAAGTATAACTCAATAACGGCTAAGGCTACGGGCTTGATTTTTTCACTGTTTGACGTCGTTTCAACCCGAGAGGTGCCTTTTGGCATACCGCAATGCATACAATCAAGAGTTCATAATATTATAGGGGGGAGAGTATCCTACTTCAGTATGCCCTGTACAAACGCGAACGGCCAAGTTATGATGCAATACTTATTGCCACATCCAGGTGCTAAATAGTCACGTGACGAAAAGTGATCATCGATATCACGCGAAGTCACAAAAATACATGGTGTGATCTAAATGGAACGGCAAGAGCAGTTTGACTTGGGATTAGAAGAATGCGTGGTAGAGATGTCTCCAGATTTTGATGAGTTGCCAACAGAACCTGCTCCTAAGAAAGCAAGACGAAGAAAGGTTGCGACTAAGAAGGAACGGGAAAGCCTTGTCAAGCAAGTTCGTGTACTATCTCTGTCCGAGGTAGCAGCGTTTTGCTTAGATGTCACCCGCTACAAGTTGACAGAGCACGTTAACACTTCAGTCAAAGAGTTTTCGTTGGCATTTGAACCCAAGGATATTTTTTTCGTTGTGAAATGTCTAAAGAGTTTGTTTATCGAGCTTTATCTAGCCTGTGCACAGAAGAAGGACAAGTTTATAACGTTTCAATTTCAGTGGCACCAGAAGTGTAGTATTTTTTTAGTCAAAAGCACTACAGAACTTGCCCAACTACCATTAGATCCATCTGATGCCACCACAAACACTCTGCTATTAGCTCGGCAACAGTGGGTGAGCTTCTATGAAGCACAAATGGTTGGACATGAAGTGGCAAAGATCTTTATGTTAGTTTTTTTGGCTGAAGTCTTCAATAAGCTGCTTAAAGGGAGCCAATCAGCATTGCAGGTATCATCTGATACAACTGCTGCCCAATGTGCCACGGTTGATCCTGTTGATGTGTACTACCGATTTGGTGGGGCAACGTTGGCAAGCATGTTGCATGGCCGCTATAAATCCATGAAGTCCGATCAAACCAAGCAAAAAGAAAAGGTATCTCAAGAGATTCATATTTTACAAGCATTAAACACAAAAAACAAGGAGCATGTACCAAAATACTTACAATATAGAGATAGAGGGTACATGTACTTTCCTTGTGAAGAAGTACTACCATTTTTGCAGGAAGTAGATCGAACTGTGAAGACGTGTTGCAATGAGGAAGGCTTTCGCAAGTATGGAAAGTTGCTGGTACAAGAAACTGTTAAGCGTGTTCACAGTGAAGCTAAGCATAAGGAGTTGTTCTCAGCTGTTCTGACAAGCCGTTTCGAGTCTACGGAAAGTTTCCAGTCATCAGTCATAGATGATGTATTTCATGAATTTGTATCAAAACTGACAAACACACGCATTCAAGAATTTTTGGACTCTTATAAAGCCACATCTGCTATTAAAAAAGGAACAGCTTCTGTCTCTGGACAAAATTTAAGGGATACTCTACTAACCCACCATGTAAACTTGAAAAGCAAAAAGAAATAATTCTTATGGACACAATAATTAGCTCATGATTTGTTCACAATATTAAAAATATTTGTATTACTTCTGTAATTTGTTGTACTGTTTCCTTTTCAGGCAGACATCTCCCTGAAAAGTACATAGAGACTGGTTCCTATATCCTGAACCAGAATGATGGGTAGATACAGTCTCCTTGATCAGATGGGCTGCTCTTGAAATCGGGTAGTTAATGGCATCCAGCTTGCCACCTGCTGATCTCTTGTACTGGCTAAATAAAGATTCCACTGCACTGCCAGATACTCGTAGAGGACTAACAAATCGGTTAGGATATCGGTTTAAAAAATAGGTGCAGAAAGACTCAAATCCATAAACACAAATTCTCAGTAAATCCCATGCTACAAAAAAAATACACATAATGATGCCAACAGCAATGTACCAATAAATACTACAAATTATTACTTACTTTGCCATGCCAGAAATTTGTTAGGCTGTATTGGCTGATTCGGAGTGGCTAGTAAACATGACATTGTAAAATAAGTACAAAAGATAGTTGTTAGGTATTTACCGGCTTCAGATAGGGAGTTGTGCCAGCTGCGAAAAAACTTGAACCCTTCTCTAATGTTTTTAAGAATTGCTGAATTGACATCGGTAACACGATCATGACTTAGCAGACCATTCTCAAAAATCTTGCTGCATGCCTCAAGGTACTTCATAGTGTACTTCACTTGATTAGCATCTTGATGTTGTTGAGTGTAGTCAAACAGTTCACCAAGTACTTGCTCCTGCTGTAAAAGAAATGAATGATGAGTATTTCATGTCATTTCTGTTTGTAATTAACCTGCATAATTTTTGCTGGTGCTACATTCAACTTGATCCATGAGTCACGGATGATGTGTGCTTCACGCAACTTTGGTATCATACGTGCATTACCATTCTTTACACGTTGACATTCCCTGTCAAACATGTCCACTATTGTTTGCCAACCAAACTGCTTATCATCCAAGGTGAAACGTTTTGTTCCACCTGGACGAGATGAGTGGAGAGCGTTGATCATGTTCTTCAGCTAAATACACATATTAATGCAAACATTGAAATGATTGATTATTTACCTGGTGACTTGGGCAAATCAACCAGTGAATTAAATGGGGAGGATTAAAAGGGTTAACAAAATATGGTTTAACCTCGTACTGGTCACTTAATTCACTGTTGATATTGTATGCCCCAGAATGGCCATGTGTCGACTTCACCACAGTCAGGTTGGGTGCTGCTCCGTCACATACAAGTAAGCTGGTAGAAAATCCATGTATCTAAAAGAATATCATATCTAAGTTACAATACTTTATATTATTTTTATTGCAATTACCTGAAATAATTGAATGGTCTCAAGTACACATGCATGTATGACTTTAGCAGTAAAATTTTCTGAGCTGGTGAAGTAGGGTCCAACTATATCAAAAGATGAGGTCAAGTCACGCCACAAGAACTGCATGATGTAGCTTGTTTGCTCAACAGCTTTGTCCTTGTGGAACAGCTCGTACACATCATGTAGAGACTGCTGGTCCTCAGCATTCATTGCCAGGCCTATGATAGTCTGGCTTCTTGAGTTCCACATTAAGCGTGAAATGACCTTTACTTCATCGAAAATCAGGACACCGTCAGCAAGGGGTTCCAATTTTCCTTGAGCCTTCTGCGATGCTTTAAATTGTTGAAATAGTTCAACTTGCTTGGCTATGCTTTCCCATGATGCACCTCCTTCATGAAGAAAACATCCAGTGTATGCTTGCAAAGTGCTTCTTGCAGGCAAGTGAAGAATATTAAAGCTTTTCAAAGCCTCGTATGCCGCAGGACTTCTTACAAACACAGAAAGAGCTACATTAGAGAGAAAGCAAACTATATAGTATGTCCACATTGAGCTGATTCACAAAAACATTTAATAACTCAAGAATAGAATTGATCAAGTTCGGACATTTGTAGTGCTCCTTGTCCCGCAAAATAATATTCCAAAAAAATCATTGGACATACTATACTATTTCATATCAGAGTAGTTATGCCTTACCAATGCGAATAGTAACCAGACTCCATCGGTTCCCTCGCTTCCCACAACCTAATCAGTAAACCGAAATTAAAATATTACATACAAATTAAATGTTAAATACCATTTTTCTTCTGATCCTTGTAAAAGTCAGCTCGTTCTTTGTCTGCCTGCCAAATATCTTTAATAGCTTCTCTAGAACCACCAGCCTCCTGGTAGATGTCCTCCAGCTGATCCTTGTGGTGGGTTTCCAATTCATCTGTAATTCTACACATTTCATCATGCTGAGAATCATCCAAGGTGATATCTAGCTTTGAAAATTTGGCTAACAATGCCTTGTCTTTGGATCTTTCTGCTTGCATATTTTCCTTCCGTTTCTTTACACTAGCTGGTGATAAATACATTATTGGGTAATTAGAGCTTGCAGACTGTCGTTTGACCCGCCTACAAGGACTGACATTTTCTGAGATCTTTTTTCGATCCTCCAAGCGTGAAACAAGACGTTTGCAATGTGTACAAAGAACTTCATCAGAAGCTTGCTCTGCAAATGTGGCATTCTTTGGTAACTTATACCAACGCAAGCAACTTTTTGATTCTACCCGCAGAAATGGAGATTCAGTCAAGTTAACTTGCTTGTTGTGAAAACGGAGCACTGAATAGTATTCATCTTGATATCTCTGATAGCTGATCCCTGGACAAAACACAAACCCCTTACAATGCCGTAAACTGTTGCAAAGCTCAACAAATTCTTTATCCGTAGAAACCACTCCCTCTTTCACAGATACTAGCAAAGCTTGAACATTATAACAATATCTATCTCCATTGCTGTTCACATACAAGACCATTCTTACACGATTTACATATCCAGCAGGTGGATGGTAGTGTACTGTTCTGTGAGTAATTTCCAAAATGCTGTTCTTGTGTGAATCTTCAAGAAAAGTAGGCTTCAGTTCAGGAAACTTATCTACAACCAACTGCTGGAAATGGCTTAGAGGCGGGACAGTACTTATTCCATCACGTTCTACACTCCTGTCATTCTCTGATAAACCTGACCTCGAACTTTCATCGTCTTTTGGTATCAATTCCATAGCACTGCTCTCCACAGAAGACACGCGTGCCTCACTAGAGTTTGAAGTCTCTCCGTACATTTCTTCTTCGATTGGATTTACCACTTCTACTCCACCACTGATGGTACTAGTAAGCGATAATGAACCTTCAAGCAGCGGTGCTGGCGAGGATGTTGGCGTTGGTTCAGTTTCCAGAAAGAGGTGCGTGGTTGGCAAATCAGGAGCAACCTTGAGCTCCGTTCGCAACCGTTTTGAGACAGGAGCATAATCCGGATCGCTACTATTATCGCGGCAGATCTTGGAACGGCTAAATGGCCTCGTTGGGGTAGTCTCCATCCCACAAGTTTCTTCACATCAATAAACGTTAACGATATGGCACGAGCACACCACAACACGTGCTTGAAATTTTACACTTCAGGTGGTAATGCAATATCCGATAGAAAGCGAAGGTAAACGGAAACACTTGGCCGTTCGCGTTTGTACAGGGCATACTGAAGTAGGATACTCTCCCCCCCTATAATATTATGAACTCTTGATACAATGCATTCTTCATGGACTTGCCAGTGTCCTCCTTTGTGTTCCATTCATCTTTGCTAACAGCAAAAAGTGTCGATTTGGTGGTAGCACACGATGGCTTCCCTCGTAATGGAAATCTTCCGTGTAATGGAATCTTCCGTGTAGCTACTTTGATTGCAGAGGTGCTTTTCGAGATTTGTACTGCTGTGTAACCAGTTGAACATTGCCGACAACCAAATCAGAGGCGTAGGAAGCATGGCACCCCCACAAATTTGTCTGCGCGCACCGCAAAGTAATTAAATAGATCGCGTAATCAGATTAAAGGACTCTGTGACAGTCTCGATGATGATTATTACCTCGACGATTACTATGTTGCAGCTCGCCATTGGCTAGCTGTTTTAACACTAGTGTGATTATTTGATTCAGAAGAAGTATAGGATTCACAATCTAACATGATGTCACGTGTCTCCCACCATATGCTCCCACGTGCAGAGATGAATAGGATTGGAATACAAGATTGCAACTTATTAACATATTCCAGTTATAAAGTTTATGGAAGTGATGAAGGCGAAGGTGATGACACAACAAACACTGCTAGTAACAGTAATAATGTGGATAATATTGAATAAGAAGTGTGTACTTGTGGGTCAGTACCCAAGTACATGTGTTGGGTATACCCCTCCTCTCTGTTTATTGATGGTAGCTGTTACAGTTACAACAACAGAGAGATCCTTCCCTAGTGTACAAAGTGTTAAGTAGTCTGGTAGTGCATGTTAATTGAACAACTTGTTAATGCATCTGCTTCAGAACAGAATTGATGATTTGTTACATTTAGCTAACACTAGGAAATAAATAAATATAAGTGATATGTTACTATAAATAATGATTTTTGTATAATTCAGCAAAGGCCATTCTTCCATTCTACAGTATACACAAAATATAATACATACTGAGATGTACAATTGCATGTAAATTGTAATGCAATGTAATAGGGTTTTAATCCATATTTAGGTAGCTCCTGTGCTATGTGCATGTATGTGATCATTGTTTTGTCCTTAAATATGTAATTTCCAATGATTTTTAGCCATACAAGTGTGAAAATGTTGTCAGTGTCTGGGGGCACAGCTTCCCAGACCCCCTGCAGATGAGTCCGCCTTCCACCTCAGCACCCCTGCTTGAAATATCTTCCTACGCCTCTGAAAGTGTAATGGATACTTCACTTTTTCAGATGATAATTGATATAACTGGGGTGCGTGGCACCATTTTTTTTTTTCGATATGCATGGATTGCTGAGGTGCTTTTTGAACAGTTCTTGATTCGAAATGCTGTGTAATGGGTTGAAAATAGCTGACAACAAAGCGCAATGGATGAGTTAAGTTCATTTTTCAGACAATAATTGAAGTGCTAGCTCATCCCCCAGAAACAATTGCCAGCATGGATCCTAGTCTATAGTAACTTATTACGATGACGTTGCTTGCTGCTGCTGCTGCTTGTTCAGACTGCTGCTACTTGCTACTTCCTACTTCCTACTTGCTGCAGCTACTTGCTGCTTGCTACTGCACCATTTCAGATGCAGTATCTCTCTGCAGGGTGACTTGTTTCTAGCTGATCTCTCTAAAAAGTGATTTGTTTCTGGATAATCTGTCTACAAGGGGATTTCCAGCTGATCTCTCTACTGACAGTCTGTGTGATTTGTTTCTACTGAACTCTCTGCAGGGTGACTTGAAAGTAGCTGAACTCTCTACAGCGTGACTCATTTCTGGCTTATCTTTCTAAAGGGTGATTTGTTCTAGCTGATCTCTGTTTGTTTCTAGCCGATCTTTCCACAAGGTGACTTGCTGCTAGCTCTACAAGGTAATTTGTTTTCAGCTGATCTCTCTACACAATGATTATGTAGGTGATTGTTCTACAGGGTGACTTTTTGTAGCTAAGCTCCATACAGAGTGGCTTATACCAGTGTTAATTCTCTACAAGACGTAGATGAAAGCTTTAATAGAATAATTTACTTCTTGTAGTTGACTGCTCTATTAGGGTGACTGCTCTATTAGAGTATCTCAATTTCACACTTGCTACATCGAGTTGGATTTTGTATTATAACTCTGTTGCTTTAAATCTGATTCTTCTACACCATTGATGAGCCTTTCTAAGATGATTACTCCATCTGTACTGCGATTTTCAAAGCATTACAGCAAGCGGTTTTTCTGGTAGGCGTGGCAAGTAATCGTTTTTTTTTAAATTAGCTAATCTCAATTACGTAATTGTTACACACTGTTGATCTTTTTGTTGTTTCTTCGTGGTCTTTAGCTCAATTTCTTTCAAACTACAAAAGATTTGAGGTTTAATAATTAACCTATCCACACACCGATTTTCAGCTTCTTCCCATAAGCAGTTTACCCTATAGGTGTGACAACATATTGGTGTTATTGTTCGTGAATAATTGCTAATAACTCCTCGACTACTTATTGTATTCCAGCCAATCTTGGTGCCAAGATGCACCTTTTTACCCCTATCTGTGTGCCAAATTTCAAAATATTTGGATGTGGCATTCGCATTTTATGGCAGTTTTGTAAGTGTGCAAAGAAAAATAATTTTTTTAAAAGCAAAGAAACTGAGTCAATTTTTGAAGTCACATTTCTCGGGGATGCTTGAAGTGATTTTGCTCAAATTCGGTATGTGGAGTACCGAAGTTGGTGGGTGTGTCCACAGTAAAAATCGTCTTGTTTCATTAAGGCAGCACTGGGCTACAGAGTTGTGAAAATTGTGTTTTCTTTCTTCCTGTCAATATACCCATGGTGTTGCGTGCTGGCTTTTTGGCCCCAGGTAGTGTGTCTTGATTCATTTAAATAGGAAACTTTTATAATTCCATAAAAACTTGTTGGAAAGATATGGGGTTGCTCTGAAGACATTTTTGGGCTTGGTTATGCTTAACCAGTTTTTGAAGTAAAACTGAGCCTGGTTTTTTGGGTGATTTTCAAGGGTAAGAAAACCCAAAATTCGATGATCCTGTACTGACTGGTTTGACATGCTAGCTTCTTGAGCTACATGACACATGGTAGTGTCTTGATGTATTTATATAATTGATTGTATTTATACACAATAATAATGTTTATAATCAGTTTATTGAGAGAAAACATATGAATGAACTTGAAAAGTGTTCTCTGTTTTTTAGCTGACTCTAAACCTTTTACAAAGGTCCTTCAAAGCCACGTGATCCCTCACCTGGGTAACAAGTGGTTTGAGTTGGGGATACAACTTTTAGAACCTGATCAGGAACAGAGATTACGATTGATTAGATCTAATTATGAACATGATGTGAAAAAGTGTTGTTCAGAAATGTTTTACTATTGGTTGGAAACTCATCCAGATGCTAATTGGTACCAGTTGGCAGAAGCATTAAAATCACCTGCTGTGGAGCTGAATACTTTAGCTGCTGATATAGAGAAGAATTTCACTAGTAAGCAAATTGGTAATGTAGATCATGTACATTGTACATGTAATAGTTGTATTGTGTGCCCAAGTGATTTGCCTGATTTGTACACCCACGCTTGAGGAGTCAGGCCCGAGAGTGTGGGTGTACATATCAGGCAAATCATGAGGGCACATGATACAGCTGGTATGTACCATGCCAATGCAGGCTATGAGTTTGCGGGCGATTAATCACCCAAACTAATATGAGGCAGACCACTGAATTCATTATATAAACCAACTTGTGAAATTCGATTATGAGACAGCAGCAACTAACATTGTGACTACGTTTTTTAATATGAATGGGCAAGTCCTAACAGTATCACAGAAAAGTTTGATTAAGCGATTTTACAAGTATTTAAGCCGCTGCATCATTTTACAGACTGTTTTCAACATTTACTAAACATCTGTAGGGGTAAGCTTCGCTGTAGAGTGTTTATCTCGCATTGCTTGAAAAGTGGGTGTGTTCTTTTTTGAAAATGTGGTGAACTGCTTGTGAATATGCTATAGCAATACTTCTCACCTTAAACCAACGTTTCTCAATTCATAGGATGGCAAGAGTGACAAATCGCTTCCGTATGAGTGCTGTAGTATGCAAAATCGAAAACACGGTTTTCATCACGTGACCAATAATAAATTCCCACAATTGATTTCAGCTTGAGTTTTTATATAAAGAATTTGGTGGTACTGCTCCCACATCAAGGCCATGATACATTTAAAATATGCCATAGCCAGCCATGGTTTAACTTAAATGTACCATGGCCAGCCAGGATATATAAGATATGTACCCTGAAATTTGCCTTTGAAGTTAGGTGGCTTCATGGTACATGTTATAGTTAGAGACCACATACCAGTTCGAGGCATAAATGCCGAGTAGGAGGTGTTAAAATAATGCAACATAGAAACTGAGGCATAAACTATTTAGAAAATGGTCCGACAGCAGTGAAAATGATGTAGCTATGCCTCATGCCATTGCTAGTGAAAAGTATGCAAAAGGCTGCATGGGAAACTCTGCTCAAAAAATTTACCTACTCAGCTGCTGAGTGACACTATTACTAATGATACACACTGCTATCAACAAGTACTACATCAGTTTTTGAGTAAGAGAAATGTGTTGAAAATTAGTGACAGCACATTGTGTACAGTACTATAAGTTGTACCAGATGCTCAACTAGATGAGTATCATCACAACTTCTACCCAAGTTAAGTTGAAAGTGACTACCATGCATGAGCAAGAATTGACAGATTGGCTTACCATGCCTCATGTAAAAGAAGTGAAAATAGAGTCACATTGCTGGCAACATTACTGTAATGGTGCTTGTCATGTTATGGCAACGCATCCTATATTCTAGGAAAGTAAGATACCAATACCTGCCTTGGCACTCCAGTTAACTCACCAGAAGGCATATATATATAATCAAGTGGTTAAAGCATACTGTAATAGTTATAGCTTGTTTAAAGCTCATGGTGGTGAAGAACATGAACTAGCTAGGTTAGTCCATATAATCTATGGTTAGTTGTGCTTGACAATATTAAATAATAATATCAGTGGTTGAGTACTAAGAGACTTGTATTGTAGTGTCTTCGTGAATAAGAATTTTCTATGGTAATTGAACTTCAAAGTACCATTTTCTAAGCAGTGTACAAGCTGGTGTGTGGAAATAAAAAATGTAACAAACTTCTAGAGATCATCGTACAATACGGTAGTACTGTATAGAAGAGATCATGAAGGTTTGCACCTTGCCATGGAGAAATATTTGCCAAAACCAACTTAGAATACATTTATGTTGCCCCGGCAGTATTAGTTAGGTATAACCAAGTCAAAGGTACCTCATTGTGATCTGAAATGTTTCAATAAATGAACAAAATTTTGACATTTTAAAGCACACTGACTGACTGGCTTACTTAATTACTTACTTTACCTTACTTTACTTATTTACTTGCTTGCTTGTTTGCTTACTTACTAATGCCTTTAGATAATCATAACTGTATATAGGCTTTGGGCTTGATTTCTTTCACTGTTAGACATCGCTTCAACTTGACAGATGCTATTTGACATACCAAAGTGTTTACAATGCATGCATCATAAACTTATCTTTGTCTTTCTTTGTGTCACATTTCTTTTGCTGTCAGCACAATGTGTCAATTTGTAGTAAGTACTGTGTACTTAAAGCAATGTTATCGACTCTATTTCATTGTTCGCTACTTCTTTGCTCAAGCTTTTTGTTTGTCTGTGTTGTGACATGTGCATTTGGCCTCCACAACACCATGTTGTTATTCTTACATCATTATCTACAATTAAACTTTTCCTTGAGCCTGTGTCCCTTGGGCTTGTGTGACTAAATCAGGCAAAGCACTTGTGCCTGTGGTATAACAAGTTCAAAAGAGTGTTATGATTTGCAATTACACAATCAAGCATGGCACCAAAAAGAAGTTCTCTAATGAGGAATAACGTTATAGAAAGGTTACCATGTGTGTTTAGGAATATTGGAGTATTACAAGATAGTATCAATTCAATAAAAAAGTGCTGCTATTGATGGCATCCTTCTGCAGTGGGCACTCAAAATATTTCAGAGCAGGTTTCAATCAAACCAATTCAACCCTCCTATATCTGCCACCGACATCCTTCTTCAACTGAAAATTTGAAGCATTCACAACTAAATTATTCATAGTGCAGGCTACCCTTTAAATTATAAATCACCATATCTCAAAAACTAAGCCTATATCTATATACAGTACAAGTACACAGAAAAATTTGGAATTTTCAACTAGAGTGGGGACCGTAATGCATCGATAAAAAGTACTGAAACAAGCTGGAGTAGTGCACGATATTAAATCACCATAAAACAATAAGAAGTGTTACATCCCTACTATGCTCAAGATACTGTGATTTAATATCGTGCACTACTCCAGCTTGTTTCAGTACTTTTTATCGATGTGTTATGGTCCCCACTCTAGTTGAAAATTCCAAATTTTTCTGTGTACTTGTTTGTTGACTTTTTTTGTAAATAAAGTATATGACTGGTGAACCCACGCATACCGCATCTGAAATGACACCGCACGCCCCGATTATCATCTGAAAAGTGAAGTATCCATTATGTTTCATTGTTGGCTATGTTCAATCCGTTACACAGCAGTATGAATCAAGAACCATTTGAAAAGCACCTCTGCTATCAAAATAGCCATTATGACAAAGACGGACAATTTCCGTTACAAAAGGAAGCCATCATGTGCTATTGCCAAATCGACACTTTTGTCAGCAAAATGCAATGGGACACAAAGGAGGACACTGGTAAGTCCATGAAGAATGCATTGTACGTACTGCAGTATGCCAAAAGGCATCTGTCGGACTGAAGCAACATCAAACAGTGAACAATCAAGCCTGTAGCCTTAGCCGTTATCGAGTTACGCTTGTCTGAAGGCATCAATCAGTCAGTTAATCAGTCAGTCAATAGAAAATTCTGTTAAATAAATTATTTTTCAAATTCCGTAGCAACCTGTCAAAAGCATTTCGGGTCGATCTGAAAGCTTGTTTGGGCTTAATTTCACCTAACCAATACTGTCTCACCGTCATCAGGGGAAATTGAGGCTGTTTTTGGATGATATTATTTCGTGGGCCATGCCTACTCCTTTGTGGTCCCTACTATACAGTAACTTTTGTACTGTATGATAATATTGTTTACAATTATCTTAGTAATTTGTTTACTAATGTTCTTGTGTTTCATGTCTCTTTCAGGATAGATGGTTTAATGCGTAAAGAATGTCGTATGTAGCTGAATCTCTATCACTGTAGTGTTTATTAATCAGTCATCATACATTGCTGTATGGTACCAAATGTTCTCCACTTTGCAGTCGTCTGTGTTGTGATCTAACCTGTAACCTGTAAATAAAGTCATCAATTTAATTAAATGGTAGATTTAAATAATGCTTTTGGTATGGTACACTCATTTTATTTTTGCACGTGCTGCACCCATTGCATAGTACACGTATATGGAAACTGCAACATAGCTACTGATCAATGAGCATGGCTCCACATATGCTGACAGACACTAACAGTAACACATAATCCCGAAAAGTGGCCATGGCCCACAAAGTTGAACTGCAGCATAGCTAGACTATGGCGTTTTTGCATTGTCAAACTAATTGATGTATTTCACACATGATTTTAGTCTGGGTCAAACCAGGATGACCTGAATAAAATGTGACCCGGATGGCCCGACCTGTTTTAACCCTAAATTACAATTGAATGCAGCAAGACTAAATGTGACTGGATCTGTGAAAACCTGACATAATCGCACAAGCCTAAACTACAGCATCCAATTTAGATACCGTAGGTAGTGTGGTAATAATATTTTCGTGGTTGGTCTGAGACCACAAAAATATTTTTAACAAGATATTTTTTGCCACAAAATTTTGTTACCTCATTTATACAGCTACAAAGGTTATTAATTAAAGTAAGCATAGTATTAGAATAGTTCTTGTGCTTATAATGCACTATTTAAAAGTGTATAGTGTATAGTTAACATCGCATCGCCCTTGTATCACCACATGCAAATACAATTCGCTGATAGCTATAAACAGCTGGCATTGTTTACAGTCCAGTGCTTCGTTTCAGTTGTGGTTGCTATAACTCCCGAGCTTTGCCTCTACGCGTCTGAGTCAGCTTGAGTCCCTTGGTCAGCAAGTAATTGATTCTGGTGCCATGCTCTGTTCTTCACAATCTGATTGGAGGCCATCAGTTTTCCATTTACACAGCTGGTACATCACCAAAAGTGTCCATATCTACAAATAAACCAAAAAGAAAGATAAATTTGAGATACAGTACTAAAAAAAGTTCAAGTAAAAATATTTTTGTGGGTTGTCTGCATCCACAAAAATATTTTTACTTAAAAATTTCTGAAACAAAAATATTTAAGACAAAAATTTCTCGATCTACGGTATGTCAATGATACTGTTATACAACAGTGACCTAAGTGTATATTATTGTCATTGATTTTAGCTGACTGTCTGTTTCACAGAGATGAGTAGTTGTTATATATATATTATTATATAGTTATACAACGGCCACGAGTGCGTGCACGTTGTATAACTGTTATGTACCACTCACCTAATAGGTGCGGAGAGTCTCACAAGACAGCTGTAACACTTATAAAGGCCAGGTTTCTAACATCGATTGTGGGTAACCAAGCCGGACGTTGCGATTACGTTCCCCCTGCAGTACTGCAGCCACCTGAGATATTGAAAGCTAGTACGCTATGGGTTATATCACTAACCTGCATTCGCTGTTCGACTCTCATTATGTAGTACTCAACATGCCAGCGTGATCACCCAATCGCCATATAGACTAAGCGCCAGACTAATCGCCATAGTGATTCCCTCGAGTGAAAAAAAGTAGCTAAATAGACGTTTTAAGTAAACAAAACCCAACTACTAAACGATACTAGTCTAATTCTTACTATTCACACTAGCTAAACTCGAATCTGGTGGCATAACAAAACTGGTTACCACAATCGAACGTAAAGGTTAGTATTATTTAGAATATGTTTGTTTTATTGAGTCATTGTCGAAGTGGACTACAGTTTAATCTGGGCTAAGATGGCACCAGACTAGTAAGGTGTATAAGTACGTTTATATATATGTAGACTAGAGTTGTGGCCACCGTGTTGGCTTTTTCGATCGCCATTGGCTGCTTGTAAACATTATACGTATTGGTGACGTTATGGCCCACAATCGACCTTTACATGTCAGGCTATAAAAGAATTCGAGTGATCTGTGAAGTGTCCTTCCACCTATTAGGTGAGGTGTCGTAGTGGTCTTCGCCACCGGCACTTGTGCTATGCTGCATAAAACTGCAGCCAGTGCAATATCTGTATATTGCACTGCGGTCGGTGCATTATAACTTATAATGCACTCGTTGTGGTCTACAAAACCGCAACCAGTGCGTTATAAGTTATAATGCACTCGCTGCGGTCTGCAGCAGTGCAATATACAAATTATGGCACTGGCGGTGCCTTTGAACTGCCCACGCAGAGTGGTACATATATATATTATACAGATGACACTTACTCAACTGGAAAGACAACTCATTTGCCTGGTGATTTAGCAGTGACTTCATCTATGAGCTTGAAACCTGTTGAAAAATGGATAAAAAGTTAGTTAATAGTCATACAGTATGGGTAGTGCTGTGTAGTAGTGTTCATGAAGGTTTGGGCTTTCTTGCCCAAATATTATAGATACGTATATCGCCCAAAAAACTTTACATTTCCTTCATAATAGCTTGGCAGTATTTTAGGCATAACCAAGTCCATAAATGTATTCAGAGTAATCCCAATCCCTTCCAACAAGTTTGTTTATATGATTTATTAAAACTATTGAAGTGAATTTTCTGCCAACTGACTGCCTGACTGTTTCCTCTGGCCAAGCAAAGCTGGACTATATGGCTGTCCCGAAGATATGAACATCACCTATTTAGTAACTCTTATTCTTTTGTGTATGCTCATGTGTATGCTTGTATGTTGGGAATTATTAAGAACTGTAGTGAACACGTGTTATACTTTCCCTCTCGCTCCGGCTCTCTGACGCGAATTCGATGCTGTAGCCAGGATTGTACGCCTTACAGGTAACCATTATATCCGTCATCTGGTGCTGTGACAAAACAACGAGTTAAGATGGATGATACCCACCGTCTTCGCGTTAAACGACGGAGTTGCAAGGCTAGCATCACGAAGCTACTAGCGAAAGTTGAAGATGCGACATCGTGCGAACTAAGCACTATCAATCTAGAAGTAGTCACCGATTCACGAAGGCTTGCCGTCGCTACCACTCTCGCCCAACTTACGACAAAGAAGGATGCTATCAGCAAACTGAACGATGATATCTCCGAAGCTATCCAGAACGAAGATGAGCTAGAAACAGAACTCACTGATGCAGATATCTACATAGCAGAGCTGGAAGAAAAGATAGCAATCCTAGAAGAATTTATCAAGAAGGCTTACCAGCCCCCAGTAACTCAAAGAGCTGTTTCCCATACCCTGACATCCCACCCACCCTTGGTGGCTACTACAACACCGTCTCAAATACCAGAGACCGAAGTGGTGAAGAAACCAATTCACTCAGCAGCTACTGAATTAGAACATGTGAGTGCTGACAGTGGTAATCTACCTATTCACACATCTATACCTGCCAGAGACCCACCACTTACTTTCAGTAGGCTTCCCATATTAACACTACCAACATTCAATGGGAACCCCTTACAATGGCAGCCATTTTGGGACTCATTTACAGCTGGAGTGGACTCTAATCCAAATCTGACACATGCCCAAAAGTTTGCATACCTACGTGCACAACTAGAAGGAGACGCATCTCGCGTAACTGCTGGATTCCCACTCACAGACAACAACTATCTGCCTGCTGTTACTCTACTCCAAGAAAGATTTGGTCAGCGATACAAGATAATACATGCGCATTTGGAAGCTCTATTACATGTGACACCACCTATAAACACCCTGAACAGTTTACAATCATTTCATGACACTATCCAGAGTCACAGACGATCACTGCTAGCACTGGGAAAATCTTCAGACTCTTATGCTACTCTCCTAATCCCAGCCATTCTAAGTAAATTGCCATCTGAAACCAGGGCACGTATGACCCGTGACCATTATGACACCGAATGGACCCTAGATGAATTAATGGGAAGTATCCTCAAGGAGATACGTATTTTTGAAGCTATACAACACTCAAACAGAAAGACCACTCACACGCCAACTACTAGCTCCTTTCATATGGCCGCCAACAGAGCAACACGTGATAGACCAAAGAAAGACCTTACTTGTGTATTCTGTAAGGGGATGCATAAACCTCATTTATGTACAACTATTTCATCTCCCAAGAAACATCTAGCCATCATTAAGAATGCAGGTCTGTGTTTCAATTGTCTTGCCCACCATAAGGTGTCCCAATGCGCATCAAAGTTTACATGCAGAGAGTGCCATAAGAAACATCACACGAGTCTCTGCCATGCCTTCACTGCAAGTATCGAACCACCGCCACAGACACTACCTGCTCACACAACTACCGTCTCAAATCAGACAGGTCCTCAGACTCAGACAGTTCCTCAGAACACAGCCACCACTGTAGCTCACACAACTACAACTCATAACGAAGATACAGCTGCTACCTCCACATCGCTTACTGCTTTCTCCAAAAGTGTGTGCTTGCTGAAGACAGCTATTGCAAATGTATCGGCCAGCCAAACTACTGTAGAAGGCCACATCTTATTTGATGAAGGTGCCCAGCGTTCCTTTATCACGCAAGAACTCGCCAACCAGTTACAACTTCAGCCAACTCACCATGAGAATATCTCAGTCTCGTCCTTTGGTGAACAAGTGTCAACTCCCAGAAGATTAGCTAGAGCAACTGTGCTTATCCAGACATTGAACAAGGGCCACATACCCATATCAGTATTGATCGTACCAAAGCTTGCTGCTCCTATCCGCAACAGCATCCGTGCCCATCTCAATAAGCTTCCTTACCTTCAAGAATTGCCACTAGCTCACCCAGTGACTAGCGACGAGAATTTTCACATCTCCATTTTAATTGGAGCTGACTATTACTGGCAGTTTATACAAGATGGGCTTGATTTCTTCACTGTTCAATGTTGTTTTGACCCGAGATGTGTCTTTTTGACAACTACAGTAGCCACAATACTTTAGCCTTCTTAATGTGACCATATTTGCTAAAACGGGTCTTCTACACACATCCAACTCTATGAACTCAGAAGACCGTACCTCAGTGTTCAAGAAATACAGTAACCTGAAACTTTCTCCATCCACTCAGCTGTTGGTGCTCACTACTGACCAAGTTGTAAGTAAAAAGTCATTTCCAATATGAAGTTATGAGTTGTAAAAGTTGGTAAATTGGATGTGCGTGGAAGATCCCTTTTTGCAAATCCGGTCACCTTTGTGTCCCATTTCTTTCTCCACTACTGTGTAGTTGTTGATTTGCAGTAACTCATGGCATAGTTTCAGTGCTTTATATTTTCCGTAGTGTGACTGGATTGATTGTACAGGCACTTCTCATACCATTCTTTGTTTCTAATGCTGTATAACAGGCAGAATGTAGCTGAAAAAAGAAGTGGAATAGTGGTTTAATGCATAAAGAATGTCATATGTAGCTGAATCTCTATCACTGTAGTGTTTATTAGTCGGTCATCGTACATTGCTGTATGGCACCAAATGTTCTCCACTTTGCAGTTGTCTGTGTTGTGATCTAACCTGTAACCTGTAAATATAAAGTCAATTTAATTAAATGGTAGATTTAAGTAATGCTTTTGGTATGGTACACTCATTTTATTTTTACATGTGCTACACCCATTGCATAGTACACGTATATGGAAACTGCAACATAGCTACTGATCAATGAGCATATGCCACATATGCCTACAGACACAGACAGTAACACATAATCCAGAAAAGTGGCCATGGCTCACGAAGTTGAACTGCAACATAACTAGACTATAGTGCTTTTACATTGTCAAACTAATTAATGTATTTCACACGTGATTTTAGTCTGGGGATGACCTGAATAAAATGTGACCCAGATGGCCCGACCTGATTTAACCCTGAATTACAATTGAATGCAACAAGACTAAATGTGACTGGATCTGCGATAATCCGACATAATCGTGCAAGCCTAAACTTATAGTATCCAATTTAGATACCATGGGTAAGGAAATTTTCGTGGTAATAATATTTTTGTGGTTGGTCTGAGACCACGAAAATATTTTTAACAAGATTTTTTTTACCACGAAATTTTGGTACCTCAATTATACAGCTACAAAGGATATTAATTAAAGTAAGCATAGTATTAGAATAATTCTTGTGCTTATATATATAGTATTTAAATTTGTATAGTTAACATTGTATTACCCTTGTATCGCCACATGCAAATACAATTCGCTGGTGCCTATAAATAGCTGGCATTATTTACAGTCCAGTCCAATGCTTTGGTCAGCAAGTGATTAATTCTGGTGCCACACCCTGTTCTTCGCCATCTAATTGGAGGCCATCAATTTTCCAGCTACACAGCCAGTGCATCACCAAAAGTATATCTATATATATATAAAGCTGAAAACTGTCTGTCTGTCTGTCTGTCTGACGGTCACGCTGCTTACTCACCAGACTTGGCGCGAATCGACATAGTCTGTGCTGATAATGAAGCGCTCATCATCCGCCTACTCTAAGATTGTTATCACGAGTTCACGCGTGCTTCCGTTCGGTCTCTACAGCGCGTAGAAGGCCAAGGTGTAGAGAAAACTTGAGCAACATTCCTTTGAAAACCACAGCACATACTGTTCAAGTGGTAGAACGCCTGACTAGCGTGTAAGAGGTCGTGGGTTCAAATCCACGTGTTGACAGATTTTTTTCTTTCTACTCAGTACCTTTTTGTGAACACCTTTTTAAAACACGACTTTTAGCTCATCATATCTTGGCATGCAAAGCACGTATCGAGGCGGGACTTTAGCGAAATTAAACGCCCATCATCTGGCAACTCGAGTGTTGTTGTAGCAAATCAATACGTGCTTTTGTTCGCTCTTTATAGGGCGATGAAGGCACTGGTGTAGGGAAGGATCACTGAAAAGTTGAGCTACATTCCTGTCAAAACCACTGATAAACAACTGTGGCGATTTGTGCACCTCCCCTTAACCCCAAGTTATTATAACCAGCCAGGGTTCAATCCCCGCCTAGGTCATAACTTTTTTTTTCACTTTTGGGACCTTTTTGATGCACCTTTTTGCTCTATCTGTTCCATGCAAGTCTTCATCTACAAACTCTTATGATCAGTTTTTCAGCACTGGCACTGAATTACCTCACATAATAGGGACTCTTATAGCACTTTTGGGACAGGGCAGACAAATTGCCAACATATTTGTCCATCTGTGTGTTGGTCCAGTGTGTTGTATTAGAGTAGGTAAAAGCTTCTTTCACCAGTATCCAGAATATCTACATCTTTGTTTTAAGCACATAGGTGTGCACTGACATGAAAAACTGTTTGTTCAGACTCACCTCAATACTGCTGTAGTAATAGGCAGCTTGCATGATTGAACAAATACTACTGTGCATCTGAAAAATGATAATACTGGAACCATGCAGATCCATAGTTTACACCGAGGAACTGCATCTGACCTGGCACAACTGTTTCACTATCCTGCTTACATGCTTTCACTCTAAAGATTCATACATTACCTTATTGGTCAATTACACTGCAGGTGTTTCAAAACTGGGTTTTTGTATGGCAAGAGGTATATGTGTCACTGCAACATCAGAACTGAAAGTGCATAGGACAAGTTCTGAACTTTTGCTTGCCATGCAGTAACTATAACTGCGAATTGTGTTGACTTTAAATTATGCTCAAGTTCATTTCTCTTTGTGACAGTCGGTAAGGTAAACATCAAAATGTAGAAACTGAAACTGTACCGTGTGTATACAACCTGTATGTAATGTAGGGTATACTGTATACAATTGCCTTAGCTCGCATGCAGTTTAACTAATTAGCTAGCCTTGCATGCATGCTTCACTATAAATTATTATGTACTGCATAAGGATCATGTACTTTAAAGCACTATCGACATACATGCTACACAGCAAATATAGGACACTAATATTTATGCTTGGTTCCCAATATATTAATTATTGTTGCATTAGTTCTCATGTAAAGCAGCAAAGGTTCCGTTTGTTCTATACAGCACGTTGAAGTCACTGGTAGGGAAGATGCACTGAATAATTAAACTACATTCCTGTCAAAACCACAAACAATAAACTTTAGTGTTTTGCATCATTAATGACATAAGAAACCTCATGCTCTTTAAAAAATGTGACATCACCATGTACCCTACATAGCTACATTAGCAGTGCTGGTGTTTAATGCTTAGTCCCTCTTTGTGGCATTAAAATGTTTAATGTGGAGATGGTCCTGCACATAGGGCAGGTACCAATGCTAGTGTACTATAAGTGGTATTCCATTAGGAAGTGTAAGTAGAGTCATTAGCTGTAACACCACAAGTAGCGTACATCAGGGGCTTCCCTAAAGAGCGGTAGAGCGGTGCAGCACCGCTCTACTTTACTCAAAATTCTTTTGATGTGGTAAAAGGAATGTATATAATTAACAAACTGACTTTGATGGTGGTAGCAAAATGACACTTTTACCGCTCTACTTTGTCTTGCTGGGGAAAACACTGTACATTCTAACATTGTTTGATATATCATGTGTCAGAGGCCGTTGATATAAGCCAAGCTCATGTGTGTGCTTATATAACTAAATACATGCAATGGTGTTGGTAAGGTGTATTTCATGGTCTCATTAATAAGACCACTTCATTCAAGCAGGTGCTATGATGAACTCCATGACCTTGTTAATAAGACTACTTCATGGCTAAATTCATATTATTTGATCCCATAAGTGGCCCTATTAATGAGGCTTTGCCTTACTTAAATTAAAAATGAATGAGTTGCTAGGCTTATGCCATCCATTATTTCACATGTTACCATGCCAATCATTGACAACAACTGTTCTATGGTAAATGATAATTTAGTAAGTGATGCCCATTTGTGATAGGAGACTGAAGGTTTCTGCACAGGAAATGTTGCTATAGCTAGTCTACAATAAACCAAAGAGAAAGATAACTTTTTAAGATACAATACTAAAAAAGTTCAAGTAAAAATATTTTTACTTGAAAATTTCTGAAATTTTACACTAAAATTTCTCTACCTACAGTATGTCAATGATACTGTTATACAAAAGTGACCTAAGTACATATTATTGTCATTGATTTTAGCTAACTGTCTGTTTCACAGAGGTGAGTAGTTGTTATATTTATATTGTACAGATGACACTTACTCAACTGGAAAGACAACAACTCATTTGTCTGGTGATTTAACAGTGACTTCATCTATGATCTTGAAGCGTGATGAAAAATGGATAAAAAGTTAGTTAATAGTCATACAGTATGGGTAGTACTGTGTAGTAGTGTTCATGAAGGTTTGGGCTTTGTTGCCCAAATATTATACGTCTAGCTATCACCCAAAAACCAGCGTCACATTTCCTTCATTACAGCTTGGCAGTATTTTAGGCATTACCAAGCCCATAAATGTCTTCAGAGCAATCCCAATCCCTTCCAACAAGTTTGTTTGAATGATTTTTTTAAATTATTGAACTGAATTTTTTGCTAACTGACTGACTGACTGCTTGACTGTTTCCTCTGGCCAAGCAAAGCTCGACTGTATGGCTATGGACTTGATTTCTTCACTGTTCGATGTTGCTTTAACCCAAGACGTGTCTTTTTGACAACCACAATAGCTACAATACTTGTTTACCTAAATTATCCTTCTTAATGTGACCGTATATGCTAAAAGGGGTCTTCCACACACATCCAACTCTATGAACTCAGAAGACCGTACCTCAGTGTTCAAGAAACATAGTAACCTGAAACTTTCTCCATCCACTCAGCTGTTGGTGCTCACTACTGACCAAAAGGTAAGTCAAAAGCCATTTCCAATATGAAGTTATGAGTTGTCAAAGTTGGTAAATTGGATGTGTGGAAGATCCCTTTTTGCAAATCCAGTCACCTGTGTGTCGCATTTCTTTCTCCACTATTGTGTAGTTGTTGATTTGCAGTAACTCATGGCATAGTTTCAGTGCTTTATATTTTCCGTAGTGTGACTGGATTGATTGTACAGGCACTTCTTGTACCATTCTTTGTTTCTAATGCTGTATAACAGGCGGAATGTAGCTGAAAAAAGAAGTGGAATAGTGACTTCGCATTTCAGTCATTGATGATAATGGGGGTGCATGTTTAGTCGTGCAATTAATGTGTCTAATGCCATTCTTTCCTTTGATGTAGTATGTGAAAGTAATGAATTGTTACTGCAAGCATCACATGATTTTCCAATATTGTAAAAAGCACATTGCCCCATTAACATTATGTGCAATGGTGGATCCAGGATGGAGCATTTGGCTCCCCTTGTGAAGGAGCCATATGTATAGTTCTTTTGATTGAAATACTAAACCTTGTTAGGCCAAAATCAATTCAATGCATATTACTACCATTTATTGCATGCAAACGTACTTGAAACAAACTGTCACCCAGTGCGTACTAAGCACCTCTGAAAACAATTGTTTATGTTGCTGGTGTTTAAGACTTTCATACTTTTAAAACAACTTTTAAGACTTTACAACCATCTGCAAAGGCAGTGAGACACTGCTAGGAGGTGATAATTTGCTGCTTCAAAATTACAGTAACTAACAAGAGAATCTATGTTCCCCAACTACCCCACAACTTAGCCCCTCCCCTTGCCAGCTCCTGGATCCACCCCTGTTGTACATGGCAAGACATACAGCAAGTGAAATTATTACAACTTTTCTATACTCTTGCTTTTTTTTGGAGAGCTCAGTTGTAAGTTTCAATTATCAAAATAACCTAACCTTTGAATCCTCAATTTTAGGATTTCTTGGTGTGCATACTAGAAATTTAAAGAAACAGTGTAGGAGGCACTATGTATCTTGCTTTGGAAAACATTAGTTATTAAAATTGTATCTTGATGTATTAGTGATTCTACATAATAGTTAGACACCAAGATCAAGGGAACTAAGAGATTTAGTAACTCCGATGGCCCGAGGCTGTAGTGTCCTGAGTGCAGCAAGGGTGCTACTAAGGGCCTGAGGGGATACTAAATTGCTTAGTTCCCATTGGTCGCGGTGTCTGACTTATTTAGACTATGGTTTAAAGTACGTACCTTTATAGCCAGAGCATGAGTGTAGGGTGAAAGAGCAATGCAGAACAGTGGAACGGTTTCTTCCTGAGTCCTTACAGCGCCCACAAAAATAATTATATGACCGGTAACCAGAGTAACGGCTAGAGCTACAGTAGATACACCGCTTAGTCTACTATTTGTCCAGAATTGTTTGCAGAACACAGAGAAGAAGAGTAATACAGTGTTATCAAGTACTGCAGTGTGCCTTTCGTGTTATAATTATTTATCATGTACAAAATTGCTTGAGGGCAGGTGACTAAGTGAACATGTGTGTAGGTGACTAAGTGGTTTAGTTAAATGAGCCGTGCCATAATCTAAACAGATGTAATTGTACAAAAAAGATGATCTACATACATATTACTATACAATACTGTTATAAAGCATACTTTATGTAACAACTTTAAACAGGTTGTAGGACCAGGTGTCCTACAGACCTTCAGCACTTGTGCTGTAAAGCCTTAATAAAAAATAAATTATAAAAGTTACTTAGCTACGTTTTGTACTGCAATTCTTTTGAATGAACTGAAGTGTTCTTTGGCCTCATAACACAATCAGGTGTCTTAGCTGTACTTATCTGACTGTTTTTTTTATTTTTTTTTATAGCTGATTACATCAGCATTGATTTTACCAAATACTCGGATGTTTCACTTGCATTTTCTGCTTTGATTGGTAAATTTCAAGTAGAAGTAAACCATTCACATTTTCAAACCATCAGAAGTCTATGCTTGAACCGAGCTGGACCTACCTTGAAGAAAGGAATCCAAGAAACTCATGATATCATTAGCCTATTAGATCTACTTGCTTCTAATAACATTTATTTTAACTGGATGAACATAAAATATTTAGAAACTATAGCCACCGCAATATATGCTGTGTCTGGAAACAACAAGTTTGAGGTATTAGTGCAAAATTACAAGGATGCTATATTTTCTAGAACACTGAATCAAGTGTGGGGTGATATTCCTTCATATCATCAAGTGAGATCTAAATATTTTGCTAAAATACGAGCTGTTTTTTGTGACAAAGATCCCAACAGTGTAACGGTAAATGAAGTATTAACTCAGTGTAAACCCTGTTTAATAAAAAGCATAGCCTTGGATATTATGCTAATAGAGGAAGGATCTCTGAGTATTTCCTGGCTAATTTCATCTGATAAAGTTTATCAAGCTTTTCTATCTTTATTAACTGTACCTCAAGAACGCCGACAAGATGATTTTCTGCAAGTTGGTGCTTGGGTAGTTTATCACCCTCAAGTAGTTCTGGTGGAGCAAAGGAAACTTTATAGTTAGTTTATCTATTTTGTGTTTGTTTTGTATGCAAGTACATTATGTTTCTTTTCCAGGATCAATATCAACTTCTACCATGCTAATTGGCTATTATCATGGCTTGCTATTAACTATTATCAATGCTGAACAGTTAGTTAACAAAATGTGCTCTAGTGATCTACTAACTGCAGATGATAGAGCTCTTATTTTCAGTGGCTATAGTGCCTATCAGAATAAATACATACTGCTGGAAACTTCCAAGCACTTTGATGTGAAAAAGTTAAGAGTGTTTTGCAAATTAATGCAAGAATTGTATCCACAGATTGGTTTACAATTAAATGAAGGTATATATAGACACAATTATGTATGATTAACAGGTTTTTGCTATTGAAGTCGTCACCGTTGCAATTGACTTGTCCTGTTTGCAATTGAATTTGTCACTTTTGCAGTAAAATTCATTGCTTTTGCAATTTAATTTGTCGCCTTGGCAATTGAATTTGACGCACTTGCAGTAGAATTAGGCGAGAATTGGTTGTATTTGTACGTCATGACTGATTGTTTTACAAGCCAAAATAGAAGCAAATTTCTTTCAGTAAGTTATTGGTGGCGTACATCCATGTCTGTATGAAGTCATTTCTAAAGGATTTACTGGGTATCTAGTGTTTTCAGAGGTGTAAAATTTAGGTGTGCACCTGATGGCAAAATTTCTGCCAATAGTGAACTACAGTGGTAGGAATCCTTATCAAGCAAATAAACTACTGAATACAACTAACTAAGTACTACAAGTTGTTGTTAGTCAACAATTGTTTCAGCTGCTTCACATAGTGTTCTTGGTTTGCCAGGTGCTCACTAATTAGTCATGACGAAATTTCCTGCAAACATGCTAATGCAATAATAGTGCCTAATTCTACTGCAAGCACATCGAATTCAATTGTCAAGGCAACAAATTCAATCACGAAAGTGACAAATTTTACTGCAAAAGTGACAAATTCAATTGCAAACAGAACGAAGTTGATTGCAAAGGTGACAAAATTAATGGCAAAAATCTGTAATACATGTGCATGTACATATAGTATTACGTCAAGACACACAGTAGTGTACTGTGTGACCCGAACATGCCACACCAGTGTTATTAGCACAAAGAATAGTACTGCAAATTTTAAGTGTATAGTTAGCTCCATGCTACCTTCATAGTTTTTGCTGTGTAAATTCCCTCCACCTTCAGTAGTCTATACATACCATAATCACCAAAGGCATTCCCAAAATATGAGGCCTCAAAATTTAACTAAGCTTCGTTTTTTTCTTTTTTCTCTCCTTCTTTTGCACACTTGCAAAACTACTATAAAACATTGATGCATTATTTGAAAATATTACACACTTTTGAAGGGTTTGGAGATGCATTTTGGTACGAAGTTTGGTTTGGATATGATAAACAGTTGTGCATGGAGCTATTAATGATTATGCAGTAAAAAAAGGCAGATTTGTTTAGGGTAATGTAAGTATAAACTGAAAATCAGTATATGCATAGGCGAACCATAGTAGCTAAAGCTTTTGTAATTTGAAAGATCAGAGTAACAGCCACAGAGTTATATAGTGCAAACCAAGCATTTTAAACAATCAAGTGCACAATCAAGATTCAATTCTATTATTTTGCCATGTCCACAGGAAAAATTGTTTATAGGACCAAGTTGAAAATTGGCATGTACGTAGTTGTACTCATCACAACTTAAACCTTTTGTGGCTGCAAGTGAATCAGAGCAAGCAAATTTCAAGCATGTGTTATAATGCATGATCAAAATGCTCTAATAAAACAGTCACTCTTTATGTACATATATCATAAATAACAGTACAATAAATTAATCAATTCTTAGTAATCAGGCATACGAAGCAGCCTGCATATGTGAAATGAAGGCTTTGTAAACACTGTATTACACTGTCAAGAAGCTAAGCTTTATGTTGAAGCCGCTATTTTCGAAATTAGGGTTTTAAAGAACACATTGTGAAGAATTTTCCTAATAGGCTATAAGTAGGGTTGGCAATGAAAAAATCAACCCCCTCTGGATTAGCTTGTAACACTCAGGGGAGCCTACCAATGGTCTAGTTTTAAACAGTGGGTTTGGTAGAGAACAAATGCTTTCCATTTGGGATATAGCTGTGTTGTAAATTTTGATGGAATTCATAAGAAAAGAGCATCTAGAATATTGTCCGATGCTTTTGGGGGTTATTTGGTAAGGTGCTGTATAAAATACAATTCCTTAAAAGGTGATTCGCTGTACTTCATTTTTGCTAAAACAGCACTTGACTGGTCTGCAATAAAAAAAGTTGACCCACTGAAACTCACTTACTTAACGAAGTCCAAGGTTTGTTTACTAACTCCCTGGCACCTTTTTGGACCTTACTTATTTCCAGTGTTCGTGTGCTGATGCTCTCGCTCACGCTATTATTTAGAAACTCACAGCATCTGTTTCCCCAAGAATACTCATCCATTTTTAATAGTATAATGACTATCATGTAATGTATCATTCATGGAAGCATTGGAGTACGCTAAACAGCATCGCTCATGCTGCTGCCCATTTTATTTATTTAACAACCTGAAAAATCGTGAAAAATTAAATGTGTGCTACAGAAACAGCAAGGGGAATCACTGTATTATTAGCCTACGGTTTTGATGTCGACTTCAATAGGATTGATTACCCAGAGTTGGAGGAGAAATTATAGAGGATGATTTTTTCATTTGCAGTCATTTCCTGGCTGCCACCTTTGATTTCACAACCTTTTAACCCAGGCTTTTTAAGGCCATACCTTTCTTAACAGCCTGGCTGGGTATCACTTCTTTTTGTAATTGCAAGTTCCAAAGCCAGCCTATCGTTGGCCTTGATACTTCCTTTAACTTTTTTCTCCTTTACTACAGGAATCGTCAAAGACTGCGTGGCTATATCTATTTACAAAGAATTGGAATAAGACAAATTTTGAAGGCCCAATGATAGCTGGGTAGATTCACCTCAGAAAAAAGTCATTATTAGGAAAGGGAGATGTCCTACTCTGAGGAAGTTTCCACAATAGTTAATTATCATTCAATCACTATTGAGCTACAGATTAGAGCTGGGCGGTATTGATAAATAACAAACAGTATACCTTCCATAAAAAGTATCATGGTATTACTAAATATTGTGGTATTAATGTAAAAGCCATTGGTATTAAAGTAACTGCCATTTACCTCAACAAAAGCACCAAATACCCATGGTAGCTCAGCAAACCTCAGGTACAAATTACCACAAACAAACTTGTTTACATAGTTTGGTTAGCTGACTACATCAGCACTGGCCTACAAACATTGTCACATGTCTGGTTACCTTCTAAGTATGGGATGAAACAAGCCCACAGGGAGGCCATAGTGCCCAGATGATATGGCAGTATTTAAAAAAACAGGCGGTATCAAAACTGGTATGACTTAAATATCACAGATTACTAACAATACCGGTATATTACCCAGCTCTACTACAGATACATGATAATGGCGTTTACTTGGTTTCTTAAAATGAGTATGTCACATGTCTGCACTGGCTGTACTTGGCTGCATGACACATTTGATATAGGCTATTTCATAATTTTATATCGCCCAGCTCTACTACAGATACATGATAACGGCGTTTACTTAAGTTTCTTAAAATGAGTATGTCGCATGTCTGCACTGGCTGTACTTGGCCGCATGACACATTTGATATAGGCTATTTCATAATTTTTGTAGTACTCTAATAGAGCACACTTTTTTCTGAGCACTTCAATACAATGCCTATACAATTTTATACAATTTCCACTGACCAGGGGGTAGCCAGCGCCCACGCAAAAATCCAACATGGTGTACGAGAGTCCCAATAATTAAGTATTTCAAAACGTATTTCTGTATTTCAATAAATATTTCATGTATTTATAATTGGATTTCTCAGATAGGTGTACGAGAGTCCCAAGACGTTAGCTACCCCTCGCACTGATATATCATCATTCTGGTGTATAAAAGAACTTTCATTTATAAGGTAGAAATTAAGTAACGTGAGCAACTGACAACAGTGACAGAGTGGCACAACGCTTGAGTATATAGGTGTGGAGGTGCCTGGTTCGAAATCTGGAGAATTTTTTTCCAACATTTTTGTGCATGTTTGTTACTTCTCAGTGACTGTTCTATTAGAGTATCTCAATCATGTTTTTTGGGTTTTTTTTACGTGTTTGGTTTTGCTTAGGCCACTCCAAGAAAATTCTTTGTTTCCCATTTCATTGATCTCAAAACTGTGTGCAGGTGAGTGGTTCATTATTCATTATAGCTATGCTATTAATTTCAAATCCATGACCCACACAACAGCTGTTAGAGATAAACTAAGGGCATGAAGTACAGTATTAAAGCTCCATGGGTTATGACTCTGAGGTTATTGCTAGATATGGTGCCTGTGTACAACTGCTACACATTCACATGATAATAATGAATAAAAATAATGTTCAATTTACAGCATAATGAATAAAACCATGAGGAAGAGAATCTGCATGCGGGCGGGAAATGGGAAACAATGAATTTTCTTGGAGTGGCCTTATATCTCCTTAGCTAATACTCTTAGTACTTTCAAACTACAAAAGGTTTGCACTATGATAATAACTTTATGTAACTTCATGTACAGACAGATTTTCAAGTTATTCCGTCAAGCGGATTACCCTGTAGGGGTGACAAAAAAATTGCTTTTGAACACATAATTCTGTTGTTCTTAGTTCAATATGTATATGGGCTATAGGTGTGCTGCGTTATGCTCTTACTGCCCTTCAAATTTGAAGCTAATCGACTAATTTGCATGTGCTAGCTATAGTGAGTGAAGAAAAAGAAGCCAGAAGAAGATGAAACAAAATACAAAGAAAATAAGACAAACTTTGAAGATGAATATCTCAGTGATGGCTGGATGGATTCAACTCATATTTGGAATAGGATGTACCCTACCCCGAGGGAGTTTCTGCAGCAAAACCGGTTAATTTTCATTCTGGCACTATTGAGCTACAAATGCATGAAAACAGTATTTTCTTGGTTCCTATAAAATACACACTTGTCCGTTACTCGTCCACACTAGCTGTACACGACACACTATTGTGTGTCCTGATCAGTGTTGGGGCTACTTGGGGGTGACGCATTACTTATGTAACGAGTTACATAATATTATTACTTTTGTGGTAACTAAGTAATATAATGAAATATGCTGTAAAAGTAAGTTACTTTACTTACAAATGTAACGTGTTACATAAGTAATAAAGTTACTGTAATGAATTGGATATTAAGTAATTACAAGTAACCAAAGTTATTAATCTCGTTACTAATCCACTGAATAATACCTAGCCACAACAAAGTAACAAAGCCCACCTCAAACTAATGACTGAAGCTTATTGTCTCTTGAATACAATTATAACCAAGATTTACACATTGTCCAACAATGCACTCATGTCACATGATAAGGTGGTAGTTGCACACGTGACAGCTTAAGGCTGTGGACGCAAAATAATATAATATGTAATATTATTATTGTTACTGTATTTTATGGGTAATATGTAACCGTAACGAAATAGTTTTGGTTGCAAGTAATAGTAATCCACTCAAAAACAGCCAAGCTGTAAAAAAAAGAGTGCGGCCCTCAAAAGCCTGGGTGAAAAAAGTTGTGAAATCAAAGGTGGCGGCCAAGAGATGGCTGCAATGATGTTAATGCTAATAAATTTTAACAATGCACACAGCCATTATTAAAAAATTTTAGCATTGACATCATTGCAGCCATTTCTTGGCCGCCACCTTTGATTTCACAACTTTTTTTACCCAGGCTTTTGAGGGCCGCACTCTTTTTTTACAGCTTGGCTGTTTTTTGAGTGGATTTCACTTTTTTTGTATTTTCAAAAACCAAATCCTGCACGTTTTTACTGGGATATGATTTCCAGGCTGTTGTATCACAAGTTTTGCTAGTATAGCACTTATTATGATGATTATGATGATGATGATGATGATGATTGGTGCGAGTCAGTCAAACTAGTCTGCTCGCAGACTGCCTGGGGGCGAAACTAAGATAATACTACAAATATACCACTGATCGATACGAAAATGGCCTTGATTTGATGAAATAGCTACTAGATTGAGCCTCAAAGTGTTGCAATAATAGTATGAGGCTAATGCTCTAATAAAGTGCACGTTTTTGCTTTTGCTGAAATCATCTAATAGAACACACAGAATGTTCTAGAACAATCTAGATTTTCTATTGGTAGATCAGTTTTACTTATTAAGCTAGAATTTTCATTTATAAGGTAGAAATTAAGTGAAATGATCAGCCGAGATAGCAGTGGTTCAGTGGTTAAGGATGCAGGCGTTAGGTATGGAGGTCCTTGGTTCAAACTCTGGTTATGATCAGTTCATATTTTTTTCCGACATTTTTTATGCATCTTTTTTGCCCCCCAGTGACTGCTCTATTAGAGTATCTCGATCCTGCAATTTTACACTTGCTCGGTTTTTGCTTTATAACTTTGTAGCTGTAAGTCTGTTGCTGTTCTAACCACCAAAAGGCACTCCTACGATGATCAGCCTATGCACACACAAATTTTCAAGTTATTCCTCTACTCGATTTACCCTGTAGCCGTGACTAAAGTTTCATCTATTTTTACGTGAATAAATGCTCATAACTCCTTGGATATTTATCAGATTCGTAGCAAACTTGGTACACGAATGTACCTTTATATGCTCTGTACTTGTGCCAAATATCGATACAATGGAGGTACAAGTTTGTGTTTTATAGCAATTTTTGCAAAGTGTGCAAAAAGAAATCGAAGCCCTCATAGCCCCCCTACGGCGAAGAAAAAAACAAAGAAATTAAAACGAAACTTTGGCCACTCATATCTCAAAATCAGCTAGGGAGATTTCCTTTAAATTTGGTATGTGGTGTGGCCTACCTAGTGGGCACCTCTGTAGTGAAACTAATTCCAATCGGATAAAGGATCATGGAGCTACAAAGATGTGAAAATTGCATTTTCTTTCTTCCTGTAAATATACTCATGGTGTGGCGCGCCGGCTTCTTGGACCGCACGACACACTACCATGTGTCTTGATATGTAACGAGTTACTTTTAAAAAGTAATTGCCCCAACACTGGTCCTGATGGACGTAATACAACAAAAAACAACAACCAAAAAACAGCATAATAGGCTTCATAGGATACCAGAAATAATGAATTCCTTTGAAGAGAAAGGGTGTGTCCTGTACTTACACAAACAAAAATGAAGGGCAGCCTTAGGCTTTCTCTAAACAATTTGTATGAGAAAACACAATAGACACACTATATATAAAACTGTTGAAAAGATACTTCTGTGAATAATTTTGCGGTTTGTTATAGTTACAGTACACTTCCTTAAGTACATTAACAGTGCATAGCAATATAATTATCAAATTATAAATATAATCCTTGAATTACGAAATATGCTAAATTATCGTATTTACAAAGCATGAATATAAACTAAATTATAATACATCAACCTATTTAGTAAGTATGGGATAGTATTAACTGCATGGGCGCTTGAAGTGGCATAACATCAACTTGTTGTTGTTTTTTTATCACAAACTTCTTGTAAAAAGGAAACAAGACAGGCAACTGGCCATAGCTGACTTTGGGGCTTGCCAATGCTAGTACTGATACAAGCTGTGAAAAGAGTGCGTCCCTAAAGCTAGGATGAAAAAGTTGTGAAATCAAAGTAGTGGCCAAGAAATGGCTGGAATAATGTTAATTATATTGTTGTTTTTAGTAATTGCACTGTCACCATTCATACCATTGATTTCGCTACTCTTTGAAGGTTGTGACCAAGAAATGGTTGTGATAATATTAATGCCAATCATATTAATAATTACACCATCATGTTGTGCCAAACCAGGTCATGGTGCATGCCCACATCCTGTTATAGACCATCTGTGGGTGCACGCCTAATTTCCTGAAGTTAGTATTTATGTGTCTGACTGTGTGCATGATTGCATGTCCACACACCTACATGAACAAACAAACTTCATGCTATAGACTGTATTCAAAGTTAGCTTTCTTATAAATGGTTTTTGGTGTCTTTAGAAGATGTAGCCCATCACTAAAACAGCCTAATAAGGACTTGCCATTTTGCTATAACAGGCATTTAACAACTAAAAAAGCAGTGTAGACTAGGCATTTTATATAACTAGCATATCCATTTGATTTTAAATGGGGCTTGTCCCTTTAGTAGAGCAGCTAAGCAGCAAAACTTGTTCACTTTGTGATAAAAGCACCAAATTTTTGTGGAAGTTGAGTAAGGTATATTAAGTGATTTGAGATATGGTGCCACATCAAAATCATTGCCTTAGGAAACTTTTAAAACAGATTATAAAGCCATTTCTGGTTTGCCTTGAAACCATACAAGTACATATAATACTGTGATTTTATTTCAATATTACTGATAAAATCAGAAAATTTTTTAAAATGTGGCAATATAAACTGTTTTAGTTACTCTACTGAGGTGCTGTCTAAAAGTACAGGCAAAATCCATAGAAATAACATGCTATATGTATGGCTTCATACAGCATAGACCTCCGTGCTTCATAAGATTGCAGCCTATGGGTTGGACGATATTTCAATAAATCATCAATATCACCTGATCAAGTGCCCACAGTACAATTATTGCATGTATTTATAGCCTTCACATTATTATCGCATAGGCAATATGTGACTGGATCTGCTAAAAGAGGTCATAACTCATCATGTGTTTAACCTATTGTCTTAAAATTACATCCAGGAATAGTGCTATGTTAGGAGTGTAATGTGTCCCAATTTCAGGCTGGTACCATACTCACAAGTCGAGTTATGGATTGCCAAATACATGCAATTGGAAAATTTATAAAGACCTCTTTTTGCAGATCCGGTTATCACATTTTACAATAATTATTGCACTTATCGTCTATAATTTGTGTTTATTCTGGGCCTCATATTTGATACAGTTCATTATACTATTGCTAACCGTGTCAGTAATTTAACTTATCAGCAAAAGGCTTTGTTTGTAAAGCAATTCTCAGTGAAATTTCCAAACTATGTAGTTGTGTTTCATTTTTCAAATGCAATATTGCAATAATTGCATGTCACAAATTAAATATCACTCAACCCTACTGACCTGGTTCGACACCTGCCTCGTCCGGCTTTTGGAATTGACCATCTTTTGCTTAAGATGTGAAGTTTCAGTATGTTTAGTATTGGGTATTTTATGGCTTCTCATATGAATTTTCTATTAGTTTTATTTGTTAGGTTTTGTGCATGATACGATCAGTGATTTTATGGCACCCTATCTAATATGAAATAATATGAATCAAGCAAACATTGTCCCAAGTTTGGTGCTTTTATCAAGAAGTGAATGATTTCTTGCACTTAGCCGCTCTACTACTTTGGTATGTTTGCAACAAAGAAAGCGGTCTTGATACTTTGTCTAGAGAATTGCTTAAGAAAACATGATAGACATGCAAACTATAAACTGTTAAGAATATACTTCTGTTTGTAATTTGTGATTTAAAGTGGTTTGTTCAAGTTACACTTCCTTAGTAATACATAGCAACAACGTTGATGACTTGCAAAATAATTAGAGAATTACCAAATACTTTTATAAGTAATAATTTGCATATATTATTGCGAAGCAAGATAAAATAATGGCGGAGTATAAAAGGAAAGTAGTTATCATACAGTACAGTGGTACTATGTATTAGGGAATGTGGAAGGTTCCACTTTCTTACAAAAAATAAATATTGACAGCCTCACAATACCTTCATGGCAGTAAGGGCTAGGTATTAAATAAGCACAAAATGCCCTCAGTACAATCCCAAATGCTTCTTTTAGGTTTTTACAAAATAGTTTTTATTCAGTGGAATTTTCTACCAACTGAATGCCTGCCTGCCTGCCTGCCTGCCTGCCTGCCTGCCTGCCTGCCTGCCTGCCTGCCTGCCTGCCTGCCTGCCTGCCTGCCTGCCTGCCTGCCTGCCTGCCTGCCTGCCTGCCTGCCTGCCTGCCTGCCTGCCTGCCTGCCTGCCTGCCTGCCTGCCTGCCTGCCTGCCTGCCTGCCTGCCTGCCTGCCTGCCTGCCTGCCTGCCTGTCTGGCTAGTAATGTTCTTCATTTGTTTATAGCACTGTGTATCATGTTGATAGTAGCTGAAAACAAAACATAATGGCCACTTCACTTTGTGCTATATATTAATAGTTGGGGCTAGGGGTGGGCGGTATCTCGGTTATATCGTAAAACCGCGATATTCTGATGTAACGATACCAGTATCGTCAAAAATTCTTGGAAACGATATTATCGTGATATCGTGATTATCGCGGTGTTCTTCAATAATCAAGACACACGGTAGTGTGTCGTGCGGCCCAAGAAGCCGGCGCGCAACCCCGTGAGTATATTGACAGGAAGAAAGAAAACGCAATTTTCGCACCTCCGTAGCTCTGTGCTGGCTTGATGAAACAACACGAATTTTGCTGTGGACACTCCCTCCACCTTCAGCACTCCACATTCCAAATTTGAGCGAAATCGCTTCAAGCGTTCCCGAGATATGCGACTTCAAAAATTGGCTTAGTTTCTTCGTTTTTTTTCTTCTTATTTTTCTTCCTCTTTTCGCACACTTACAAAAACTGCTATAAAACGCGAACACCTTATCCGATCGCCTTGAAATTTGGCACACAGAAGGGGGGTATAAAGGCGCATCTCTGTACCAACTTTGGCTGGAATACGATAAACAGGCAAAGAGTTATGAGCGATTATTCACGAAAATAACACCAATATGTTGTCACGCCTACAGGGTAAACCGCGTATGGGAAGAAGCTGAAAATCGGTGGGTGAATAGGTTAACTATTGAACCTCAAACCTTTTGTGGTTTGAAAGAAATCGAGCTAAAAACCAGGAAGATACAACGAAAAAACCAACAGTGTGTAACAATTACGCAATCGAGATTAGCTAATAAAAAACGACTGCTTGCCACGCCTACCAGGTAAACCGCTTGGGGTAATGCTTTGAAAATCGCTGTACAGATGGAGTTATCATCTCAGAAAGGCTCTTCAATGGTGTAGAAGAATCAGACTTAAAGCCACGGAGTTATAACACGAAATCCAACTTGGTGTAGCAAGTGCGAGATCGAGATACTCTAATAGAGCAGTCATCCTAATAGAGCAGTCACCCTGAACAGAATTCAAGAGATCAGTTAGAAATAAGTAACCTGTATAGAGGTCAGCTACAAACAAATCACCCTGTAGAGAGTTCAGCTACAAACAATTCACCCTGTTCAGACATCAGTTAGAAGAAGTTTTCTTGTAGAGAGTTTAGTTACAAACAAATCACCCTGTTGAAAGATCAGCTAGAAGATGTCACCTTGTAGATAGTTCAGTTACAAAGAAACCACCGTGTAGAGAATTCAGCTACAAACTAGTGACCCTGTAGATACATCAGCTAGAAGAAGTTACCTTGTAGAGAGTTCAGCTACAAAGAAACCATTCTGTAAAGAGCTCAGCTGTAAACAAATCACCTATACAGAATTCAGGTACAAACAAATCACCCTGTAGAGAGATCAGCTAGAAGAAGTTACCTTGTAGATAGTTCAGCTACAAACAAATCATCCTGTAGAGAGATCAGTTAGAAGAAGTTACCTTGTAGATCGTTCAGCTACAAACAATTCACCCTGTAAAGAGATCAGCTAGAAGAAGTTACCTTGTAGAGAGTTCAGCTACAAAGAAACCATTATGTAGAGAATTCAGCCGCAAACAAATCACGTGTAGAGAGTTCAGCTACAAACAAATCTCCCTGTAGAAAGATCAGCTAGAAGAAATCACCTTGTAGAGAGTTCAGCTTCAAAGAAACAATCATGTGAGAGTTCAGCTACAAACAAATTGTCCTGTAAAGAGATCAGCTAGAAGAAGTTACCTTGTAGAGAGTTCAGCTACAAAGAAACCATCATGTAGAGAGTTCAGCTACAAACAAATCACCCTGTAGAAAGATCAGCTATAGAAGAAATCACCTTGTAGAGAGTTCAGCTACAAAGAAACCATCATGTAGAGAGTTCAGCTACAAATAAATCGTCCTGTAGAGAGATCAGCTAGAAGAAATTACCTTGTAGAGAGTTCAGCTACAAAGAAACGATCATGTAGAGAGTTAAGCTACAAACAAATCTCCCTGTAGAGAGATCAGCTAGAAGAAGTCACCTTGCAGAGAGTTCAGTTACAAAGAAAGCACCATGTAGAGAGTTCAGCTGCAAACAAATCATCTGTAGAGAGTTCAGCTAGAAACAAGTCACCTTGTAGAGAGTTCAGCTAGAAGAAACTACCATGTAAAGAGTTCAGCTGCAAACAAATCACCCTGTAGAGAACTCAACTACAAACAAATCGCCCTGTAGAAAGATTAGCTAGAAGAAGTTACCTTATAGGGAGTTCAGCTACGAACAGATCACCCTGTAGAGAGTTCAGCTATAAACAAATCACCCTGTAGAGAGTTCAGTTACAAAGAAACCACCATGTAGAGAGTTCAGCTGCAAAAAATAAATCACTCTGTAGAGAATTCAGCTAGAAGAATTCACCTTGTAGAGAGTTCAGCTGCAAATAAATCACCCTGTAGAAAGTTCAGCTATGAACAGATCACCCTGTAGAGAGATCAGCTAGAAACAAGTCACCCTGTAGAGAGTTCAGCTAGAAGAAATTACCTTGTAGAGAGTTCAGCTACAAAGAAACCACCATTTAGAGAGTTCAGCTGCAAACAAATCACCCAATAGAAAGTTCAGCTATGAACAGATCACCCTGTTGAGAGTTCAGTTAGAAACAAGGAATCCTGTAGAGAGATCACCTAGAAGTATCACCTTGTAGAGAGTTCAGCTACAAACAAATCACCTGTAGAGAGTTCAGCTACAAACAAATCACCCTGTACAGAGATCAGCTAGAAGAAGTCACCTTGTAGAGAGTCCAGCTATAAAGAAACCACCATGTAGAGAATTCAGCTGCAAACAAACACCCTGTAGAGAACTCAGCTACAAACAAATCGCCCTGTAGAAAGATCAGCTAGAAGAAGTTACCTTGTAGGGATTTCAGCTACAAACAAATCATCCTGTAGAGAGTTCAGCTACAAAGAAACCATTCTTTAAAGAGCTCAGCTGCAAATAAATCACCTGTACAGAATTCAGCTACAAACAAATCACCCTGTAGAGAGATCAACTAGAAGAAATTACCTTGTAGATAGTTCAGCTACAAACAAATCACCCTGTAGAAAGATCAGTTAGAAGAAGTTACCTTGTAGTGAGTTCAGCTACAAAGAAACCATTTTGTAAAGAGCTCAGCTGCAAACAAATCACCTGTACAGAATTCAGCTATGAACAAATCACCCTGTAGAGAGATCAGCTATAAGAAGTTACCTTGTAGATAGTTCAGCTACAAACAAATTTTCTCTGTAGAGAGATCAGCTAGAAGAAATTACCTTGTAGAGAGTTCAGCTACAAAGAAACCACCATGTAGAGAGTTCAGCTGCAAATAAATCACCTGTACAGAATTCAGCTACAAACAAATCACCCTGTAGAGAGATCAGCTAGAAGAAATTACCTTGTAGAGTTCAGCTACAAAGAAACCACCATGTAGAGAGTTCAGCTGCAAAGAAATCACCCTGTAGAAAATTCTGCCAGAAACAAATTGCCCTGTAGAAAGATCAGTTAGAAGAAGTTACCTTTTAGAGAGTTCAGCTACAAATAAACCATTCTGTAAAGATCTCAGCTGCAAACAAATCACCTGTACAGAATTCAGCTACAAACACATCACCCTGTAGAGAGATCAGCTAGAAGAAGTTACCTTGTAGATCGTTCAGCTACAAACAATTCACCCTGTAGAGAGAGCAATTAGAAGAAGTCACCTTGTAGAGTGTTCAGTTACAAAGAAACCACCATGGAGATTTCTGTAATCAATATATGTGACCGGATTTGCGAAAAGGGGTCTTCCACACACATCCAATTCTGTAAACATTGGAGACCATAACTCAGTGTTCAAGTAACATATTAACCTGGAAATTTCACCATGTATTCAGCTATAGTGGTGCTCACCACTGCCCAAATTTCAAGGCAATAGCTCTTTCCAATCTGAAGTTATCAATTGTCAAAGTTGGCAAATTGGATGTGTGTGGAAGACCCCTTTCGCAAATCCGATCACATATGTATTATAAATATAATTTGTACATTTACTGATAAAATATTTAAAGTACATCTACTTCATCTTTTCTTCTTCCTGTAGTAAAGAAAAAAAAACATAGGTTAAAAAAGTCCCAAAGCTGGCCATAGGCCGGCTTTGGGGTATACAAATACAAAAAGAAATGAAATCTAATCCAAAACAGCTAAGCTGTAAAAAAAGTGTGCGGCCCTCAGAAAGGCTATGGTGAAAAAAGATGTGAAATCCAAGGTGGCGGCCAAGAAATGGCTGTGATGGTAGGTTAATGGTAAAAATTTTAATAACGACAATTCAGGTGAATTTTTGTGCCACTTCACAAAATTTACCTGAATTGTCATTATTAAAATTTTTACCATTAACCTACCATCACAGCCATTTCTTGGCCGCCACCTTGGATTTCACATCTTTTTTCACCATAGCCTTTCTGAGGGCCGCACACTTTTTTTACAGCTTAGCTGTTTTGGATTAGATATTCGTATTAGCTAACTACTGTAAACATAGTGCTGCTGTTTAACTCCAGGAAAGATCGAGATACTCTAATAGAGCAGTCACCTATATACTCTAATAGAGCAGTCAAGTAACTTTATAGAGCATTCATGCGAATATGAAAGTAGCTACTTAAGGGATTTATTATTTAGCATTTTTATTGAGGAAAGAATATTTCTGCACATTGTGGCATTATAGCTAATAAAACGTGCATGGGTGAATGAGCTTTTGTTGCTATAGTTAGCAGTCATTTAGTCATGCATGGGAATCTGTAGAGCTCCTGAATTTATGTCATGCACTTGGGTGTGTAAGACACATCCTCTCCATGCTTAATTGTAGGTCTAGCTAATTTTTATATCTCCATGTATAGTTCAATAAATGGTTAATGCCATGTACATGTATTTTTGCACATCCATCATGTTGCTGCAGGTTATATCACTTGTGTAGCTAGGTGTAGTTTCATAGTAGAGCATCTGTCAAAATATGAAAAAAATATCGTGATAATTAGTAATATCGTGATATTTTCCCCATGATATATCGTGATAGTAAAATTTCAATACCGCCCAGCCCTAGTTGGGGCAAGCATTCAGACAAAGTGGCTCCATTCTTTGTTTTGATGCAGTATGCTCAGGTTCACCAGTTGTAATTGTGTTACAATAAGTAAACAAATAGGCATTTTTAGCAATCTATATTTCCCCATTTAAATTCCTATAGTTTTATTTATCTTATCAATTGTATTCCACAGTTCACCAACAAGGGTTAATATTTAATACTATTAACTTTTGTTGCATTGGTTTAATTATATCACAATGTGGTGGGTTGATCTTCCTTTCCAAAGCAAAGTGGTGTGTATAAATTCTTTACTAGACCTGAGCTTATTATGCTTTGAATTGCCTATTATGCTTTTGAGCAATGCTCCAAAATTTCCTGTATTAAGCACATTATCTGCTAGAATAAATGATAAAAACCACCAAATTTTATACATTTATAAAGCAAATGTGCCATTATGGGATCTATAGCAATGACTACAGTAAGCTTGTGCTCAAATTATGGCCAGTTGTCCCTTCCATTAAACAAATTTATGCTCTTAGAAAAATTTATCTTGACTGGCATATTAGAATATATAACATCATGTGAACATTCTATTAAAGATTTTCAGCATAAGGTGACTGTTCTATTAGAATGTCTCGGTCTTTAGCCACTCTTCCCTTCAAAGGTAGTTGCAAATCTGATTTTGCCTCTTATTAGTCTCTATACCCCAATCTGCACTATGCAGCTTTTCTGATACCCAAAATGTGCCTATTATACTGCAACTTTATTATGCTCGATGCTTTACCTATCTATTATGTCCTGGCATTACCAGTGCAGGCCTAGTCTTACTCATGTACTTTTGTGTAGCACTACAATTTGATACTTCACAAAGTACAACCGTCAGAGAATTACATGATGATCAGGAGATGCCTGTGTTCACTTATGATCAGCATATGTTTTTCAAAACAACATTAGTTAATATTGCTTACTCCCACCTGGTTGGTCAGGTATGGAAACTTCTGCAACATTGTGATTATGAGCAGTTGTTGGAGCAATGTAGAGAGATAAATGCCAGTGAAGAGCATGGTATTAAACTATTTTGTGATAATCAGTTGAAAAGATATGATAACACACTTTCACTGATGCAGGGTTTATGTTGTTATGCTACCTGGAGTGACCACTCCATTCTCAGAGAATTGTGCAGCTGCTCCACTGAAGCCACTAAATTGCTTGATGAGTTTGATTCCAGATTGGATTACTTAGAGCCTGTTTCATCCTATCCCATACCCCAACTGTCATCTGATATGATCCCCTTTGCTACCAGTGTGCATACTGTGTTGGCCATCAGATGTAACCAGGAACTGTACAACTGTACCCTCCAGTTTGTGTATGACATGAGGTCACTTGTTGTGGAGAAGTGTAGTATTACATTACATTGCCTGCAGTTACTTGCTATCAGAGCCAATCCTACCATAATTTATTGGACTATTCCATATTGTGTTGTGGAGATAATCAGAAATGCACTATCACTATATAGTGAGTACTTGTACTCAAAAGGAGTAGTGGAAGTTTTTGCATACCCGGATCCACTGCTGACAAGTAGTGATGGTATTAGTATGTTGTCATTGGCTTTTAATGGAAAGGTATGGTTGTCTGTCTGTAATGTATCAGACCATAAACGTATACAACAGACCAACTGTAAACAAAAGAACAACAGATACTTATGTTTTTAAGTTATTAGACTTTATTCAGGCTACTTTGGTTGGGTAATAAATCTCATGTACTCCACCTTGTTTTCTAATATACTCCACGCCTTCAGGCACAATATAACATATGCTCAAACCTAGATTTATCCAATCAGTATGCATTTTTCACATGTAGTGATGTAACAAGGGCACTTATTTTGTCATGTGAGCATGCATAGTTGCCATGGCATTAGTATTATTGCAAGAAAACCAGCCACTTTTGCCAACACTACAGCAGAAACAGCTGTAGATGAGGTAAGTAATCTAAGTGTAACGTGAAATAGAGCCTAAAGCAGTTATACGGGCACAATGTGGAGTCTATGAAATTTATAAACCCTCAAGCCCTTAGTAGCGCCCTTGCTTCGCTTGTGCGCTACATCCTGGGCCTTCGGGTTTATAAGACTCCACATTATACCCGTATAACTATTATTTATATCACTGAATATCAGTCAATTTGTTTAATATGAACCACAATAGTGGGTTGCCCATGTTTTTTGAAAAACTCTTATTAGAATATATATGTAAAAGCCACCTTGAAAAGCATCATTCAACTGAAAACAATGCTCTGGTAATTCTTTGCAATGAGTATAGGTCCACCAATGAGTATCAAGTGAAAAAGAAACAGTAAGTGTATTTCAGACAAAACTGTAATTTGTTATTTAGTTTATCATTAACCACGATAGTGTGTTCATAATAGGGATTGCCCATGTTTTAAAATCCTAATAGAACACACACCTAAAAGCCACTTTGAAAAGCATCCTTCTACTCAAAATAACCATTTGCAGGGACGTGCCGAGGGGGGTTTCCAGGGGTTTCAATAAACCCTACTAAACTTGTCAGTAGCAAGCAAAGCTCAGGCCATAGTGATAATGCTGCTGTTGATTTGTTTGCAAACAAAAAGAATAGCACAAGTAGTTGAGTACATACATCAGTGTACACTATTATAGTGGCAGATCCAAGCAGGTGGTGGGGCACAGCCGCTACCTAATAAATGGTTATGCAAGATTGAGATACTCTAATAGAGCAGTCAGGGAAAAACTTTAATAAAACAGTCACCGTATGTAACACTTAAAATCCTCTACATTTGTTTATGAAAACTTGCATCAAAAAAATCAAGCCTTAAAATCTTTCAGGCATGCATCTACTTATAACAAATCCAGTGGTTATACTTTGTATTGGCATGGGTGATTACTCACCCAGAACAAGCTATTAGCCTGAAACAGAAGTAATACATAACATTGGCACTTGGTATTTTCCTGATATGTATGCCCGTAGCCCTTGAACTTTGAACATACATATCAATCAATCCCTTGTGCCCTACATTGACACCACTAGCATGATTATGAGCTAGCTAGCATGTGTGTCTCATGAGATGAGCCATGCATTTATAAGGATTATTACCAAGACCTGTTAATACAGACCAGTTGTAAGTGTGTGTTGTACATGTAATTGAAATGCATCACATATAAAAGATATCTGAGAATGTCCAGGACTATTCACTTCTCTAACTTCATGTCTTATTTGGTGAGTGGTATGTACGTATTTCAAGTCTTCAGATCTTTCTTCACTACCTCAAAAAATACACTTTTAGAAAGCATACCAGTAGAATGGCTGTAGAGGAAAGGGTACAGTAGTACATTTATGTGGTTTTCCATTGCTAATTTTCTAAACGTTATTCTAATTTAGAAAGTGTGATCTGTTCATTTAGAGAGTGTTATAATTCAAGTGTGCATGGCACATTGTGAGGTTCCCTAAAACTATTTGGAAATGCACGTGCTGTGTGCATGTATCTGTGTCTGTGTTGTCTCCATTTGGTAAATTCATAGGAGCTCTTTGATATTAAAATTATTTGGTGTGTCTCTGATCTGTTAGTAATTAATTTACAAATCAAATATAACTGATATGTGTTCAATAGGAAAGTACCTCTCTGAGTTTGTTTAATGATTATGGATCAACTTTGGAACTACTAACTGATCAAAACAAGGAGGTATTATGTTTTGTGAAGTAATTAAAGCTATGACCTAAAACTGGTCCTCTCTTTAGTTAATGCAACTTTATGCTGAATTACAATTTAAACACATACAATTGCGTGAGGAATATTCAAGTTTGCAAAGAATTGAAAAGCAGAGGTTAGAAGATATGAAGTACAAGAAAGAAATAGAAAGCAAGTACCAATCTCTTAAAGTAGACTACTATAAATTACAGGTTTGTGAATTTTATGTGTACGCCATAAAAGGCAAAAGTTTGCTATTAATGTCTGTTTCCCATGCAGATACACGATACCAATTTTATATCAGTATTGGCCATTTTTGGTGGTATTGGATTGGTATTGGCTTTGGTGTACGTAAGTGCCTGATACCATAACCAATACCATATATGACATCATCATGACGAGCCTCCATAAATGACAAGTACGGTGTGGCTCATGTATGTATGCATCCATCAGTGTCACGGCTGTAAATGATAAAATATGATGGACATGTCTTTCAAGTGTGCAAACAGTACATGTGCTAGTAGATTTCACGTGCGAATAAATGGCAAACAGACACTGAATTAATATCATCTATTTCATGTCTGTAGAAAACACTGAATTATACAACACTGCACAATGGTAATCCATTCATATACCAATGAATTGTCTCCATAGCTGCTCAGACTGGCCACAAAACCAACAAGCAGTGCTATAAGTTATTAGTGTCTATGGCAAAGTCAGTCACTTGTTGATCAATTTCATCTAAAATGTATTGGATCAGCTGGTAACAAGTTGATGTTATGCTACTTCTAATAACTAGGTCCCATGCAATTAATACTATCCCAATCTAACTAAATACGCAATTAATCAACCATGTATTATATTCATTCTATTGTTTTTAACTCAGCTAGATAGTTAGATTCGTAAATACTGTAATTTAGCTTTTTTTGTAATTCATAAATTATTTTGTAATTTGGTAATTACGTTGCTATGCACTGCTAAGGAAGCATAACTATCTTTAATAAATTACGCACAGAAATATCTTCTCAACTGTTTTATGGTGTGTCTATCGTGTTTTCTTGTGTGAATTTTTTAGCGAAAACCTCAAGGCTGTCCTTCAGTTTCGTTCGTGTAAGTACAGGTAATGCCCTCTTTTCAACTCGAAGAATACTCTACCTCTGGTAGCCTAAGAGGCCTTCAACATTGTTTTAAGGTTGTTAAACGTCTATAAAACCAAAAAGGAAGACCATTTAAGAAGTATATGAATAGCCGCCATTCCCATATTTCAGACCGCCAAGAAGAAGCTACCTCAGAGCAAAGTTTAGTTATGTGTGTGGAAGTTTAATACAGACTTAATTTAGTGTTCAATTCTTACATCCTCGCTGCATTTTACCATTGTAATGTTTTGCTCACGTGAGTACGTACTAGGGCTGAGCGATACTGCCATTTTAGTATCACGATCGATACTAAAGTCACTATTCACGATACTGAATAGTTCACGATACTTACAAACAAGTCAATCATAGCTGGTGCCACATAGCTTATTGCTCAGCATTCCTGTAGGAAGTCCTTATAGGTGATAGCAAACTAGCCACTATCATCCTTGTTTACAGTAACAGTTATTGTAACACATGCTTTGAGGTTGTTATGGTGTTCACACCTCTCTGCAGGGGAAACCAGATGGGTGGACTTTATCATTTACAAGGATTCTTAGCCAAGTACTGCATAACAAATGGATTTTTAATGACAGTAATGTACAGGCATGGTATCACGATAGTTGATAACAAAATATCGCGATATCGATACTTTCAAAATATCGCGATATATCGCTAAAACGGTAGTATCGCTCAGCCCTAGTACGTACGGGCAAACAAATATAGGTAAATAGACACACACACACACACACACACACACACATGTTTTTATGAAAACAATTTCTGTATACCAGGTGTGCACCAACGTTGAAACCGGGTCACTACTGCTGACCCGGATGACCCACTGACCCGGATAGCAATCCGGGTCAGACCCGGATTTGACCCGGATGTGACCCGGATTAATTAGAGCCGAGACGTGTTTCGGCTAGTCTCGAGCGAGCGAACGAGTCTACATTTTGAGCGTTCGATTCGTGTTGAGTAAATATTGCAACTTCAGGCTAGCTGTAGGTTGAAGACCAAAAAAAAAAAAAAAAAAAAAGCCTTCACCTACTGACAATAGCTACCCCTCACCATAGATACCCTCAGTTTCGTGCTACATACTACACTTACTAACAAATGGGCGTGGCTGAGCGTATGTTGGTAATGCGATAAGTGGGCATGGCTCACGAAAGAGCTACGCGATAGTGTTTATAAGTTTCCATGTCGTCAAACGAACAATTTAGTTTCTCACGTGATCCAATCTGGGTCAGACCCGGATAAATTATAAACCGGGTCAGACCCGGATGACCCGGAGAAAATGTGACCCGGATGACCCGGATGACCCGGATGACCCGACCAGGTTTCAACGCCGGTGTGCACCCTTAGCCGGCATTTGGCCAGCTGTGGGCACATGCCTAGTTTAAAAAGTGGTATCAGTGCATCACCTAGGTATATCACAGGCTTCAGTCCTCAGGCTCATGCATATATACCAAGTAAAGTTGTTGTGCCTGTGGTGGTGTATAACTAGTATAATTAAAAATTATAATTTTAAAAATGAATGCAGCAATAAAAAGAATGATGGTAGCTACTACAGCATAACTTAGCTATGTGGGAAAATCCCTTCATTCGCATGCTACCAATATCTGCTCAATACCATATTCCCACATAATAGCATGTTTTAATAGCTACCATTGTTCATATATCTTGTAAGCTACTTGTAAAATACTATAGTTAAGAGCTAAATGAGTAATAATTGACTCTAAAGTGATGCTGCAACTATCCAGTGATGATGTAACTGAACCATATAGAAGCTGCAATAAACAATAATATAAATGGTATAAATAACCTGATGTTATGCTCTGTATTGCTACTGCATTTCATTATGTGTTGATTTTGAAAGAATAGTGCTGGTAGTACATTTTACACTTGTCCCACTGAGGTCTACTTCATTGAGTACTTGACAAAAGAGCTGAACTCTATCTTGGGCTAGAAGGACAGAGAGAGAAAGGTCAAAAGGAGAGGTAATGTACAACATATATAGTACAGCAGCTAAGCAACAAATTTTGCAACAAAAAAAATCGTTCATTTTGTCACGGTGTAAAGAGCGCCAAGGAGATCCAGTTGGCATCTTTATGAAAAAATCCGCTAGTTACTACTTATACTAGCACTTTGGAACATAAATAAAAGGTTTATTGTTGTAATAATGATAGGAGAGGTCAAGAAATGAAGTGCAAAATTGTATGGCTTTATAATTTCAAAATCTCACAAAGAAAATGAACCCAACTAATCAGGGTGGTGCAACAACATTCAATCGACCAAGTTTCTCAGATGCACCTGTAATATCATACAATGTAAGCTAGACAGTTTTGGATGTACCTGTATGGCTCCCAGACTGACTCTGACCTGTTTCTAAAAAGTCTCCAAAAATTCCCTAAGGAAATTTTGATATATGTGGCACCGTATTTAGTATACCATACTCAATTTCCACTTCACAATCATCATATTTCCTTTAAACTCTCACAGTGTATTCATATGATGATGGATACAGTGTCTTTCAAAGTTATCATTTGTGGAAGAGGTTATACTTCTAACTGCAAGATCAATTTTACCAGCAGGCTTTGAGTAGTTTAATCCCAGGCACCTCTATTAGTTTATAATATGTGCCCAGATTCCAAGCATTTAATATGGGACCAAAGCAGCAGAAGAAAGGGAATTGTCGCTCTTATTAAATCAAGTATCCTTCCAAGACAGGAGAAAACTAGTACCCATCAGGCTTGCCAATTGTAGATGATACTGAGGCAAGGGTAGCCTGGAGGATGACTTGTTACCAACTTGAAAGTGCCACTTGATAACGATGGAGACAAGTCCTACAGCCGCCGGTGAGTTATTTCATAACTAAGACTTAGTGCTTTGCCCCACCACCACTGTTCTGGGGTTCCAAATTGGGAACCAACTTCTCAAGTTAAGAGTGAGATTTGTTCCTTGAAAGTGTCTACTGGTAATGATGGAGATGGGAAATTGAAGTTGGAAATTCAAACTACAAATGATTGCTTTGAAAACATCGTCAAGTTTAACTGCAGGTTAAACAGGTTAACTAACAGGGTAGGTCCGAATTGCCTTCACAGTCTCTAAACCATTTTGACTAGCAACCCCCTTGGTAGCATACCTAACATTTACATGCTTACTTCAAAGCAACCTCAGAGAAGTGCAAGCTTCTCTCCATTAACTTCAGGTTAATGTGACACAGGCGGTGCTCACTATTATTGTATTTCTTCCAAAGGGCGGTTGGGTTATCCCCAAAATGTCTCACAATTCTCAATAGTTTACTGAAATCACAAACAGGACATGCCTGTATACAAGCTTGTCACCTAATAGGTGAATTAAGACAAGCCTACATTTACCACATTACTTTTTTATAGAGGTTTCTAAACGTCGATTGTGGGTGGCACAAAAAAGAAATGACTGTGGGTTTTGCTGGTTGTAGTGATACCATTTCTAACCAAGTCCTACAGACCTTCAGCATTGTGCTGTAAAGCATAAATAAATAAATAAATAAAAATAAGCAAGTAATCACAAGTACTTAGGAGTATAGGTTGAGAATGCCTAAGCCATCTCGTCATATGATTGAAATGTGCTGTGTAAAAAAAAAATGATCCCATATTGCTAAAAAAAGATGCCTAGTAACTGAACTATGCAATGCTGACTCACTCTTTTCCTACAAAAGAATCATTATGCTTAGCCTCACTAAACTAACATGCTAAACTCAAACTTACAATACAAAACTTTAAACAGCTCTATATAAAGAATCAAAGGGAACTGATACTTTGTAACTGCCTCACATCAAAGGCAGTTGTGGTCTGGGTAATACATGAAATATATAGCCTTGTGGTTTCCTTTAATCTGAGGTGTCCAAGTTATATACTAGTACTATTCCATAAAGGTGATTTTTGTCACTCTAGGAAGATTTTCAGAGGTGGAATTTTGGGCAGCACACAAAATTTTTGGGATGATCTCTATTGATATACACCAACTACATGGTAGAAGCAGCACTACAGTACAACACATTTGGGTAACTACCTGTACCTGATATATGTTTGCCAGTGAGGCAGGTGACCTTATCATACAATGGCAGGTTTCACCATGGATTGTTAGGTCCCATACACATGACCTGTCCTAATGACACAAACAGTTACAGTACTGTATAATCATTATGTTAATAACAGATAAGTTATATAGATGAGCAAGTATGGGGGAAATTTTTGTAGCCAGACATTTGTGTAAAAGACTAGATTGTTCAGAAGGAAAGTTTTGTAGCTGAAATATGATCTATGAAAATACGAAACTTTTCTGCTTTGAAATGTTTACAATTATGGTACATGGTTTTTAATAACAAAGAATATAGTGTAGTTCTTTAGAATATGTTTAGTTTAATTTGGATTTGTGCATTTAATTTGAGATGGACAGTCATTATATGCAGTCTGTTGGGTCTGAAATCACAGATGTCATTTTCATCCAAATTAATTTGAACTCCCCTGCAAATTAAATATCAGCTGTAAGGTCCTCCTTTGTATGTATAGGAGGCGTTAACATGTATGGTTGAAATGTGTCACTCTATTAGATGGCTTCAACCTTAACAATCTTCCATTGTTTTTCATTCCTTGTTGTGTTACAGTCAACTGTATACATATGTGTAGGTTAGAGACCCAGAACAAAGATCTTTGGCATGGTCTCTAACCGACTTAGATATAGGTGGAGTCATTGTGGGATTGGGTTATAGAAATCGGCACACAATGTTAAAATAATGTAAAACGGCTAGTGTTGTTCCAGTATCAGCTAGTTATTAAAGTTATAGTTCCAGGTTTGGAACCATAATCTTAATATTACAGCTCCAGTTCTAGTTGTGGAACCATAACCTTTAGAATTACAGTTCTAGTTCTGGTTCAGGAACCATGACATTAGAGTTATTCTTCAATTTCTAGAACAACACTTATTTTAACTTAAGCATTACCAAAAGCCCATACTGGATTATGGACACTCACTATTAAGGTATTATGCTATAGTCTTGTCAGGTTTAATTGTTTCATGTATGTAGCTAATACTGTAGCAATTTGCATTATTACACAAACAACTATATAACACTAACACTATATAGGGTGGTACTAAAATACCTGTAGCTAATTATCAAGCACTGAACCATACATAACAATGCGACTGGGCCAGCATTGCATTTGGCATTCTCTTCTAATTGTAACTAATCAGTTGTTTCAAGCAGTGTTTTAACACATGCATACATGGTAATGCATACAGCTTTTATGCTACATTGTGTGTTTGTCAGCAGATAAAATTCTTGGTCTTGTAAAGTGTATAAAATCTCATTGGAAAAATCTGTATGGTTATGACCAATTCCAGTTCCAGTATTAGTTCCAGTACTCATAAAATTTCTTTATAGTTCTAGTTCTAGAGGAAAGCAAAATTATAGTTCTAGTTCCAGTTCCAGTCTTAAGGAAAGCAAAATTATTGTTCTAGTTCTAGAACTGGAACTGGAATAAAAGGGCTGGAACTGGAATTATTTTAGTTCCAATACTGAGAACCGGAACAATACTAGAAATGGCAGTGATCGATAAATGTTGACCTGGGTTTGTGATAGCCAGTGCCAATAGCATCACAGCAGTGCAAAGAACACGTGTGTCAAAGAAACAGTTTGTGTGGATTTATATGATGGGAATGAGTTGTGTCTTCAGTGGCGCCACAGTAGTACAAAGAACAGGCACGGTTTCGAATATGGACCACACCCACATTACACATAGTGCAACATAACCTTTCTTCAAGAAAGCTTACCCATTTAGGTCTTAGTAAAGTTCATCCATAGTTTAGTAGAAGATGAAAACAGTCTTAAAACACTCTAGAAACAGACATGCACTAAACAGAATTTTCCGTGGTATTTCTGGACTTCTCCGTTCATTGTGACAAATGTATGTACAACGTTAGATTGTACCTCCCAAAATTGAATTCTTTTAATTGTGCCTATAAAATGAATAGGGTGGTTAACCACATGATTACTTTGAAGCTATCATAAATTGGGAAATTTTTAACATTGAAACTATTTGTCTTGAAAATTTTCAACACAACAAAGCAACAAAGAGTAAAACACAGTGTAACTACAGCAAAAGTGAAATGATGTCGAGGGAAGGTTGCATTTTCTTGGGCACAGAACTGCACTCTCATTGCTCCAGCAGACCCAGCTATCACTGTAGGGGATATAATCAGGGTACAGCTGAGCTGCAGCCTGCGGCATGGCTGATACCATCATTCAAAATATGCTAATTCTTTGTCCAGCAACTTGCTTAAGAACAAGCCAAATTTATCTTGGTAAATATTTTGAAGGGAGGTTGAGCAATGTTGTAATAAAAATTTCACAGATTTGCAAACAACTCCAAATGTATTATATGGAGGTCTAAATATTTCAAGGATAAAATTTTCACAGCTAGCCCCCATGCAAAACCTTGAAATCAACAAAAAGCAATCCCCTCATAACATTTAGGCGTTTCACAAAAATTGCAGTGACACAAATTATGCATTTGCTCAATATCCTTCCTTAGAAGAAAACAAAATTATCAAGTCTGCAAAACTCTTCCTTTTTTTTAAAAAAAAAGTATCATAGCACATTGAATTATTTAGCCACACATGTTTTATGGCTGGTGACTTGTGTCTTGTTGTGTAGAAAACTATAGCTGAAAATCATTTCCTCTGTTTATGCTATAAATTTGAAAACAAAATTTATTTCCTGAACGTATGCTATAGACAATGACCTTGTCAACTAATGGTTCCGAATTGTAGTACATGATGCATTACTTCGTACTAAATGTGTTTTCTGTATATCTAGTGAAACCTGTTGAAGCACTTGTATATACCTGTATCAGTTCTACTTTTAGCAGACTTGTGTACATTCTGTAAGTTAGAGATCACCAGTCATAATTCTAACAATGGACAGTTTATGTTTCCCTATTATTGTTCAAGATTCATACTTTGTACAGTCAAAATTTGTGAGCATATGACTGAAGTCACAGTGAAGTTACAGGCTTAAAGTTTTTCCTTGCTAATGAAAGTTATCTGGGTCTACCCTCAAGTTATGACCTCATTATAGCATAGATTATAGACACAGGTGTGTCTATAATCTACGATTATAGTGACCATGTCAAGTAGGTTCCAAACATAGCTAAGGTGTACTTCATGACCTCATTAATAAGACCACCTCATTATAGTGACCATGTCAAGTAGGTCCCAAACATAGCTAAGGTGTACTTCATGACCTCATTAATAAGACCACCTCATTATAGTGACCATGTCAAGTAGGTCCCAAACATAGCTAAGGTGTACTTCATGACCTCATTAATAAGACCACCTCATTATAGTGACCATGTCAAGTAGGTCCAAGCATAGCTAAGATGTACTTTATGACCTCATTAATAAGACCACCTCTCTATAATGGTCACATCAAATAGTTAAGGCACAAAGTGTTCTTCTTAACCTCAACTTAACTATACTTCTCCTTCATGACCACCTATATCAAGACACATGATAGTAAATAGCATGTCGTGTGGCCAAGAAAGCCAGCGTGTCACAACGCGAGTATATTTACAGGAAGAAACAAAACACGATTTTTATGCATACGTATGTAGTTCCATACTCCCTTCTCAAATTGGAGTCATTTTTATACTGCAAACACCCTTTAACTTTAGTACCCCACATACCAAATTTGAGCAAGATTTCCTAACACAATCATGAAATATGAGCCTTCAAAATTTTGGCTTAATTTTTTTTTCTTCATTTAGGAAAATCTACTCAATACCTACCAATGGAAAATCTAAATTGTTCTAGAACATTTCATGTGTGTTCTATTAGAATTCCTCAAAAAAATGTGTGCTGTATTAGAACATTACTAAAGTATAATCAAGCGAACTCCATAATACAATACAATTGCAACTTCTCTAGTATTCCATGACGTGATGTTATAGCCATTTTGCCTTTTGATGCAGATTGGTGGGATAGTTAAGACCTACTTGTGCCAATCATCATCATAATAAGTGCTATGCTAATAAAACTTGTGACAACAGGCTAGAAATCATATTCTAGCATAAAAGGTGCATGCAGAATTTGCTGTTATAAATTAAGGAACTGCTACTTACCATGTTTTGCATGAAAATTGAGATACTCTAATAGAACAGTCACTGCAAAATCTAGATAGACAAATCATAGGTATACTATCCTCAGGTACCACAAATAATACAATCATGTATACCTAACTTGGTAGGAATTTACTTTGTTACAAAACACTATTGCAAATATATACGGGCACTATAATACAACTTCATATAGCCATAAACAAGCAAGCACAAAATTATATCAGTATACAGTAAATTGGCTTTGGTATTGGATCGGTAAGTATATTTCTGCATTGGTAGAGCACTAGTTTGTCTTATATTATCTTTATTGTATCTGTAGATAAGATTTGTGTAAAAGCAAACCTCAAAGCCAGTTAATGCATGCATGGTTGCATGGCTTTGAGGTATCTAGTTAAAATACAAAAAGAAGCAAAGTCCATGCAAAAGAAAGAAAAAAAAAACAGTCAAGCTATATAAAAGGATGCAGCCTTCAAAAAGCCCAGGGGCAGATCTGGGGGTAGGGGCTATGAGAGCTGAAGCCCCTTTTCACTTTAGACTTTACTTGATCGACATGCTAAAGAATATAATGAACTTTTGTCTTAGCATAGTATAATGATCCTAACAGTACAAATACTCATTAAAACCATCTTCTCAAGGAATTATCACTGGATTTGTGCTAAAGTTATCCAACAAGGGTCCGAATCACTAGGATCAGCATTGGAGGGGCACACGATCGAGATACTCTAATAGAGCAGTCACCTAACTACTGTAATAGAACATACATAATAATTGCTTCTTCTATGGAATTTATCTGCACCTAAAGATGTGTCTATACATACAATGATGTGCATTGGTCTATTTAAAAGGCCTTCAGTAATAACTGATTATCTACTAGTACAGTCATTACGTATGGCAGTAAGTATACACATATGCCACTGAAAATGCTCTTAGATTCAATCTTGTATTGTTCAATTTCAAAATTTCCATCTTCAATTACATTATTATACGAAAGTGCACTTGTTGTTGTGCAATTGTGAGGAGGCCCAAATCTTTTCATTAACAAATCTTAAGGGCGGTATATAATGGGCAAATTATAAGCTTTTACATGTCTCCAAATTGCAGTATGTTAGCATCTACGTATTTTCTGAGTGGCATGCCCTCAGACCCCCTAGTTCCAGCATGCTTCACATGTGAGATTAGTACCTTGAGTTACCCCCCCCCCCCCCCCCCCCTTTGTAAGTCCTAAATCCACCCCTGAAGCCTGGGTGAAAAAAGTGAAATCAAAGGTGGCAGTCATTTCTATGTTAATGAATAATGCATGAAGACATTATTAAAATTTATTATCATCAGCATCTTCATGGCCACCACCTTTGATTTCACAACTTTTTCACCCAGGCTTTTTGAAGGCCGCACCCTTGTTGCATAGCTTGGCTGTTTTTACGTACATGGATGAAATAGATTTACTTACATAATTATGTGGCCCTTTTAATGGAGTTTCCTTGTTACATACATGTGCTGCTCTACAGTTTATGATAAGAATGTGTTTTGTTTATTTGCAGGATGAATTTGACCACGATTCTACAGTCAAACAACTACAGTTGGATTGTGATAACCATGCTACACAGATTACACAGCTTAATGACATTGTGTCCGACCAAAAGAGCCAAATAGAAAATTTAAGTATGCAGCTAAAAGAAAAAGACGGATGGCTAAGCAGTCCCAAATATAATAGTAGTATTGCAAGTTTTGAATGTGCAGAAGTTTCATCACCTGAAAATGACTCAGCTAAAGCCAGTATGTTAGAAGATTTAGATTTATTACCACCAAGCAATAAGGTAATTCTCAAATATACAAATGTACATAAATAAGTGTCTTGTGAATCCATGCAGCATGAACAAGCTACTCAGCACCTCTCATCATTAGAAGAAAGGCTGAGAGATTATCAGATTGCATGTGTTCGCTTTCGTGAAATGTGTAAACATCTAAGTGAAGAAAAAGAAGAATTAATACAGGTTAAAGAAAAATTAGAGCAGGAGGTACATCAATTAAGGGAAGAACTTGAAGCAGCATCATTTGCAAGCCATGGTAGTAGTTCAGCTGTAAGTCAGCACAGTCTGTCTCACTCCACTAAAGAAAAAGAAAAAGAATCCCAAACTGTAAGTGCACTTGAGTGTGTGCTCACATGCATGTAGTGCATCGGCCTGGTTATCAAAAGGTTCCAGGTTCAATGCCCAGTTATGCTAAATTGGGGTTGTTGTTGAGCAAGAAACTTTACTCACATCACTACAGTCTACCCAGCTGTATATTAGGGACCTGGTGGCCTGGTGTCATCTGGGGAAGCAACCCACCCAGCTGTAACACCAATGGGCACATGGTGCTTACTGGGGAAGCAAGTACCCAGCTGTCCTTGTCTCATTTAGCAGTGTTGGGGTTGTTGTAGAACTTCAGATTCCGCACCTCTCTCCGTGAGACCTGGACAGTCCTCCTGTGGGTTACTGCCCTGGATTTGCTTGCACAAGGTTCAAGCGTCTGAGTGGTTTACCGGCATCCCAGTGCTGGTTTGCTGGGAGGCAATAGCTGTGTTTTTCACAGCTGCCATGCATGGGCTTTGCTTTTTTTGCATGTAGTGTGTGTGTGTGCGTGTGTGTGTGTGAGGATGTACATGATACCTTTACCAATTCAGGATATGCATACAAACGATATCCTGTATACAAGCCATACACTGTGTAAACATATACATTACATTTTCATGTATATGAGATATACATATTAGTAGAGCTCCATTACATTCACAATGGATATAAATTTCAGTAAATTCAGCAAGAAAGCCAAAGTTTAGGTTGTAGATTTGTGTGTGCAATACACATTTGCCTATAGTATATCATAAAGGATAAAATGTTGTTAGCTCTGTCTGGACAAATTTTATTGTTTAGTAGCTGTTTACAATTGTAAGGATTGGCAATATGCAATTACCCAGATATCTATTCATTTGTTTTTCTTGAACACCACATCCCATTTATACCTCACATACAGTATATCCACACAAAAACAGCCAAGCTGTGAAAAAATGGTGCGGCCTTAAAAGCCTGCATGAAAAAAGTTATGAAATCAAATGTGGAGGCCAAGAAATGGGTGTAATGATGTTAATCCTAATAAATTTTTAACAATGCACACAGCCATTACTAAATATTTTAGCATTAACATCATTGCAGCCATTTCTTGGCCACCACTGATTTCACAACTTTTTTCACCCAAGCGTTTTAAGGCCGCACCATTTTTTCACAGCTTGGCTGTTTTTGTGTGGATTTCACTTCTTTTTGTAATTTATAAGGCCCCAAAACCAGCCTATGACTGACTTTGAGGTTTGTTTTTACTCATATTTCTTCTTTTCTATGCAGACATAATGATGATTATTGAAGACAGACTTATAGATGTGTTGCATTGCATGATTTACTTCAATATTTGATAATATTATTGTAATACTTAGAATACACATTTTTGAGGACTTCTAATAGAACATATATAGAATGTTCTAGAACAATCTAGAACTTCTATTAGTAGATCTATGAAATTACAAACGTTTGATTATAAGCAGATTTCAACTGGAAATTTCATTTATAAAGTAGAAATTAAATGAGGTGATCAGCCAAGGTAGCAGTGGTTCAGTGGTTAAGGATGCAGGTGTTAGGTATGGAGGTCCCTGGTTCAAACGCAGGTAAGGTTGTTGTTGTTTTTTTTCGTACACCTTTTTTACCCCGTGGTGACTGCTCTGTTAGAGTATCTTGATCTTGCGGTTTTACACTTGTTAGGTTTTTGCTTTGTAATTTTGTCGAGTGACTCAATTGCTATTCAAAGTATCAAAAGACACTGCTACGATGATCAGCCTATCTACACACCAATTTCCAAGTTATTCCTATACTCGGTTTACCCTGTAGCCGTGACAGAAGTTAAATCTTTTTTTATGCGAATAAATGCTCTAACTCCTTGGATATTCATCAGATTCACAGCAAACTTGGTACGTAAATCCACCATTACATGCTCTTCATTTGTGCCAATGATCGAGGCAATCGAATTACATGTTTGCATTTTTTGCAAAGTGTGCGAAAATAAATCGAAGCCCCTGTAGCCCCTGTACAGTGTAAGAAGAAAAACAAAGAAATTAAAATGAAACTTTGAACACCAATATCAACAACAAAAAAAACACAACTGAATGATTGCATTTTAATCCCTACTTTAACCATATATCATAGCAGGCTAAAGTAGGGATTAAAATGCAATCATTCAGTTGTGTTTTGTCTCAGCGGCTTGTTTCAGTGCTTTTTATTGCTGCAGTCCCTACTCATATGGAAAATTCCTAATTTTTTCTTGCACTTGTTTGTGTACTTTTTTTGTAATTTTTTATTCAATAACCGTATTTAGTAATTCACCCCCCTGCAATTCTCAAAATACACAGCTAAACATTCCTAAGGATGCGGATTTTTAACAAACCGCTTTAAGCAACACATTACCCACAGAAGTATGTTTTCAACTGTTTTATAGTGCATCTACAGTATTATTTTCCACTAATTCTCTCAACAAAGCCTCAGGGCTGCTCTTACTTTTAGTTCGTGTAAGAACGGGTCATGCCCACTTTCTAGATGATGAGATACGCGAGCCTGTGAGGCCTACCATGGTGTTTTTCAGTTGTAGTACGCAAAAATGCTCTGGGAAAGCTACCCATAGAGTTTGTAGAGAGGTGCCATATACAACCAGTTTTTAGACTCGGAAAAGAAACCACCTTTGAGCCAAAGCAAACACACTCTAATCCTTACGCGTGTAGTGGCGATGTTGTACAGGCAGCAGCATATCCCGAGGTGTATCCCAACATTAAAATCACGTGCTTGCTACAATTATGCTACACGTTTACTCCAATATGTTGGGGCGCTGTGGTGTGTGTGCTTTGATGGAAGCCGTACCCATGAGAGATAGCCACAATAAAGAAGGATCAAAGATAAAACAGTAAGACAGTAGCGCACACATCGTAGGTATTTCATATTGTGAAAGGTTTTTTCTCCACAAAATTCGAAGTGTTTCTGCCAAAGAAGCAAGGCTGTAGCTGTAGCCAGTTTTCCGCTATGCTTGACTGAACGCATCAGTGAGGCAGGCAGTGAGGCAGGCAGTGAGGCAGGCAGTGAGGCAGGCAGTGAGGCAGGCAGTGAGGCAGGCAGTGAGGCAGTAGAAAATTCGCTAAAATAATATTTTTTTAAAATTTTGTAGCACCTCGTTGGAAACGTTTCAGGTCGTTCTGAAGACACATTTGGGCTTATTTATACCTGACCAATACTGTGAAATGGCCGTGAAGGATTTCTGAAGATGATTTTGGCTAGATTTATTCTTGTGGACCACACCCACAACTTTGTCGCCCCTACTATACAGTACTACCGTACTGTATGATATTCCAGAAGGAGAGATCACAATCTGAAGGGATGGCTGAAAAGACAGTTGAACCAATTGTTATTGGTCAAATAACATCCTACATTAAGGTTAATAGTGCATGTACACTTAGATGTGTACATGTGTTATGTATCTTGCTCCAACAGAAACCTTTAAAGAGGAGCTCCAAAATTTTAGCACCAGAAGAATATATTAACTTTGAGGTTACTATGTCTGTTCCTATGTGTGCCTTAAACTTAAAATTCCAATGTTGTTTGCTTGATGTTGGAATTCTGTAACCCATTACGTATATAGGGAAAATATTACTGTATTTTGGCCACTGCATGGGGGATCACAGGGATTTTTAGCTATTTGATAGTAGTCACCTATGATTAAATCTTTAAGGATTCTTCTCATCATGTGACTCTGTTAAAAGATCTAAACACTGTACTGGCATGTCTTTAAGACACACATGCATATGCACTTATTTTACTGCATTTTTTTACATAAATTAAGTCTGTATGTGTGGTAGCTAAGTAATGGACTAAAGGGGGTAAGTAGAATTCTAGGAAAACGGAAAGTGGGAACGGGAACGACCAACAGAAAATGCCTGATGAAGGTTATCAAGTCAATATACAGGCTAGATTTACAGCATGATACTTCTTTGTAACATTGTTGGACCCTTCCGCACTGTTCCGCTAAAGCGATCGAAACTCTCTAACAGAGCAGTCACCGTGCATTAAAATACTCTAATAGAGCAGTCAAGAATGTTTTGTAAACTAGCCGGATCTTTAAACCTGTGAATGATGGAACAACTATAGTTGGCAAAGATTAGGTATGTAGACTAGCTAAGTCATCAACATTGACTGTTAACTGTTGCTTTAAAACTATAAACATTTTAAAAGATTCAACACTGAAACATGCATGAAGAAGTTTGTAAAGTATTTTAATTATATAGACAGTGTCTATATAGGCTATGCACTTACATGCAGCTTCCCAATAAGGACTTATGTATGATAAGGTATGCTGTTAGCTTGCTTGTCAGGTTGAAGCAGCTGCAAGACGAGTCTTCGTGCATGGCTGGTCTCATATGGCACACACTAGCTGTATCATCAACACTATTAAAATAACTATACTCCTTGAAACCATATAAAAGATTCAACAATTAAGAATGAAGAGGTTTACAAAGCATTCTAATTAATTGACAGTGTTTACATAAAGATGTGAGAAGGTGTATGGCTGCAACCTTGTCAAGATAAGAGTTGGGTATGTGGTAGCTACTGTATATGTCAGGCTGAGATGACTCCAATGAAGAGGCTGAGGGTTTCCAGCTGTAGTACATTGATTCACAAGCTTTCAATCCCTGGTGAGATACCTAGTTTGCAAAACATTCTGTGACTGCTCTATTAGACTATTTAAATGGACAGTGACTGCTCTATTAGAGAATTTCAATCGCTTTAGCGGAACAGTGCAGAAGGGTCCAACAATGTTACAAAGAAGTATCATGCTGTAAAATCTAACCTATATGTTGACATGATAACCTTCATCAGGCATTTTCCGTTGGTCATTCCCGCTTTCCGTTTCCGTCCCATTCCCGTTTTCCTAGAATTCTACTTACCCGACTAAAGGTGAGAAAAGTTGTACTGGAATCCTGTTGGAGTTGGAGTAAACTCCTAGCAACAATGAGAAACACAAAAGCCTACTGGATAATAACTGCCACATGCATAAAAATAGTGACTTGGACCTTCTCAATAGGCATGACAATAATAGTAGATTTGTAAAGCTCTTTCTATATTAATATTCAGATACATTATCTTCTGAAAAAGGACAATATCTGTATTGAAACTTCCTAGTCCAATAGTGTCCATTATAGGATCACATATAGCAAACACAGTGCAACACACATAAATTAAGAACAGCTAAACTATTGTGTTTACATGTTCTACTCATTTCAGGTACCTGTTGCTATACCCGTTGAAGATTATTTAAGCCCATTGTACCAAGGATGGCTAACAAAAGAAGGTACATATAACGTTACATTGTGTGTACTACTATGTCTGATATATATACATGGAAAACCACCATATACTTTTGATATTATGAGCATAAATATACTAACCCCAGGTACATGATAGGAAATGGAGCAATAGTCCTATAGTCACACTTTTTACATGGCTTGCTTGCATTATAAATAGCGTACATGCACAATAGGTGATAGAGCAAAGGAACATTCTAGAAATTTTCTATAGTGAGTAGATTTACGTGTTTGCTAAATTCTGTATAGTTTGTATACCTTTGTTATAAATGCTATTTTACTGTCTTATTAGGTGGTAGAAAGAAGAATTGGAAAAAGAGGTGGTGTGTTCTGTCATCACGTTTCTTCTTTTGCTTTAAAAGGAAGAAAGTATGTTCATAGTGTGTACAGAATTAATATCGTGATTTCCAACTATTGGTTTGTTGTGACTTGAGTGTTTATTTCCCTGTCTTTATGGACTCACAAAATACAGCTGCCTTTGGTAAATATAAGTCACTGAACTTGAATAAATGGAATGTAGACTGCAAATCATCATGGTACTCTGATGAAGCAATGTGCCTTACATACTAAATTTTTGACACAATATATGCCACATTTGTAGCAGTTGAGATCACAAACTAGGGGCATAGCTGGAATATGCTTGCTCTCTTGGACCATTTTTGCATGAAAATAATCCATATAGACAAAATGTGCCCTTAGGCAGCAACAGTAAAGATGCTGTTGTGTGCATCTAACTACTACATAATAGTTAGACACCCAAGACCAAAGGAACTAAGCGATTTAGTAACCTGAGGCTGTAGCATCCCGAGCACAGCGAGGGCACTACTAAGGGCCAGAGGGGTTACTAAATCGCTTAGTTCCCGTTGGTCGTGGTGTCTAACTTATTTAGACTATGGTTTAAAGTAAGTACCTTTATAGCCAGAGCATGAGTGTGGGGTGAAAGAGCAGTGCAGAACATCAGAACGGTTTCTTCCTGAAGTCCTTACAGCGCCCACAAAAATAATTATTCGACTGGTAACCAGAGTAACGGCTAGAGCTACAGTAGATACGCTGCTTAGTCTACTATTTGTCCAGAATTATTTGTGGAACACGATAAGAAGAGTATTACAGTATTATCAAGTACTGCAGTGTGTCTTTCGTGCTATAATTATTTATCATGTACAAAATTGCTTGAGGGCGGGTTACTAAATGAACACGTGTAGGTGACTAAATGAGCATGTCAGGTGACTAAGTGATTTAGTAACCTTGTAAATGAGCAGTACCATAGTCTAAACACTGCTGTTTATGCAGCTTATAGACACTACAAAGCCTATTGTGCTATTCTCTTCCAGATAACACAATGATGGTCAACTTCAATTTTCTAGCACACTGGCACGGAGTCCCAAACTTTTTTCTGTACACACATATTATTCTTGGTCATCCTCTTGATGGTCAACAATCAATGAAGTAACTTCAGATGTCTTGACTCTTGTACTCCAATATATTTGAGACATAACATTCCCACCACATGTCCAAAGCATAAACATTCGTAATGTAAATATGCATTAGCTATTTGTGCTAACCTGACACATGCATAACAGGACCACACAAGTTTATTGCATCTGCTGCCTTGTAACAAGTCTTGACTAATTTCACATCAGTCCTTTGCCATTTATACCATGCATCATGTGTGCAATTGATCACATAATGCATTTCTTGATCCATCATCAATGATTCAGCATTAGTGCAATGTGACCCTCAAGCTCACCCCTTGAGAGGAGTGCAAGGCAGCGCCAATGTGCAAGTGGCTACTGGAGAGTTCCAGGGCTGTAAGCTCAATGTTTTTTAAATTTAAAAGTTTTGCCTCTGAGGGGGGGGAGAGGGAGTCATACGAACCCCCTGGCTATGCCCTTGCAAACTACCCCTTATAGTCTGTGAACCAATGGGGTCAGTCGGTACCATTCAAGGTGGCCAATTCTATCATGCATTTCCTGCAAGATACATGTCTATAGATTGTATATTGGCATGATAGCAATGCTGAATCAGTAGCTTTCCTACTGTACGGCCCCTGTTTATGTTACTATGATGCAATTGCAAGGTATCAACTCCTAGACAATTTAAAATTTCACATTTTTGATGGTAACTTCAGATCTACATCACATATCTTAATTCTGTTTTTTTGCACGTGATTACCCTCAAGGGTTGTTACGTATTTGTATACTTGTTACCATGGCAACCACCACAATTATTCTGCTATTTGTATATTTATGGTTTTTAGATTAGTATTTACGGTACAGCTCAACTACAACTTCACACACGCATGGAACCACGCGTGATTTCGCGTGGAAGCATGCTTTACGATCCGTGGAAAACACAAATTCCACGGTAAAATAACCCACGCAAACAAGCACTGTCAACTTGTGAGACCTCCGAGTTTTGCGAGGATTTTTGCGTGATTTGCGTGGCGTGATCACGGACTCGTTCTTGCCAAGACTAGTACATAGCTACGTACGTAGCTCACAGCTCAGCTAGTTATTTAATTTGTCAATTCACTAGAATAGGCATACTACGTATATACTATATACGTACGTACTTACTAATCACTGAAAAGAGTTGGTGCAAATTACTGGTGCTTGCCCTACGAAGAAAGCCGGAAATAAGGCATTATTTGGAGTCAGGGATTTGCCATGCCTCGTTTGTCGTATGAGGCCAGACGCAGGGTGATATCGTTGTATAATTCTGATTATTCGGTGTTGGAGATCAGTAAGAGACTGGACGCCGAAAAAGTAGATGTAAGCCCTAGAGCGCTGTACAATTTAGTGCAGAAGTATCGCCTGAAAGGAACTATTAGGGACCTGCCACGCCGCAAGATGCCTCAAATTTTAACAGAAGAGATGAAAAGATTTATGGAGGAAAGGCTGCGCGCGAATGATGAGGTTACAGCTAGAGCGATGAAGAATTTGCTTCTGGAAAAGTGGCCGGATCTTGAAGTTTCCATTCCCACCATCAAGCGGGTGCGAAGAAATCTAGGCTGGGTGTGTACAAGGCCTCATTACTGCCAGTTGATACGTGAGGTGTGTGCTGTTATTATTATATTTCAAAAAGTTAAATGCATGTGTTGCATAAATTTATGGCCTGCATATTGTATCAGCACTTCACTATCTCATCGTTCTTATGACTGCTTGACATCATGCATTATATTTGTGACTACATCACATCATGTCAATATATCCACAATGTTTTAACATACCATACAAGTTTGGACTAGCATCTCAAAACTACTAGTGGGAATCTGACACATATTATTGTACTTGTATGTACAGCTCTAGGTGATACCTACAGTTGACCTAAAGCACACAAATACGTATGTAGCTAGAGCTCCCAAGCCATTATTCACTCTTTTAAAATGATGTGTTTTTAAACTTTAGCTTAATAAAAGAAAACGCTTGATTTGGTGCAAAGAGCAACAAAGAACTACTGAAAAATTTCAGGATGTCATTTTCTGCGATGAGTCAACTGTGCAGCTTGAGCAACACAGCAGAATTTGCTTTTGTAAAAGGATGCAGCCAAGAGTATTGAAGCAGAGGGCAAAACACCCCATTAAAGTGCATATTTGGGGTGGAATCTCTGCCCTAGGAGCAACCCAACTGGTCATTTTCTGTGGCATTATGAATGCCGAGCGCCTTGGAGCAGTGTACAATGCAGGATTGTTGCCATTTATAGAGGAACGTTTCCCAGACCACCATAGATTGTACCAAGATAACGATCCCAAGCACTCCTCAAAATACATTGAATGTTTTTTGAAAAATAAAGGAGTAAATTGGTGGTACACGCCACCTGAATCGCCTGATTTAAACCCAGTCGAACTGGTATGGGGATCCCTAAAGCAATACCTAAGAAACTCCGCTAAACCAAAGAATCTAGCTGAACTGAAACAAGGGATTAAACAGTTTTGGTGGACTCTAACGCCTGAAGTGTGCCGGAAGTATATAAGCCATTTGAAAAAGGTGATTCCGAAGATAATTCAGGTGGAAGGTGATCCAAGTGGATATTAACTATAATTTATATACAATACAATACAATAAATACTGTTCCACATCATGTCAAAAATTATGCCTAAATCACTACATTGGGTTGTTCTAAACTTCTGACTGCTTTTTCAATTTTCTTTTAAGCTCCCTCCCCTGGTCATCAATTTTAACTATACAGTCGTGCCAGTCACTTTCTTCATCAGCTAGTTTTTCTGAGGGGTGAACTTCAAAAACTTTCTTCTTTACATAAGATATGATCTTGGGGTCTAGTTTTTGCTTCTCTTTCCCAGTCACCTTATCTTTCCCCCTCCCATTAACGTTACTGTTAATTCTGGTGGTAGCATCCACAAGCTCGTCCACCATTGCTGCGGCTAGAGATCTTCTGGTTTTATGCCTCATGATCATGGGGACGAGCTTGCTGGGGGGATCGGCTCATCTTCCTACAATAAATACATATTACAATTAACATTTTACACAAATGATAACTTACTAAATAAATATATATCAAGTATAAAGCTGTACTACATGTATTTCCACATACTTGTATTTCTGTACAAGTTATTGTAACTGTTTGTGTAATAAGCCTAAGGTTATAAGCATCGGGACTTCTACATTCGATTAGGGATAATGGAGATAAAAAGTGAAGGGAGGTCATCTACACCTACGCATAAAATAGTGTATAATTCCTGACTCAGTTGTATACCCATAACAGATTAAATCTCTACCGGTATCGCTACATTTTTTTCACGGCTAGTTTTGTCAAACATGTACAGTTAAATAAGTCTTCCAGGCCATTCTATGGTTTACTCCTAGTTGAATAAACAGATTGAGATACAAATATGTACCGGGTGACTGGTTAATTGCTGGAGGTTGTTGACTGCCTGTTCCTGCCTGCTGTTGACTGGCTTCCTCCCTCCTTTATAGAGCTGGCAGGTCCTTTGTTGATAGGGTTGATAGGCTCCTTGTTGACAGGACTGATAGGCTCCTTGTTCCCCTTGTACATTGGGTTGGTAGTTCCCTTGTTCCCTTTGTCCGTAGGGCTGGTAGTCCCATTGTTTCTCTTGTCCATAGGACTGGTAGTTCCTTTGTTCCCTTTGTCCGTAGGGCTGGTAGTCTCCTTGTTCCTCTTGTCCATAGGACTGGTAGTCCCCTTGTTCCTCTTGTCCATAGGACTGGTAGTCCCCTTGTTCCTCTTGTCCATAGGACTGGTAGTCCCCTTGTTCCTCTTGTCCATAGGGCTGGTAATCTTGTTTAAAGGATTGGTAGCCTGATTGAGCTGATGGTAGTTGGTCACCCTGGCGGTATGATTGGGGGGTTGTGTCGGATCCATTGCCTAGGTGTTTCATAACAGGCTAAATTTCTAGGACTTTAATCATACCTGAGCTGGTAAGTGTGCTAACACTCTTACAAACACTCTCTAGTTGAAGAAGGATTTTCTCAAATCGAAATTCCTAGCAAGATAACAAATTAGTCCAATGTATTCATACATACGTATGTATACAAATGTTTTACAAAATATTAACTCGACTCACTATGACTGTTACACGTACTATATATATGAGGGAGGGTGTATCCATTCACTGGACAGACTACTGGATTTGCAACGTCCAAAATCAGGGAGAGACTTTGGTAGTGGTGTGTAGCATAATTATTGTTAGAATTTTAATTATCTTCGAATTCATATGTGTTATGACCTCATGCCCTAACCCCCTAGTAAGTGAGCACACTGAAAGAAACCTTATATATGCTATCACCAATAGACACTTATGTACAATGTCAATATCTTTAAGACGGTATGGTAACATGTTCGACTGTGCTAAATACTTTTTACAGTACATGTTAATATAATCCAGCTATAAGATGTACCGTGTAACAACAAACATTGGCAAGAATGTCATTTGCAGGAGCTGAATTTATTTTGCTGAAATGTACACCGGCTATAAGTAAATCGGTGCTGCAACATAAGTATTTGGGACATTATAGCAACAAATTTTGGCGGAGAACTAAATTTGGCGGAATTGGCAAATTGTCATCAAATCGCCAATTTTTACATTTCGCCACGGTACGTACAGTAGTTCATTACAATGTTAAAATTTCGATACATAAAATTTTAAAAGATGGCACATGTATAGTTAAAATTGCTGCAAAACGCATCAGGATTGTTTATCTTCCCAATACTACAGTGCCAGTCCGTAACAGTACACATTTAAAATCAATTCACCTGTTCATCATTGTATCTTCGGATTTCTGCCTTCAAATTTTCCATCGATTCAGCAATGTCATTTATATCAATCTAAAAATATGAAATGTAGGCATAATTAGCAACATGAGATAACAAAAGCACAGTAATACACTATCTACTCTTAAAAGTTTACACAAAAAGCAAAGCCTTTGGCTACCAGGTTAGAATGATCACGTGATCATACAGCACTGGGACACATGTCAATGCAGAAAATCCTTCTGAGACGAGATTATTCCTCCAGAGGAGGCAGGGCTTTTTGATTAGCATTCTTTATGCGGAGAGCTGTGATCCCAGTCCATACCAATGCCGTGAATAGTGAAAAAGTCTTAGACAAAATGCTCCACACAATCTATGGTAGCATTAATCTGTGTTACAGGTTAATCACGTGTGTCCTTAATGCTTCCGCTTTGTGCTAAGCTATGCTCATTTCAAAACAAGTTTTATACACAAAATTGATGAGTACTATCTTCTTGGGTAATTTATAGTCTATTTTTAAATCAAAATTCATTGTCTGAAGCACGTAAGTTGCTCTTGTAGTCTTTGTTTTTACTATCGTACTAAGGGGACACGCCCATTGTAAACACAAAGCACTATGCTATTCCTAGTAGCCTGAGAGGCCAGCAGTGTATTTTACAGGGCTGTTAAATGGTCATAGAGCTCGAAGCAAAACGGTGCTGTTAAATGGTCATAGAGCTCGAAGCAAAACAGTGCTGTTAAATGGTCATAGAGCTCGAAGCAAAACCTTTTAAAGCATTTTCAAGATGCCACTATACCAAAATTTCAAACTAGCCCAAAGCGACTGTCCTATAGCAAATATCCTATATACACATGAACCTGTTTGCCATCAAAATCGTGAATTATCATTTTCTTTGTAATGTCAACAGCCTATAGTACAAACAAAAGCATTGCAACATATAACATATGTAAATGATATTGTATAACAATGAATAAGATAGACCTAAGGAGCAAGATTAAAAGCTGCATTACTCCCCATGTGGGTAGAAATATTTGTTGTTTGATGAATATAATTTGTAGCACAGTCATAAAGTACAGTAGTGGACAAAAATGAATTACCCATTTCTGTTTTATGCAACGGAATTTCCATTCCGCTTGCACTTGACATTTTTGTAATGACGGCGGCTGAAAGAGTGGAGTTGGAATTACCAGCAAAAGAGCCCAGTGGAACACAAATGGACTATAGTTCAATGCATTAGACTTTGAACACTTTACTACGAACAAGTCGCCAGCCTTTTGAGTTGTTAATGTAAACAGCAGTGCCACAAAATAAAATGTGCACTAAAGCTGCCCTTAAATTTTAATAGCCGTCATCCTTGGATTATACTAAACGTCCTATTTCACCGAATGCCCTTACTGAACAGCTAGAGTCTGTAAAGCCAATCAGTGATCATACACCGTGCACATAAGAAATTCAAATGCAAGCATGCACACAGTGAAAGTATGAATTGTGCTTACCGAGTTTTTGTCATCTTCTTCAAGTGAACATTCAGGTTCTTGATGCTACAAGTACATATATTAGAAAATAAAACACCAAAATCGCATTAGTGACTCGAGAAAACATGGAATAACAGAAACAGAATAACTGAATCACCAAAATTTATGTTGAAAACAATTCATAAATATTAAGCGTATACACTCCACACATCTGCAGAATATTCAATGGGGAAGGCAAAATCATCGTTCTGATTTTTATGTTGAATGCTCATAAAGAATCCACTCTAAGAATAGCTCAAGAAAAGAATGCACACAAATTTATCCACTTTGCAAATCAACGTACAACGAGCATACAGATCTTGATATACAGCAACCACATACAAAATAGGTTTTACTACTAAATGCTAATCCTTACTTTTGATCTAGGTGAGCAGGGAGGAAATTCACTGACATCAATTATAAAAGGATCCTGTAAGGTATTTGAAAAATTGTTTTACGTCACATAAAGATAAGAGTATAGTGTATTTGCATGACAACATGGCATACCTTGTCACCCCCTCTCTTTGTTTCATCTCCCTTGTCACTCCTTCTCTTTGCTTCATCTACTGTCATCTTGTCAGTCTAATAAGTGGAAATATCTCTCAAACCCACCAATACATAATGGCAAGAGTGTATAATATAGAGAAAGAGAGTGTCCTACTGGAATACACTCGCCAAGCACACTGCTTAAAGTGATGATGCAATAGTCTGTAATCACATAATGTGTAAATGATTTGATCCTGGCCAATGCACCTGATTGCTGAAGAAGCATGATCATAAATGTCTAGGATTGCCCGAACAAATCCCTTTGTCCTATTTTGTCCTTTGATATTACAGAATGTCCCAAGACAAATCCTTTCTGTCCTATCAGAGAATGAAAGTCATCCCAACCTATATTCACCCATACTGTCCCAAGCCCAGTATAGTCCCTGCAAGACCTAGGACGAACATCCCAAGATAGTCCTTGTGTTATTCACTTATAGTCTAAGTAGTCCCTGTAAGAACTGGGATGCTAAAAGACATCCCAAGACAGTCCTAGTATTATTCACCTATTGTGTCCCAAGTTCCTGCAAGACCTAGGACACTAAAGGACATCCCAAGACAGTCCTGGTATTACATACCTATTGTGTTCTAAGTCCAAGTAGTCCCTGGGAATTCCTTAAGTGTCCTTGTTATAAAGACTCTTTCTAGTCCCAGTCCCCAATGGTCCTTTTTACCCTAGGACATGTTGAGAATCCTTTAAGTGTCCTTGTTGTAAAGACTCTCTCTAGTCCCAGTCCCCAATGGTCCTTTTTATCCTAGGACATGTTGGGAATTCCTTAAGTGTCCTTGTTGTGGATACCCTCTCTAGTCCCAGTCCCCAATGGTCCTTTTTATCCTAGGACATGTTTGGAATTCTTCAAGTGTCCTTGTTGTGAAGACCCTCTCTAGTCCCAGTCTCCAATGGTCCTTTTTATCCTAGGACATGTTGGGAATTCTTTAAGTGTCCTTGTTGTAAAGACTCTCTCTAGTCCCAGTCTCCACTGGTCCTTTTTATCCTAGGACATGTTGGGAATCCTTCAAGTGTCCTTGTTGTAAAGACCCACTCTAGCCCCAGTCCCCAATGGTCCTTTTATCCTAGGACATGTTCGGAATTCTTCTAGTGTCCTTGTTGTAAAGACTGTCTCTAGTACCAGTCCTCAATGGTCCCTTTTATCAAAGACATGTTGAGAATTTTTAAAGTGTCCTTGTTGTACAGCCTTTTGCAGTAGTATAAGCATTTCATATGGTTTACATATGCTTATTCAAGAGAAGGGTCAATAATACTTGGTATGGTTTCTTTGCATGGAGAAGATGACTTTGACCACTAGACTTACATAGATCAGGCTGATTTTTTTCTTTTGTGTGTGCCTGTGTGGATGGGGGAAAGTGGTAGGGTAGAATTTCTGTGTAGTGTTCTGCCTGTTCTACAGTGAGTACTAATTTGCAAAGCCATTCTCTTCTTACATTTTTGACTCAGTAGTGTGTTGTGGTCATTTTAAATGAGCCATCAAGTAGCTGTATTTCACCTTACACATGAGTTTTGATAAAATTTAACCTATATCGCTCACATTAGCAATTGCCATAGAGTACACGGAAGCAGAGTCAATTGTAATAGTAAGTTGTAGCCCAGCAAACTATCTCATAACAGAATCACAATATAGCATTATTGCCCTTTATAATATACACTGTCATTAAAGATTAATTCTGGTCACTTCACTGGATACTGATAGAGTAGGATCTTCTAAGCAAGTGTTTCCAGGCTGATTCTTCACTGCAACTTCATTCTTGAAGCCATATCTTCACCAGTGAACATGAGATTTTCACTCTATTTGAACTAAATTATTGTAGTTTTATAGATGGTGCACGCATGCCTAAGTTTCATTTCAATCCAAGGGATTATGAGCCTGTGAGACACTTCGAAAACATACAAGTTTGTACAGGGACTAATCACCTGCTCTATGATGAGTACTGATTGGCGAGGCCATTATGATCATACTACAGTTATGTGTTCAGTTGGAACTGTAAAGCAGAATTTGAGTGTCCTTGAATGCTATAGCAGGGTAACAAAGCAGTGTTAAATAATGGTATACATAATATGCTTTGATCTTTGGAAGATAATGAAGTCTTTTAAATCCACCAGGTTTTTAAATGGTTAGAGACCTGCTAGCAGAAAGACCTCCATTACAAATCTCACATTCAATCATTAATGTGCTATGCTCTTACAAGCATATTGCTGGCTAATAGCCAGCTGTGGGCAAGCAGTCACCCTCACCAACAGCAGTTTAGCCACTTCATTCATTTTATAAGCATGCCTAGAAACATTTTATTGTGGAAGGTAGAATCTAATGTTGCAGTTACGTTTGTTACAATGAATGGACAGTTCTAGACATCAATATCATAGAAAAAATTGTTTAATGTGCATCCTCTATTAAGCCATGACCAATTAACATTCCATAGCTTTTGGTAAAGTGGTCTAGAACATAAAAGAAAGGCAAATTGTAGTAGAAGGCAAACGCTTGTCGGAACCAGAGGAAACACATGCCACTTGTGAGTTTGCTACTGTAGAGTGAAATAGTGGCCTCGTTTGGTCTCTATTCTTGTGACTGCATGCGGTCAGATAGGAATGTGGGCAGGCAAGGGGACCAAAATTGGGTTTCAAGTATTTTAAAATTCAATCTCCAGTTGTCTGCATTTTCTTGTTGTAAATGCTGAATTGATGTCACTAAGACTATTCCATAAAGGTGGTTTTTTTTAACAGTGGTATTTTGGTGCATACGGGTACCCTACTAAACACTACTACCATCCATACTTGTTAGATAATATGCAATTCATTCAACACGTATAACAACAAGGTACATGTAAAGTAATTTGGTTACCTGAAATGCTTAAGTCAGCCTACATCACACAAAGCTGAAGTAATGGCTTACGTCACATTTGTGAGACCTTGAATTTTGTAATATCATGTGATTAAGAACATTAATAGTCATTGCAATGGAGAGCTGCAGGTGGATAAAAAGTGCCATTTTGTTACTTTTCAGTTGGCTAAAACCAGTGATGAATACAATATCTATAGGAACTGGGCTGATACATAATTATGGGGTAATAATTATCACCCCTGCACCTTCCTCTTTAATTTTTTAAATAGCCTCTTGCCTTCCTCCGGCCCCTGCCTTCCACCCCTTTGGAGCTAGCCTGATACAGTTAACCTCAGTTTAAAATCTATCTCAAATGGCGGGAAACTTAGCTGTTGGCTACTTGTATGGTGGATGCTCTGGAAGGTAAGTAATTGGTATAAAACATGTGAAAATTTGGTACTCATAGCTTCATCCATTGGTGAGCTACAGCACACTGAATACTTAAAATCAGCATTTCTCAATACTTTTATAGACAATAAGACTGGTTTTCCCAGACTGGGCCACTTTTTCAGATGAGAATAATCCTCCAGATCTTTGACACTTCATTCACCACCCTCCTCCATTTATGCTATTCACTATTCATTTTTAACCCAAGAGCACCCCCACAGTGGACACGCACATGGTTTCCTGTAATTGGTTTGTCAAAAACTACGTGTCTGCTTGTTTGCGTGTTGGTATGGCTGTCCAACAGCAACGTGAGCAAACAGGCTTTGAGCTACAGAAATAAACCTTCACTCAATGCATAAAGGGTGTTTACGTACCGTATTAAAGGTTAGCTATCTATTTTTGTCAAAGGGGTGTAGCCAGGCACTGAAATGATATATAAAAGTTCAGTAGGGGCTAGCCTACGTAACAGGCATATAGTGACTGAAAAACAATATACAGTAACAGGCCTTATAAGCTACAAGGAGTGGTGTACCTTTTCAAGTTAAAAGGGAAAATTACCTGAATCATGAGCATCTTTAAACCAGAGGAATCATCGTACGTGTTACTTACATCTTTTTGGATATCAACCAATTTTCAAAAATGCTTTTGCAAATGTCAGTGACTATGACACTTTTTTTCTTTTTTTTTTTTATCCGGCCCTAATGGCACTCCCTTCCACCCACACGTCTCTATGGAAAACAAGCTAGAAGAACAACATAAAAAGGGAAAAAGAATTTACCTACAGAAAAGACACCTAAAATAACCTACAGAAGCCCAGGGAATGTTAGTGAACTGGTAGATGCCCCTCTGCGACGGCGAGATCTACTGCCAGGGGCACACCAGGACGCTTAGAGCGTGATCGAGAACCACGGATGCACATAATGGAGGAGCGAAGCAAGGAGAACCCCAAACTGCAATGGAGCCAGCCCATCATCACTGAATATGGGGAACTCCACTTCTCACTGAGTAATTGAGCCAAATGCTTATAGGTGGTAGTGGCTGCTTTCCCCATTCCACCGGAGGAGGAAAAAAACTAATGGGATAAAACTGCCACACTCTACTTTGCGTATACACTCCTCATAAGCACGACGCTTCTCAGCCTCATGCCTATGAAAAGTGGCAGCCAAGATGGTAGACCGATTGGAGGCTGCAAAAGAATTAAAAACGCGAACATCAAAAAAGGTGCGATGATGTAAGCACCTCCAAAAACCAGATGCTCTGATATCCACTCTGGCATTATCATCAAGCACAGCTGAACAGTGATGCATAACCTCACCAGGCAGGGCATGTAAGTGAGGCTCTACCTGGACATCATGGCACACTTCTGTCATCAAACTAGCAGTCAAATCTCGTACTTCATTATGCCGGATAATTGGAAAGGCACCATGTGGGCAGCTAAGGGCGTGAGACAAGGTAAAATCCTTACCACACACACAGTGCGACGGTAACAATGATGGTGTAAAGTCATAACGTAAACAGACGGCATCAATGAATTCACCTTTATGAAGGGCGAAACCATATGACATTTTGCATGGCAAACAAGACACTATACAAATGTAGTAATACGCATATAGCTGGACTTCTGTGAAGACATTCATTTAAATTCTCCCTCCACACTTTGCATTATAGCAGCTGAAGTATCATACACAATATGTGATTATTGACTGGTGTTATTGCAGGATGATAAGCCTGTTTAGACTTGTTCTTAGTGACCTCCCAACTATTTTCTGCTCAACTAACTTCATCATATTTCTCAAGTAGGTTTCTATCCTTCTGAAAGCTTCTCACCAAGGACCCAAATGCAGTATTCACATTCTCATTCTTCCATGGCCACGATATCTACCGGCTATTCTCAAAACAAATAGTGGAATTTGATTAACATGTAATACACTGTAAATGATGTTTAGAACCTGAACCACTTTCCTGTAATATCATACAGGATGGTAGTACTGTATATTAGGGATCATGAAGAATTGGGCTTTTCCAGTGAAAAGTGTCACCCTAAAACCAACCGCAATTTCATTCATGATAGCTTGGCAGCATTGGCTAAACCAGGCACGGCCAAGCCCAAAAACGTTTTCAGGCTAACTCTAAATCCTTCCAGAGATGTGCCTTTTTTCCAACTGCAGTATGTACAATACACATATCATGGACTTGCTTTGTGTTCCAGTTCTTTTTGCTGACAATGCAAGATGTCGATTCGCAATAGGGTGATGCGGCTTCCCTGTGGCTGTGTTGACTTATCCATAGTGACTGGATTGATTGTAGAGATACTTATTGTGCTATTCTTCACTTGTAATGCTGTGCAACAGGTGAAGCATAGGTGAAAACAATATGCAATGGCCACTTCGCCTTCCATTATGTAACTGATTGTTGAGGCACATGTTCTGATGCAAAATTACTTTCACAGCATTCCTGGTGCCATTCTTTATTTTAATACAGTGAATTATGTTATAAATACAGGTAGAAAGAAAAATTATGAATTTTAAGCTGGATTAGGATCGAAGAAAAAGTAATGAAACAAGGAAATAGCTATTTAAAAGTGGTGAAACAAGGAAGATTACCTATACCTGCAGATACACTAGTGGACATTAATCCATAACGCAGTCATGGGTATAGACTGAAGTTTAAAGATTAAATATCCACTAGTATATCTGCAGGTATTGGGCAACCTTCCTTGTTTCACCACTTTTTAGCTATTCCCTTGTTTATACTTTTATTCCTTAAAATTCCTTCTACTTGTAAAAAGATGTATCGAATCTTTGAAGATACCAAAAACAATCTGGTGGTGGTGTCAACTTTTTCTCAGTACCGACATATTAAGAGGTCAACATTTGTTGGCTCTGCACTTTTGTAGAAATGGTATCAGCCATTTATCCAGTAAAAGGGTCAGTTTATCACATTACAATGAAACTGCAAGCATAGTTGTCATTACTCAAATAAAACAAACAACAAACATGTCAACATGTTGAAGTATTTTTGCAGCAAAAGTTGACAGAGGCACTAACTCATTATCTACTGGAGTTAACTTCAACTTCTTAACTATGTATGTAGCTGGTCAGTCATAAAGGTACGATGAGTTACTGAGGTTAAGGTCACAGCATGTACTTCATGCATAGCTTGTAGTGTTACATGTTCAATAATCAGTTGAAGGTTTAATAGTTTATGACAAGGTCAACATTTTCTAGTAGTTACAGTAACCTTGCTCTCTCTTACTCAAAATTATTGTTACTCTTGCTTTTAAGTCTTGTTATACAATACATTTTTGGTAGTGACCAAAACTTCAATAATCAGTTTCATCATCCATCACTTAGTATACTACTGTATTTATGTTGTTCTTCTCTTCACGGGTAGCATTAAATTCCCTTTGTGACTTACATACAACTCGAAACTTGTACAAAGAAAAAATATATTGTAGAGATTTCTGAACATACTACGTAACAGTAGAACTCTTCACTTTTTAAATACATTGAGCCCTGTCCACTGTATCACCACTATGTACCAGCTGTCAGAATCTGGATTTTAACAATACAAACCATGATCTAGTCTACAACAGAATATCACTAAACCCATAACCCTAGCTAACTGCAATTACTAGCTAAAGCAAAACCCAAACCCTAACCAACCTTAATATTGGACTACTAGAATCGGTGCCTTTTATAATGGGCTTCCTACTAATCATTTTTTGACTCATGTTGAGCATATCTTTGAAGATGACACCCATAATTATGTTTACGACTGGACTATGATCCATCACCACAAACAGAACTTGAACCTTCGCCTTCAATATGTGTACGTGATACAGTATGTATTATACATGTATAAGTCATATGCATACTGTATGCACCAATTTATGTGACCCAATAACTGAATATGAGATCAACCAGGAAGCACTAAACGCTCTCTTGAGACCAAGCTTGGTGTCTTTTCACTGTCAGCTCAGTGTGGTGTGGCAGGTAGACCATCTAAGGTCTGTCTACAGCAGAACTAGTACATTAAGTCAGCAAATGGTTTAACGAAAACTAAGCCAACAAAAACAAATTGGAGAAACATGAGACTGAAATACAAGGCTTGTGATGAATACTGTAATAAAAACTGTTCAAGCGTTATTAAGGAGTGTAAAAGTGGCTACTAAATTAACGTTTTATGCCCATGCACATATAGTATAATGGGATTATTTTCATAGGTAAGCTGGACAGCACAACTTTTTGCAAAGAAGAGATTGTGGTTGACAAAATGCACTTAAGTGGTGTTCGGACGATTGCAACCCTGATAGGTTTGAAGCACTTAGCAGTATGAATAAATGCTATAAGCTACTTTTGGATTGTTAAATTCAACAAACTATATCCTGAGCATGGCTCTCCTACTACTACCATATAGCCAGACACATGGTTGATTTCATTCAGATGCCAACAATTGGCTATAACCATTCTTCATTACAAGAGAGAAAAAAGATATTTACAAAGACAATATGCATTTACACTAAACTAAAGCTCACAAATAGCAAAATAAGAAAAAGACCACATTGTTATCCTTATTACCTTCCTTACGTGATTTTGACTAATAAAAAGAATAAACCAAGTGCAGCAACATGTAAAAATGTTTCAAAGAAGTGCAATCATCAACAAGCTTCAATGTTAAATTTGATAAGAGGTTGGCTTATGATGTCATTTAGTGCTTCAGATCTTGCAGGGAAAACTTGGAGTTGGGACACTAATAAAAAGAGAATAATACCAGGACTGTCTTGAGATGTCCTTTGATGTCCCAGGTCTTGCAAGGACTACTTGGACTTGGGACACAATAGTTGAATAACACCAGGTTTGTCTTAGGATGTCCTTTAGTGTCCCAGGTCTTGCAAAATGTCCTAGGATACAAAGGACCATTGGGGACTGGGACTAGAGAGGGTAAGGACACTTGAAGAATTCCCAACATGTCCTAGGATAAAAAGGACCATTGGGGACTGGGACTAGAGAGGGTCTTCACAACAAGGACACTTAAAGAATTCCCAACATGTCCTAGGATAAAAAGGACTATTGGGGACTGGGACTAGAGACAGTCTCTACAACAAGGACACTTAAAGAATTCCCAACATGTCCTAGGATACAAAGGACCATTGGGGACTGGGACTAGAGAGGGTAAGGACACTTGAAGAATTCCCCACATGTTCTAGGATAAAAAGGACCATTGGGGACTGGGACTAGAGAGGGTCTTCACAACAAGGACACTTAAGGAATTCCCAACATGTCCTAGGGTAAAAAGGACCATTGGGGACTGGGACTAGAGAGGGTCTTTACAATAAGGGCACTTAAAGAATTCTCAACATATATGTCCTAGGACACAATAGGACCATTGGGGACTGCATGGGACTAGAGAGGGTCTTCACAACAAGGACACTTGAAGAATTCCTAACATGTCCTAGGATAAAAAGGACCATTGGGGACTGGGACTAGAGAGAGTCTCTACAACATGGACACTTAAAGAATTCCCAACACGTCCTAGGATAAAAAGGACCATTGGGGACTGGGACTAGAGAGAGTCTCTACAACAAGGACACTTAAAGAATTCCCCACATGTCCTAGGATAAAAAGGACCATTGGGGACTGGGACTAGAGAGGGTCTTTACAACAAGGACACTTAAGGAATTCCCAACATGTCCTAGGGTAAAAAGGACCATTGGGGACTGGGACTAGAGAGGGTCTTCACAACAAGGACACTTAGGAATTCCCAACATGTCCTAGGATAAAAAGGACCATTGGGGACTGGGACTAGAGAGAGTCTCTACAACAAGGACACTTAAAGAATTCCCAACATGTCCTAGGATAGAAATACTTGACTATAAGGGAATACACTGACTGTCCTGGGATGTCCATACATTGTAGAGGACAATTTCGGAATAAAGGACTTGTCCGGGCAATCCTGGACCTACCTGAGCATGATACCATGCAAATGCCATAGGTCAGCAAGTTTATTCCACTAGTGCCATTGACACCAATCAACAAGCCTTTCAGTTGGAGTTTCAATTACACAGTATACTCTAAATAAAACAATAAAGCCAAATTTCGCTATATCCTTGTACAGTAGCGGACAAAATAAAGTTTTTGTTCAATTGGCGTTCCATTTAAGCTCAAGGTGGCAAGCAAACAGCCCTATTTCTACAAACCAGTTAGCCCTTCACTATTACAAGTTGCATAGTGTTGTGTAATATAGAAAGACAAATATTTTGATGCACAATAGTACCGGCACTAAAGCCAGCAGCTTCCTTTATAGACAAAAGAATGCATAATTACGTAATAGAAAACACATAATTTTGATAAATTTGATGACGCACGGATCATAATAGTTACCAGCAAAACATAATACACTGTAACTTACTGCTGGTTTCTTGTTCTTTTCACCACCATCATCATGCTACAGTACAAGAGTGTAACAGTACATGAGATATCCAATTTACAATTCAATTACCTTTAAACGTTTTCTTTTTCTCTTTGGTTGTTTCTTCTCCTTCTTCTCGGTGTCTGCTTGCTCTCTAACACACTCTAAGTAGTTACCTATGCACATATATACAATTTCAAGTTTGATTTGAGATCATCTAAAATCAATTTTTTATTTCAATCATTTAGACCATGGTCACAGATCACAGCACAGTATATATGATACCACTTGTACAATTTCCTCTGTCCCACTACTTTTATATTTTTTTAATTAATTATCAAAGTACCTTCTCTCTGGTCTACTCAAAAAGTACTTTAAGACCACAAGGCTTAGCAATTGGAATAATGCAGAATGCAGCAAAGGCCATTAACACCTGGAGGCTTTCTTCCTTGAAACATAGTCTACGGCCTCAAATTTTGGTTCAATGGACTTGCCTCATCCTTCTCAGCAAGATGGTGGCTATTTTTTAATGAAGGGCTGCACTACCTCCTGCAAAGTTATGGCCGCTTGTTGACAGACTTCAGGTCACTGAAGTAGAATATGTAATTATCCCTTGAACTCCCTACATATAGTGGCAAAAATCGCTAAATAAAATTTCCGCAAAGTTGCTGTTCCGCTATTCCGTGTTTTATAGCCTCCCTCGAAGGATTGCTAGTGCTATGCAAACATGAATTATACATCACCTGTAAACAATAAATCAGCTTCATACTCCTTGTCCGACCAAATAACTCGGCATTTCCCATCGTTGATGCTTCCTTCAATAATTTTATCGCTCCGGATAACACTAGTTCCCTCATCGCCGAAGTCCACCAAAGCATTTGGCTTGGCAGATCCTAGAAAAAGAATTAGAATGACAGGTACAATCTTAACATCGACTTCCAAGTACTCAACGAAAACTATAAGCCCTAAACTTACCTTCAGATACACGTCTTTCAGAGATCCTGACCATTCTAAGTGCTAGAGTGTTCTTTCGAACCGTTCAGTTCAAGGCACGTGGTGATTGTGGTTAGAAGATCACGTGCAATTAAATTCTAATATATTCGCTGTGCAGGGCAGGGGTGTGATGCTTTAGCTCCCGAGCTCCTGTGCTGAGATCACTGTAAAGTTCTTTGAAATCACTGTAAAGGTCTTACTCAGATCCCCTGAATGCGACATATCTTGCTTTTTTACTGCGTGGGTTCCACGGTTTCCACGCGTGTTTCACGGATTTCGTGAGGGCTCCACAATCATGCATGGAATCATTGCGTGGTTCACCACGAGACTGCATGGTTTCACTAGGAAGTAAGGCGAGTGAGTAAGCGTGGACCACGATGGCCATGACAATGGAACCACGCATACACTGACGTGGAAACATGCGTGATCACGCGTGGAATAGTGAAGTTATAGTTGAGCTGTACCGTAGCCCTCGAGTCACATCAGTGCCATTCAAGGTGATCAATTCTATCATGCATTTCCTGAAAGATACATGTCTATAGATTGTATATTGGCATGATAGCAATGCTGAATCAGTAGCTTTCTCACTGTACCACCCCTAGTTTATGGAGCAACAAGATATCAACTCCAAGACAATTTTAAATTCCATATATTTGATTATAACTTTTGATCTACACCACATATTTTAATACTTTAGGTTTAAGGAAGAAAATCCATCCCTCCTGGAGGAAGACTGAGTGTGGCCCCAACTAGACATTGGTTGACCTGCAGTTCGAATCCTGGGGTTGGAGGGATTTTTTCCCTTACTTTGGCCCCTTTTCTGTTACACCTTATCAGTCAGTCAGTAAGTCAAGTCATTAGGTCTAAGTCCCTGAAATTAGGTTAGGTTTCCTAAGGCTGCAGCACATGTTGCTGTCAGACCTTCAGTGCTGGTCACTGTAAAGTGTTAATTATACAACCAAGTACTTTAATGACGTAAAAGAATAATACGAAATGCGGTTAAAATTACGTCATTAATAATAAATGAATAAATAAATAAATAATAAATAATGTTTGAGAAAACTACGAGGCCTAGAGACATGAACCAAGCGGGGATAGATTCGCCTGTGAATGAAGGCACAACTGTATAATAAGCACGCCCGTTCGTGCTGATGACCTTACCGTACATGTAATTCTATATAATGCCTGGAACCACACCCTTGTTTAATTACAGATTGCTCGAAACGTCCATGGAGAGGCCAGGCGCCACCTTACTGGTAAACAACAACATTACAAGTATGTTTAAATATTTGTAACTGTGTATTTTGTGTGCAGGATATGCGCTCCAGGTGCCATGCAGTCAACGACCAGCTGATGACCAGTTGATGACCAGTTGGGATACCAGCCGATGCGCTCATAAACAACCAGCTGGAACAGCAAGGTAATGAGTAATGTAATACCTGTACCGGTAGTTGTATTATACATCTTCATCCTTCATCTGGCTTGCTAGCGGCTGGAATTATTTTCCACTCGGCTTAACTACTAGTCTACTGTGAGTCTGTAATAGCTAAACAAGAAGCCGATGCAGTGCTGCATATACAACAATGTGTAACTATCTCCTGTATGTTGTGCATGGCTGTATACATAATAATATTATAGACTGTGATCACTGTGCCAATGCCACACCGCTGATATACTGGTACATCACCAGTGGCCTCTAGTTACAACAGAGTCTGTTGTGCCATATTGGCTTGATTGGGATCAATTGCTAATTGTGCCTTCACCATATCCCTTATTCTGTATAGCCTCACTTCACTGCTGAGTCATCTTCAGAGACACGTCACACCTACAATATATAATTACTTTCAATATAGCTAACTTAACTTGGGTTTTGTGTAGGTTGTGTTTTAGTATTGTGGTTTTCTGATGCCAGTTAAACTCCCTTGCCTGTGTACGTATGCATATGTATCATTTCCACCGGTACACGCACACTGCTCTGAGTGTTGCCTATGGCACTGTTTATACTTGCCCAATGGGTAGGTTGCAACGTTGGTGTATGTACTTGGTTGTATGTGACGCGGTCCTAGTAATAAATAATAATAATAATTCTGTTTTTTGCACATGATTGCTCTCCAGGGTTATCACATTTTGTACACTTGTTACCATGGTAACAACCACAATTATGCTACTATTCATGGATTTATATCTATTGTATCTAGTTTTATACTTTTAAATTTTGTAATAATATTTTAGTTAATGAAAATCTTCATTATCGTCGAAAATTTGTAGCACCTGAAAGAACGCTATGTTGTGGTTGTTGTGCAATTTAGAAAAGCATATCTACCTAGTTTCACGTGCATGTGCTGTCCTTAAACCTATATATAATATATGATTGTACAAAGAAAGGTAGACTATGCAGACTTTACTTCATTGCATGTGTATAATAGCTCAGATTGTGATGATACTATTGATAAAATAGTTATGTTGTTACACTCAGACCATTAGTTTGTAAGCTGACCATCTAAATTTAACCGATTGATACCATTCAAGGTAACCAATTCTATCTTGCATTTTTTGAAGAAAGAATGTATATAGATTATTATTGGCATGCTGATTCAGTAGCTACGCATTCATGTGAATCTCTTAAAATCAATAGTAACTTACTAATGCAATAAGCTATGAATTTCAAATTTGCACCATTAGAAAGCCCTTGAAAATCTGATGCCAGCTTCCAAAAGTGCTTTGTTCTGTAACCAAACAAGGATCAGAGTCATCAAGGTTTAAAATTCTTCCATGCATTTCATTGGACATCTTGGTTATGGTTTAACTATATACATGTGAATGTTAAAATCAAAGAAGCCAGGTTAAAGATTTCTGATGGTGGAGTGAGGTTACATATCCACTAGTTGATCTAGTTACTGTTCAGAGATAGGAAGTTTAATAAACTGTATATTTAATGCAGTAGTGTTACAACCACCGTGATTTGCTAATAAAAGTAGTGTTCAATCTTCATAATCATCATCACTATCTGTATTATTGATGCCATCTAACTGTCCTCCTTGAGGAACATCTTCTGTAGGCTGATTCTCGCAAGATGACAGTCTGCATGCAAGGTTCTGAGCATTTTAGTCCATTGACAACACAGCTACACTTTGGTGCTGTGCATGACTTAGCACAGTTACATGCCAGGAGTGCCATAACTGACTCTGGAGCTGTACCAATTTCCATCCAATCAATTGTAAGAGTGCATTGACCTCTCAAGGTCTCCAGCTTCCAACCATACCCATTGGGCAGTGGTACTTCTGGCTTCGGTATAAGACATCTTCTCCAAATCGCTGTCTGATAGTTGACATGAAAAATATGCTTCTTCAAAGCATTACTGCAGGGTGGAAGATGATGAGGTTCTACATTACCCTTTTTTGCTGCAAAGAGCCCATAGCGCAGATCATCAGCCTTAGTTGCTGATGTTTGAGACGAATATAATTGGCAAGGAAATGTCTCTAGTTCATCATTAAGATGGCTTGGTACAATCCATTCTCTTCCAAGACCACCAAATGTTTCCTGTAACTCAGCATCTTCTATCGTCAGTTTCAATGCATTCAGCTTCCCATGTACAGCAAAAGTGCTGACTGAATCACATCAAGTAAAACTGTGGAGTCCTATAATGGCTTTGCAAACAGACTCTCCTAAACTTCTTGTGATTCTCCGTATTTCAATATATTTCACCCTAGCCTGGGTCCCACTTTTCCAGTGAAGTGAAGCAGTGATTTCATTTTGGAAAGCAATCAATAACAAAAGATCATTTGTGTCATCCGAAACAGTCACAACTGCTTCAAAACCATGCAGACATTGTTGCATGAGCTGAATGCAAAAGAATCCGTGTGTCTGCCTCTTCTTGGGTAGATTGTAGCTCTGATATTGCTTTATAGCCTTATGGAGTGACACATTTCATTGCATGTCACAAACAGATTTTCCATTAAGTTTCTCAATGTATTCTGCTGCTTCCATTCACCTGAATGAGTTAGGGATGTTTTGTTACTTGTGGAAGTAAGAAATTTTCTCCACTGTACTACGAGCTGCTTTGATTGAATGTTCTTATATTCTACACTTCCAGATGTTGATTGCCGCAAATATCGTTCAGCGTTTTTTATGGAGTTTTTGTTATAAACATCAAAGACAATGTCAAGCCTAGTACTGTTTGAAGCTTCATGAATAGCTTTCAGCAAACAATTTCACCAAATGTTTTCTTCTACCTTGTGAACAATTGCCATTCCATTAACTATGCAAGCAGATGACAAGAGATGAATTCAAATGCTGGAGCATTCTTTTGTAATTCCCTGGATAGTGTGGACTTCGCTGTTTTCCTAGGTAAACCATCAGCTGTAGCAAGAGACCATGGCAAGGGACCTTTAAAATTTCTTTCATGTAAAGTTGTCTAGTCTGAGCCATCATCAAAATATTCCCAAACAGTCCAGTGGTTAATGTCCCTACCATTACTTTTCACTCTCTTCATTTTGCAAGTCTCACTAAAAGTTTTAAGTTTCATTTTGGGAAGGGTGTCATAAAAACTTTTCAATGCAGGATTTGCTTCAAGTCACTGCAATCTAAATTGTTTATAAGTATCTTTACCATGTCTATGTGTTTGCATAAGATCTGCAGTGATTTCATCTGGTGTAAACAATGTTGAGTAGTTCACTAGAATCTTTGAAGGGATGTACCAAGTCACCAATCACATCAATAACTTTGCTAACTGCTTTCTCATCTTTGATAATTCAAGGGCTGTGAATATCTGTATGCTGTAAATCAGATTTGTTTACTTGAACCATCTCATGCAACATCCCAATGTAAGCACTTCTGTACTCAGAAGTTAAATAGTAACGTCTGACAGCACCAGGATTTAAACTGAAACAACACGTTCCTCCTGGAGATTTTGTATCTTTATTGATTGTTTCCTCTGCTGTCTGATGAACTGGAATGTGACCAAATGTATTTGACTCACTTATCTGAACAGCAAACCAACCTTGCTTGAAACCTTCATAATCATCAGGATGTGTTTCATAAAGGTGAGACATCTCAGCATAATAAACACTAAGGTAGCGTGCATAATTGATTTTGTCATATGCAAAGCACCAAGGCAGCATATATAGCGGATACATGCAACATGAAGATCCTAATTGCCTTCTCTTGAAGCCCTTAAGAAACCTACCAAAACAGTGACCATATCAATGTAACTCATCCAAAATGCAGACAAATCACCATTAATATTGTTGTTCCGAAGAAAATCTAAGAATAATTCGAAGTAATGAAGCATATCAAGCCGTGTAACGGACATAGCATCATTGTACGTTTTTGGAGAAAGATCTTCATGTAGTTGTTGGATAACTTTTACTCCCTCATCAATGCATCCTTTGCATAGCAAATGATTTTGTTCCATCCGAATGGGAAATTCCTTGAATGCCATGCGAAGGAAAGCTTCATACATGCACTTATGAGTTCTTACAGCTCTGTTGTATTGACGACCTTCCAGAACACCTACAATAGATCCCTGCGCTACAATACCAGCTTCTATTATGATGTCTTTGAACCCACTATCTTGAAACCATTTTCCAATGATAGGTATTAGATTGCACATATAATGTGAAATGCTCCCATACGCAAGATCACATCTTTGAACTTGTCTGGATATTTCCTAATTATCTCCACAGCTTTGGCATATATTGCCTGATCAAACATGACCACAATTTTAGAAAGACCAAGATTGTTGCGGATCAACACTGATTGTCTCAGTTTTCATGTACAGTTGTCATTTCAGTTGCAGGGGCATTAATATTAGTTGGAAGGTAAACAATTTTATCTTCTCTATCTATTAGGTCCTTTCTGATGACAATATTGAAGCCTGTCCATCCCATCACTTGTTGATTTTCTGTATGTATTTGTCTGGTAAGCATCCATACAAGGTTTTTCTTGTGTGCTTTGTTAGTGACTTCAGAACTATGCAAGTCTACACTTCGGAGATTGGGAGGACCTGTGCGCTCACCTGGAACATAAACAGGCAATGGATCTTCATCTAAAGTTAAACTTCTCTTCTTGTCTTTCTGAACAGCTGGGCACAGTGGTTTGTTTGGCTCTGATCCAAACGTCTTTGGCTGAACAATGATGCCATTAACTCTGTGAATTGTACCTTCTCCTGTAAGCATTTCCTCAATTTGATCAATGTTATCCCAGGCTAAAGTGGTGAATAAATGTGTAAGTATATTTTCAGGCAACATAACTTCATCTGCTGCACCAGAAATCTTAAGCAGACACAGAGCAGTTTCATTTTCTTCATGTATGACACACCATGTCCAAGCCTGTTTAAAATTCGTATAAGCTCAACATTGCCAGTCAATGCTTTTGCAGCTACTGGCAGAAGAATATGCTTTGGAGGCACTTGTGATCCTCCACTCACTGCATAAACAATATCCTGAGCAATTGAGTCAACATGAAGTAAACTACATTAAATTTTGTTGGATTTTTTGGAGCAATTCTCCAGTAATTTAATTAAGTAAAGATAAAATTAGTGAGATCTTCTGGAATTTGAAGGTCAGTCAAAGCTGACGGTTGAAATGGCCAATTGTTGCTTTTTTCCAGATGTTTTATAGATGCAAGGCTGTTTTTGCAGGACATTTCATTATCTTCTTTTAGCGTGCTCAGCTCTTTTTTCAGTTCCTGATTTTCACGTAGAATTTCTGAACTTAAGCTGTCTGGAAATATCAACAGTTTCCCTGATGCATTAGATACTATGTGCAACATGTTCCCAAAATCTGTTTCCAGTTTTCTTCGAAGGTGTTTGTTAGTGCATTCTTGTATTTCTACTCCAAGTGACAGCATGTGTTCCTTTAACATACTTGTTAATTGTGTGAACTTCACAACTTTAGGAGTTTGAAACAGTTCACATTGAACATACTGTGTCACACAACAACAGCAAATTAATACTTTTGTTGAGGAAGCATGGAACAAATCAGTGTTTACTGTTTTGCTGATGAAAGCTACTGTTATGGAATGCTATCATGCCTATTATTAATGTCTATGAGTGGATATTTTATACGATACCAACAGAACCTTGAATGGCACCAACCAATCATTGTGACTCATGGGCTAAACTTTATTGATTTAAAAACCACAAATACAGATAGCGGCATAACTGTGGTTGTTACCATGGTAAAAAGTGTACAAAAATGTGATAACCATTGAGAGTAATCATGTGCAAAAAACAGAATTAAAATAGGTGGTGTAGATCAAAAGTTATAATCAAAAATATGAAATATAAAATTGTCTTGGAGGTATATCTTGTCGTGCCATAAACTAGAGGCCGTACAGTGAGAAAGCTACTGATTCAGCATTGCTATCATGCCAATATACAATCTATAGACATGTATCTTTCAGGAAATGCATGATAGAATTGACCGCCATGAATGGTACTGATGTGACTCAAGGGCTAAGTACTAATCTAAAAAAAACATAAATACACAAATAGCAGCATAATTGTGGTGGTTGCCATGGCAACAATTATACAAATAAGTAACAACCCTTGAGGGTAATCATGTGCATAAAAAACACAGAATTAAGATATGTGATGTAGATCTGAAGTTATAATCAAAAGTGTGAAATTTAAAATTATCTAGGAGTTGATACCTTGTTGCATCATGGTAACATAAACAGGGGCCGTACATTAGGAAAGCTACTGATTCAGCATTGCTATCATGCCAATGTACAATCTATAGACATGTATCTTTCAGGAAATGCATGATAGAATTGGCCACCTTGAATGGTACCGATCGGTCAAATTTGGGTGGCTGGCTCATAGACTATTATATTTATTTAGTTCATTATATGTATTAGAACATTGATCAGGATAATTAGGTCCCAAATACGCACACAGGTTCCACAATATAGTATAAACTTTAATGATTGTTATATTAGAGTAGTTTGAATTTCTATGCATCAAACATTTTTACGTTGTAGAACATTAATTTGTGATGTATTAGGAGTAGCATTTGTGACATCTTATTTATGTGTTTGTTTATAGGACTTTGACACACAAAGAGAAAAGCCAATAGGAATTCTACCACTTTCTGAAGACATAGAAGTTGTTGATTGCAAGGACGTATGTACTAAATTTTGATATATATATATATGTACTAGATAAGGCACTGCCGCGAGTGCTATACAGGAAATATAGCACAAAAAGAGTGGACGAGAGACAAATATAGTTCAAGGCAAAGCCGAGTGTTATATTTTGTCTTAAGACCACTCTTTGAGTGCTATATTTCCCGTACAGCACGAGCAAAAGGCAGTGCTTTATCTGGTATAGAGAACTGTCAACTTGAGATACACACAAGACACACGAAACAATTAGAAACTCACGGAGTAGTATTATCATCGGTACAATAGGCATTTTGCCTGTATTGCACTGTACTGCGCCTGCATTAGTCGTTTTGTGAGTACAGTCTGTCTACTCAACAACTTAAAGTTTTTGATTGTGGTACTTTATTAAGCATATTTCCGTGATATTCGTAGGACTCATCTGTTTATGTAAACAAAACGTAGTAAGAACGTTCACTGCTGCTGACCACAAGTAACCATCATCGAAACCTTCAAGTGTGTCTATAAATTAAATCCACTCTTACTGGTTGGGCTGACTGGTCAGCCAGTGCAGTACAGGCTATCAGCCTAGACTGGCTTGGTTGACTGGTTTTACTGGCCAAGAGTGAGTGATCACTCACTAAAAGCAGGCTATTAGCCTGTAAATAGGCCTGGTAGTTCTATAACTAACTAATGTAGAACTGTAGCTCTATTAGAGTGTTCTATAACTGCCCAATATAGAACACTTGTACTTGTATGGTAAATATAGAACACTTGTTTGCTTTGATCCTCCCATGCAAAGCTCTTTATATATATATAAGAACTTTGCGTGGATCTATATTTGCCATACAAGCACAAGTGTTCTATATGTAATAGTTGTAACACACCCATGAGGTTTGTATCTGATTTGTAAACATGACACCCGAGGGCCGATTTGTAAACACGACACCCGAGGGCCGCAGGCCCAAGTGTGGAGTGTTTACAAATCAGATACAAACCGAATGGGTGTGTTCTAACTGATTTGTGGTATGGGGCGTGCACAGATCAAAGGCACCCATTTGTAACACAGAATGAGCATGAACGCAAGGCTAATATTGGCTACCGCTGAGCGCTGTGTACAAGGAACGATTTTACTTACTAATCACTGTCTTAATGGTTAGTTAATTCATTGTTAGCTAGTTTATTCATTGGTAGCACGTTTGTTATGCACATGCGCGAGGTTCCATTATCGATGTCAATCACTCCAACCATTGTACAGCTTCTGCATCATTTAGATGGGTGTAGCTGAAGTATCTGATATTCATTGTTGAGTGGTGCAACGCTATAATAGTCTTGGTTAGCTTAATTTATTGGCGAACAAGCGCATGCTCAGCCCAGCGGTTGTACTGCTTCCCATTCATTCAGACGAGTGCAGTGTTGTGTGTTCATTCATTCCAGAGTGATTTACCTCCTTGTTAGTCCTTGACATTATTAGCCTTGCATTGTGACTTCCTGTCTTGGTCTGGTGTATGGTTTCGTTTGAAGTCTTTGAACTAATTAGTGGCCAGACTGTGTGGCCAAAAGGAGGTAGTTAGCCATGCTACAATTATTTGTAAACCAGTTTACAACTGATTTGTAACACTGGAGGCAGCCTTTGATCTGCCCACGCACCATACTACAATGGGCAGTTATAGAACACTCTAATAGACAACAGTTCTATATCAGGTTGTTATAGAACTGCTGGGTCTATTTTGCAGGCTGATAGCCTACTTTGAGTGAGTAATCACTCATTCTGGCCAGTACAACTAAGCCATGATAGCCTGTACTGCGCTGGCTGACCAGTCAGCCCAACCAGTAAGAGGAGAACCACCTGTAAAGGAACAAGCAGGCACTGAACTTAACCTTAAATTAAACACACATGCAACTAACCTGGAACATCAGTCGCAAAACCAAAGACACTTGCTAGGATATCCTCATGGCTTAACTATGGAGTGTCATGTGTAATTAATGGGCACTAAACAGAATGTACAACACTATTTTCTTTTCTGTAAGAACTTTTTAACACCAAGTAAGGATACTACCAGCTCACCTACAAGAGCATTTCACAAGAGATGTGATATTAACTTGTTCACATCAAGTACAATTAACCAATATGTGGGGTATGTGTGTGAACATGTGTGTATAGTGTTTGCACCTTTTGTGTGTCTTGTGCTTGTGTGTAATGTGTTTGTATGTAGTGAAATAAAAATAATAGTGTGATGTTTGTGATCTCTTTCATAACCCTCAGCAAAGCATCTAGCTCTACGAGTGGCAAACCAAGTTGATAAGTTGTCCTCAGAACACTACAGCCGCTATGGCAATGGCCATAGCAGGTTTTATTCATTGATAAGTACAGAATGATTGATATACTCCAATAGAACAATTAGGCAATAAATACTCTAATAGAACAGTCATTGGACAATATAGCTGAATATTTACATCTCTGTCTGAAAACACTCCCAGATTCCAGATGCAATCTCAGAGTCGCTATTTCAAGATGGTGGCATTCCCCGAGATCACCTAGAAAAGCATGCTTTGCAAATAAGTGCTTTACACACATCTTTGGTAACCCTGACTGTAGCCATTGGCCTGACCAGTAAATTGCAGTAATTTCCACTGACCCTTGTCCTAATAAAAATTAACCGCTACTATAGGATTGTATGTTATATGCTCACCACCTACGTATCAGCAGATTTGTGTTTGGTTGCAACACCTCTACAAGGCAGAATTCATCATATACCCCTCATGGCTTGAACATTGGGTCTGTAAATTTTATAACTGACAAAAATTAGTGATGTCCCCCCACAACACCTTTGCTGTAAAAAATGGCATGTCCAAGAAACTACAAGTATCTGTAACCCCATGTAAAACAGATAAGCTGTAGAAAAACACTCCATGAAATTAATGGGTAACTGAAAGAGCCGATATCTAGAGCAGCCAAGAATCAATAATGTCACTACAACTGACTATGATTACCAAAGAATATTTTGGCTGTAAAACAGGCAAATAAAAGTAACTGGCAACCAAAACAGCTGATATCTGAAGTGGCCAAGAATAAAAGTTAAGTCGATACAACTAACTACAATTATTAACTTGCAACATTGAATCTTAATCATTCAACTCTGTTCTATACATTCACCCTTGCTACATCCTAAATTAATTCTTTGTAATTCTAATTGGCTGGTAATTTGGCTGCCTTTTTATTTTATTTTTTTACTTTTATTTGCCTGTTTTACAGCCAAGATATTCTTTGGTAATCATAGTCAGTTGTAATAACTGTAACATGTAGACTGTAACATATTGTGTTGTAAGCTATGTGTATTATAATGTATGTTTGTTGTTGTAACCTCTATATGTATGGTGTGCTTTAATTGTAATGATAATCATGTGATCGACCACGCTATTCTACATGGTGTCAGAAGTGACTGTCGTTTTGTAATGTCTACAGTAAACCTACAGCCTCCAGCTCCGTTTTGCTTCCACAAGACAGATGAGTGGCCTAAATGGAAACGTCGTTTTGAGCAGTACCGCCAGGCATCGGAGCTAGCAGACAAGGGAGACGAGCGTCAAGTAAGCACTCTTCTTTACTGCCTGGGGGACGACACGGAAGACATATTGGACACTACAAGGATTACATCGGAAGATAAGAAGAAGTACAACAAAGTTGTGGACGCATTTGACGATTACTTCAAGGTTCGAAAGAACATCATCTTCGAACGGGCGCGCTTTAATAAGAGATGCCATGCAGCTGCCAAACAAGTCTGTCGAGCAATTTATTACTGATGTACACCATCTGACAGATAACTGTGAATACGGAGTAATGAAAGAGGAACTCGTGAGAGATCGTTTAGTAGTGGGGATTCGAGACCATGCCCTATCAGAACGTCTGCAGATGGAAGCAGAGCTCACGTTAGACAAAGCCAAAAGGTTAATCCGTCAGCATGAAGCAGTGAAGGAGCAACAAGAAGAGCTGAAACAACCAAGTAAAGGGGACACATCTCTAGATGCAGTAGCTAAAATGGGTCCCAGAAGGAAACTACCAGCGATACCAATGAAACAACCCTTAGCTCAACAGATTTGCAGAAGATGTGGGAAAAACTCCCATCCACGACAATTGTGCCCGGCGAAAGAAATGCTATGTTACCGCTGCAACAGAAAAGGGCATTATAGCAGTCAGTGTTTATCCAACACAGTTGCTCCTCAGACTAGGGGCGTACATGAACTCTCCAGTCAGTCAGATCACTCACAACTGGAAACACCGGACAAATATCTGGACACTGGAAGGCAGCAAAAAGAACATGTGGGCTATAACAATTCTAATGCAAGGAAAACCAATGATTGTCAAAGTCGATACTGGTGCTGAGGTTACTGCCATATCGGATTCTACTTGGAAGTCTTTAAACCTCACCAAGCCTTTAGAAAAGACAGGAGTGTCACTTTATGGTCCAGACCAGACCCATTTGAAGATCCTTGGCAAGATAAACCTGACCCTCACCCACCATGAGAGGTGCTGCACACAAGACATTTATGTTATCAAAGACCTGAAGAGTGACCTTTTGGGATTGCCAGCAATTAAGGAACTGGAATTATTGTTGAATGTATGCTCTGTTGGAAATGGAAAAAGTATCATTTCACAGTATCCATTGTTGTTTACAGGGTTGGGAATGTTTGCATGTGAGTACACTATCAAACTAAAACCAAACAGCCAGCCATTTGCTTTAAATGCTCCACGAAATATCCCTCTCCCACTGCGATCAAAGGTACAAAATGAATTACAACGGATGGAAACTTTGGGGGTAATCTCACCTGTCCAAGAACCAACTCCCTGGTGTGCAGCAATGGTGGTGGTACCTAAGGACTCTGGGGCAGTCCGGATCTGTGTCGATCTTAAGCCACTAAACGAAAGCGTATTAAGAGAAGTACACCCTATTCCTAAGGTGGATACCACACTTGCACAGTTATCAGGAGCAACAGTTTTCAGCAAGTTGGATGCCAATAGTGGATTCTGGCAGATCCCACTAGCCAAGGAATCCAAATTGTCGACTACATTCATAACTCCTTTTGGAAGGTTTTGCTTTAATAAGCTACCCTTCGGAATTTCTAGTGCTCCAGAAATCTTTCAACGCCATATGAACAATGTGCTTTCAGGTCTTCCAGGAGTACTTTGCCATGTTGATGACATTTTGGTGTATGGTAAAGATTTGACAGAACACGAATCCAGACTACATGCTACACTTAAAAGGATTCAGGCAGCTGGTATCACCTTGAATCAAAGTAAATGTTGCTTTAATCAGTGTCGCGTATCTTTCCTAGGTCATGTAATAGACAAGGATGGAATCTCACCTGACCCAAAGAAGACCACTGCTATACTTGAGATGGCACCGCCATCCTCTGTTACAGAACTCAGAAGGTTCATGGGGATGATTAACCAGATGAACAAATTTTCCCCAAATATTGCACACATCTCAAAGCCACTCCGGGAATTGTTGAGCTCAAAGATTTCATGGACATGGGCAGCAGCCCAAGAAGAGGCATTTACTAAGTTAAAAAGGGAGATATCTTCGCCCCGGGTACTTGCTCTCTATGACGTAGAGGCCAAGACTAAAGTCAGTGCTGATGCCTCAGCTTATGGAATTGGAGCTGTTTTGATGCAACGACGACAAGGAGCATGGCGACCAGTGGAATTTGCTTCACGCACACTCAATGAAGCGGAAACTCGTTACGCTCAGATTGAAAAAGAGGCACTGGCTTTGACATGGGCTCTTGAGAAGTTTGCTGAATATGTTCTTGGCAAATGCGTTATATTAGAGACAGACCACAAGCCTCTAGTGCCTATCTTAGGCAGGAAGAGCCTAGACATGCTTCCACCTCGAGTACTCCGATTCAGACTCCGCTTGATGGGTTTCCAATATTCCATTCAACATGTGCCTGGGAAAACTCTCTACACTGCTGATACCTTGTCAAGAGCACCACTTAAAAAAATCCCAGATGCTTTCAGTTCTTCATCATCTGAAGAAATTGAACAATTTATGCAAACAATCACTGCTGCTTTCCCCACAAGCCCTGATCATTTGGACAGTTATCGCAAGGCACAAGCTGAGGACAGTATCTGTTCAATACTAATTGAGTATTGTACGTCAGGCTGGCCTAGTAGAAACAAATTGTCCAGGGAGTTGAAAGACTTCTGGAGATTTCGTGGTGAACTTACACTTAGTGGAACTCTATTACTGTACCAATCTAGGATTGTAATCCCAGAAAGCCTGAGACAAGCTACTTTAGAAAAGATTCACCATGGACATCAGGGAATCCTACATTGTAGGATGCGTGTTTCTACTTCTGTTTGGTGACCAGTGTATCTAAGGAAATGGAAACCTTTATAAAATCTTGTACCGTCTGTCAGAAAACTACAGCTCCTAACAAAGAGCCCCTGATTAGTACACCACTACCCAGCTATCCCTGGGAACATATGTGACCGGATTTGCAAAAAGGTACCTTTTTCACACACAAAATTTGACCCATTTTTTGAACTTTGAAGCTTCATAACGTTTTAATCGTTGTATATATTATCCTGATATTTTTCATGAGTGTAGCTACAGTATCTGGCTACAATTTGATACTAAGAGAATGTTAATCAGTAGAAGAAGTAAACTGTTACATCATTTTGTTTGCTAGTATGTAAAATGTGTGGAAAAGGTACCTTTTCGCAAATCCGGTCACATATTGCTTCAGATCTGTTTGAACTTAAGAATTCTACTTATCTGTTGACAGTTGACTATTACTCCAGGTTTGCAGAAGTACAGAAACTGACATCATCCAGTGTCATCACACATTTAAAATCTATTTTTGCAAGGTTTAGTATACCAGCTGAAATGGTATCAGATAATGGGCCACAATTTAGCTCACAGGACATAAAGGAGTTCTCAGAGACCTATGGATTCAGACATATAACAACAAGTCCACATTATCCACAAGCCAATGGGCTAGTGGAAAGAACAGTAAAGACGGTCAAAAGTCTGCTTGAGAACTCTTCAGACCCTTACAAGGCTCTCCTCAGCTATAGGGCAACACCTATGCCCTGGTGTGCACTTAGCCCTGCAGAATTGTTGATGGGGAGAAGAATACGGACAGACATTCCCCAGGTGAAGGAGAGCTATGTACCTGAATGGTCTCACATTACAAACTTTAGAAGACTAGATGAGAGATACAGACAATCACAAAAAGAACACTATGACAAACGCCACCGAGTAAGAACACTACCACCATTGCCAGAAGATCAGCCAGTCTGGGTAGAAACAAGAGGACTTCAAACACCGGGGCGAGTTTCACATGCAGCTGATGCACCAAGATCATATGTAGTCGAAACAGCTTCGGGCCAAGTAAGAAGGAACCGTGCCAATTTAAGAACTCGCTCTGAAATTGAACAGGCTGTTATTCCTGCTGAGTCCATTGTTGGCCCAAGTAGACCAGTCATCCGATCCCAAACTGGAACTGTTGTAAATCCACCTGATCGTCTCAGGTATTGACCTAAGAGGGGAGATGTAACATGTAAACTGTAACATATTGTGTTGTAAGCTATGTGTATTATAATGTATGTTTGTTGTTGTAACCTCTATATGTATGGTGTGCTTTAATTGTAATGATAATCACGTGATCGACCACGCTATTCTACAGTAACATTATTGATTCTTGGCCGCTCTAGATATCAGCTCTTTCAGTTACCCATTAATTTCATGGAGTGTTTTTCTACAGCTTATCTGTTTTTCATGGGGCTAAAGATGCTTGTAGTACTACAATCAAAAACTTTTAATTGTTGAGAAGACAGACTATACTCACAGAATGACTAATGCAGGCGCAGCACAGTGCAACACAGGCAAAACACAGGCGCAATGCCTATTGTACCGATGATAACACTACTCTGTGAGTTTCTAATTGTTTTGTGTGTATCTCAAGTTGACCGTTCTCTATACCAGATAAAGCACTGCCTTTCGCTCGTGCTGTACGGGAAATATAGCACTCAAAGAGTGGTCTCGAGACAAAATATAGCCCACTCTTTTCATGCTATGTTTCCTGTATAGCTATCACTCACAGCAGTGCTTTATCTAGTACATATATAATAGAGAATATGTTTACACTATTGGCCATATCAATTAAGCGCCATGCCTAGTGCCTATACGTGGACATCGTGCCACGTGACTACAATCAATCAAAACAGCAATATAAGTTAACCTGTGACTTCAGTAAAATAACGGACTATCTTCTTCTCTAGGTTAACTCGGGCTCATTTTACAAAACTAAAACCCACTATTGATCCTGTGAAGTGTCACTGTATTAAAGTAGAGTAGATCACACAGTTTCATCAAAGAAATGTAATGATTTCTGAGAATGCTTGGAATGCATTAATAGTAGGGTAGCTTAGCATCAAATTTTGAGGAAATCGTTACGAAGCAGATAAAAGCACCAATTTTTTCTAAAGGTTTGTTAAAGCATCTGGACCATTTTTAGAAGGGTGCCACGCCCCCATTATTATTGGTCACTGCTTGTAGCAAAAAAATGAATACTCTAATAGAGCAGTCAACCACTAACAGATATATTGTAAATATCTCCTTTAATAAGCTGTAGCTAAAAATTTATCTGTAAAAACACAGTAAGAACAGTCTAGATATAACAGACTTTCAATATTCCTGGGGTGTATGATCCCAGACCCCAGAATGGAATCCAAATTTGCTGAACTTCACAGTGTAATTTCATTTCCAAAGTTACCCTATCCCCCACTTTCTGGCTTGCTACATGTTAAGAGTATTGGGGTGAGGAAAGCAACGCTTTCTTTGGCTTCTCTTAATTTTTTTTCTTAAGCTGGTTATTCACTGTATAGTAAGTCTAATATTTGACCTGTTTGCCCTTAAACTTGCGAATTTCATGGTAGCACAGCAAAGCGTAAATATTGTAGCAGTTTACATCTTTGGTGTACTTCCAAGTAACATTTATATGTATGTTGATAATCTAGAATCCTATTATGCTATGGAGTCTAGTTTGTAAGCATTTTTTGAGTTTTTATCAGTACATTCAGCTACTGCATGTCATGGATAGTGTAGTAATTGATACAACCTCCTGGAGTTGGTCCACCCTGTTATGACTATATATGTGACTGAATTTGACAAAACAAGGCTTCGACGCACAAAGCTTTGTTAGGAGATATGGCGATTTTAAGGAATCATTGTGTAATAACTTCCCAGTGCCTACAGCTGTGCAAACAAAATTTGCACCAATTGTTCATCTGTTCACTAGCTATCACTGAGTGGGTGTATACATTTCTGATACCCAAAATTTGCCCTGTTTTGAGCAGCTTTTTTCGAGCGGGTAATAATATCACAGATGGTAGTAATAGGGTGGGAGGGTGGGGGTGGACGGTGGTCTTAATATACGGGTATAAAATGGAGTAAGAAGACGATTGGAATCCAGAGGCCAAGTTTGGGCTCTCCATGGCCCTCCATGGCCCTCAAATTACTCCAAATTGACTGAGAACACTATTGGCGAGCTCTCTGTGAAGTCCCAGCTCACTACACACCATTATCACAAAGCCATGGCCATTTAATGGTGCCAATCTCACACTCGTGGCTTTGACAGGGTCGGAAGAAAGCTGCTACAGAAACCAGACTTGTCAGTGCTGAAGGAAGTACAGTGTGAAATATGATAGTGTATTAGACCAGCAATCCATTTCTGGTAAAATCGTAAGTTTGATTTTGTGTGTGTGGAAGCCTTGTTATGTGAAATCCGGTCACATATACAGAATGCAATTTTATTTTAGATGACATGATAGAGTGTTACATGAGTAGACAGTCTATAAGGCAACACAAGGATGCATCCAGAAACATACAGTATATCTCAGCAAACAAATCTACATACCTGGTTATAATGGAGGTACTTGAAATGCAAAGTAAGGAACAGAGTGAATTGTCCATTTGGTTACTTCAGAGCTTATGATCCTCCAAGCAAACTAGTTTACTACTGAATATTGCATCAAGACAATCTATTCTAAAGTGGTGGTAGCTCTGTGGCGCTTATTATGTCACATAGTAATAATACAGCATGCAGATATGTGTACCCAGGATAGGTTTGCAGACCAATGCAAAGCAATTGCTTGAAATGCCATAATCATCTTATTGTAGTATAGTGCATCTAATTAGCTGTGTACAGCCACTTGTGGCTCAAACATTGATATAGATTATTAGTTTGCTTAGGTGCTGGTGATGAACACATTTTCTATAATATTGAGGAAATTTTGAAAAAGGCTAGTGATACAGACTCTTTTCCAATATTACAATCTGACTTGTTTCAAGGGAAAAAGCAAGAATGTGTGTTTGGTGGTAATTGTAAGCTGTCTAGATTCTAGACGATTTCATGCATCTTTCCCAGCATCTTTTAAAAATTTCAGTATTGTGAAAGATTTGGTATTGTCTTTATTGCAAGCTAGTTTAAAGACAATACTAAATCTTTCACATTGGTCGAAACTTTAAAAGGTGCTGGGAAAGATGTGTATAAAACCTAATTATGTGTGGATTGAAAACAATATGGCCATCAAGTAGCCCCTGCATAGTACTTTTACAGTATATCATACGTTTTAATGTGTAGTTAGTTTTCCTATTTTAACCAAATTATATTTGGCATTCAATGTGTACAAACTTGTCAAATGAATCAGTAAATTGTACTGCAAGTTAACTTTTGCATATATGCAATTTGAAACGAGTAGTCTTCTTTATGGGTCTGTATTAAGACACATGGTAGTGTGTCATGCGGCCAAGAAAGTCGGCACACCACACCATGAGTATATTGACAGGAAGAAAGAAAACAGCTTTTTCATGCGTGCATAGCTCCAAGGCCCCTTCTCCAAAGCACAGTATTTTTGCATTATAGCTGTCCGCCAGGTAGGGTAGGCCACACAACAAATTTGATTAAATTCGTAACAACCGTTTGCCAGATATGGGTGTTCAAAGTTTCGTTTTAATTTCACCGTTTTTTTTCTTCTTATGCCATATGGGGGCTTTGATTTATTTTCATACACTTTGCAAAAATTGCTATAAAATGCAAATGTGTAGCTCGATTGCCTCAATCATTGGCACAAATGAAGAGCATGTAATGGTGGATTCACTTACCAAGTTTGCTGTGAATCTGAGTGTTTTAAAAAAGATCAAACTTCTGTCACAGCTACAGGGTAAACCGAGTATAGGAATAACTTGAAAATTGGTGTGTAGATAGGCTGATCATCGTAGCAGTGTCTTTTGATAGTTTGAATAGCAGTAGAGTTACAGTGACAAAGTTATAAAGCAAAAACAAAACAAGTATAAAATTGTGGGATCAAGATACTCTAATAGAGCAGTCACAATGGGGTAAAAAGGTGTACAAAAAATGTCGAGAAAAAAACCTTACCAGTGTTCAAACCATGCAGGGACCTCCATACCTACACCTACATCCTTAATCACTGAACCACAGCTACCTTGGCTGATCACCACTTAATTTCTACTTTATGAATGTATTTTTTTTAGTTTTTAATCAAACGTTTGTAATTTCATATATCTACCAATAGAAGTTCAAGAACATTCTATGTATGTTCTATTAGAAGTCCTCAAAAATGTGCACTCTAATAGTGTATTACAATAATGTTATCAAATATTGAATTAAGTCATGCAATGAATTACATTTATAAGTCTGTCTGCAATAATCATCATTGTGTTTACATAGAAAAGAAGAAATGTGAGTAAAAACAAACCTCAAAGTCAGCCTTAGGCTGGTTTTGGGGCCTTATAAAGTACAAAAAGAAGTGAAATCCACACAAAAACAGCCAAGCTGTGAAAAAATGGTGTGGCCTTAAAAAGCCTAGATGAAAAAAGTTGTGAAATCAAAGGTGGCAGCCAAGAAATGGCTGCAATGATGTTAATACTAATAATGGCTGTGTGCATTGCAAAAAAAATTTAGGTGTAAGATGCACTTTACATTGTGGGCTTTAGTGATCTCCTGTGGCTCTCAATTGAGACTAACTGAATCCCACAATCAAAACAGTCTCTTGGTGATAAGGTTTCTTATACATTTTGAAAACCTTACACAGTAAGTATTAGTGTTATAGTAAGAGCTAATATGAAACTTTGATATAGTAACAATATTGATATATTCAACAACCACAAAGAATCCTGGACAAATGAGCCTTATCCACAATGACGTTTTATGACATCACAAGAATAAAGATGGCCGTGATAGTTGGGGGACTGTTATATAGGCCCCTATGGAGAAAGTTTTTAAATTGCATATATTTCAGCCAGAAAAGAAGATCTAATCCAAAGCAGCCAAGCTGTAAAAAATGAGTGCAGCCCTCAGAAAGGCCATGGTGAAAAAAGATGTGAAATCCAAGGCGGCCAAGAAATGGCCGTGACGGCAGGTTAATGGTAAAAATTTTAATAACGACAATTCAGGTGAATTTTGTGCCGCTTGAAAGATCAGCTAGAAGAAGTTACCTTGTAGAGAGTTCAGCTACAAACAAGTCATCCGGTAGAGAGATCAGCTAGAAGGATCACCTTGTAGAGAGTTTAGCTACAAAGAAATCACCCTGCTTCATCTTTTCTTCTTCCTGTGGTAAAGAAAAAAATGATAGGTTAAAAAGCCCTAAAGCCGGCCTAGGGTATACAAATACAAAAAGAAGTGAAATCTAATCCAAAACAGCCAAGCTGTAAAAAAAGAGTGCGGTCCTCAGAAAGGCTATGAAGTGGCACAAAATTCACCTGAATTGTCGTTATTAAAATTTTTACCATTAACCTACCGTCACAGCCATTTCTTGGCCGCCACCTTGGATTTCACATCTTTTTTCACCATAGCCTTTCTGAGGGCCGCACTCTTTTTTTACAGCTTGGCTGTTTTGGATTAGATTTCACTTCTTTTTGTATTTGTATACCCTAGGCCGGCTTTAGGGCTTTTTAACCTATCATTTTTTTCTTTATCACAGGAAGAAGAAAAGATGAAGCAGGGTGATTTCTTTGTAGCTGAACTCTCTACAAGGCGATCGTTCTAGCTGATCTCTCTACCGGATAACTTGTTTGTAGCTGAACTCTCTACAAGGTAACTTCTTCTAGCTGATCTTTCTACAGGGTGATTGTTTGTAGCTGAATTCTCTACAGGACGATTTGTTTGCAGCTGAACTCTCTACATGGTAGTTTCTTTGTAGCTGAACTCTCTACAATGTAATTCTTCTAGCTGAACTCTCTACAGGGTGACTTGTTTCTAGCTGATCTCTCTACAGGGTGACTTCTTTCTAGCTGAACTCTTTACAGGTGATTTGTTTGCAGCTGAATTCTTACATGGTGGTTTCTTTGTAGCTGAACTCTCTACAAGGTGACTTCTTCTAGCTGATCTTTCTACAGGATGACTTGTTTCTAACTGAACTCTCTACAGGGTGATCTGTTCGTAGTGGAACTTTCTACTGGGGGATTGTTTGCAGCTGAACTCTCTACACGATAGTTTCTTTGTAACTGAACTCTCTACAAGGTAACTTCTTCTAGCTGATCTCTCTACAGGGCAATTTGTTTGTAGCTGAAATCTCTACAGGGTGATTTGTTTGCAGCTGAACTCTCTACATGATGGTTTCTTTGTAGCTGAACTCTCTATTAGGTACCTTCTTCTAGCTGATCTGACTACAGGGTGACTTGTTTGTAGCTGAACTCCCTACAGAATAACTTGCAATGTAATATAATTCTATAAGGCCACTCCAATTGGTAATTATGTTTCTGGTCTTTTGAAAATCAGTTTTAGGTGCAGGCGGGTAGCATTCAGCAACAAAGCAACAATGAAGTAACTGCTCAATTAGAGTATTTTTTGTGATTTACTGACTGTTCTATTAGAGTATATCAATCCGTACTATGCACTCTGCCCATTTCTTGCAGGTCTTCACCAATAAAATAATGACACTTAATTAGATTTAGCATACTTGTTGCAGCCCAATATTTGTTTCTGAAATCCAGGTTTTTCAAAGAGCTGATGCAGGCATTTTACCCATGTATTTCTGAAATTTCACATTCTCCAAAAAAGGATGCAGGCAGTGGACCAGAAACATAATTACCAATTGGAGTGGCCTAATGGAGTAAATTATAAACGTAGCTGAATGCTTTATTAGGGTGACTGTTCTATTAGAGTATCTCGATCTCGCATATGCTACACGTAGTTGGCTTTGAAATCATAACTCAGTGGTTTGTAATTTGATTCTTCTGTACTACTGCAAGGACTTTCTATGATAATTATTCCAGCTTCACACCGATTTTCAGCTCACTGCTCTAAGCGGTTTGCCTGGTAGGCGTGAAAACTAATAGTTTTTTTATTCATAAAAATCAATTGCGTAATTTTGACACAGGTTGGGTTTTGTGTCATATCCTGATGGCCTTTAACTGGATTCCTTTCAAACCACAAAAAGGCACTCCTACGATAGTTACTCCATCTACATAGCAATTTTCAGCTCATTCCTTCAAGCAGTTTACCTTGTGGGCGTGACAGACCTTCGACCTAATTTTACGCGAATAATCGGTCATAACTCCATGAATGTTCATCGGATTCCTTCCAATGGTACTGAGATTCGCCTTAATGAGCCCTTTACGTGTGCCAAATTTCAACCCAATTGGAGCACGCATTCGTGTTTTATGGCGGATTTTGCAAAGTGTACGAAAAGAAGTAGAAGAAAAAAAACCCTAACTTTGGCCGCTTGTATCTCAGAAATGGCTGGAGCGATTTTCTTCAAATTTGGAATTTGGACTCCCCTACCTAGCCAGCATTTCTGTAGCAACTTTGATTTCAATCGGATAAGGAATCACGGAGCTACGAAAGTGTGAAAACCGCATTTACTTTCTTCCTGTAAATATACTCACGGTGTGGCGCGCCGGCTTCTTGGGCCACACAACACGTGTGTCTTGTTATCAAGTTCTAAACAACAGGTGAAGTTTTATGTAAGACATTACGATAAACATGTTTTGTCGTGTTTGAATTTTTTTTTTCTAAATGGCGTATGTTTACAATAACTTTTGTTACTTCATAACCATACCTGTCAGTTAATGGTCGATATTTCCATGCCTAGCGGAAATGTGAGCAATCGAAAATTTATCTCCATAGATGCCTGTATAACAGTCCCCCAACTATCGTGGCTATTTTTATTCTCATGATGTCATAAATGTCATTGTGGATAAAGCTCATACCAGACCACATTAAAGTCACTCTCAACCACTTCAAAGGCATTTAACTTGAGTGAATTTAGCAGCTTAAAAATACTTTAGAAGTAACTTGAAAGGCTTAAAACTACTTTAAAAAGTACCTACAGAGGCTTAAAAAGCTACTTTGAAGTGTAACATATTAGTTGCAACACTGTAAGTCGTGCATTACCTGATATGTACGCACTCACCCTCAGGTATCATGCGTACATATCAAGCAATGCACTCCTTACAGTGTCACAACTATTACATGTACTATACTGAGGCTACTTGATGGCCATTTTGTTTTCAGCCCACACATAATTAGGTTTGGTGGGCACCCCTTCTAATATTGATAAGTACACCCTAAAGAACTTGTATACCAAAAATGGTGCTTTTAATCACCCTGTAATAATAATTTTGCTTAGCTACTCTACTATATGAAAGGATATAACTTACCCCCATTTCTCATTAATGCATTCCTGAGCACTGATAGCAGCGCTATTATGGCATTTATACACCTTCCCTTCCCTTTGAAGTGAGGTATAAAAGTGGTATATATTTAATAGTTATACAATGACCATGAGGGATTTGCCTGATATATATGCCCAAGCCTGAAGACACAGGCATATACCGGTATATCAGGAAAATCCCAAGTGGTCATGGTATAAGACAGAGGTTTGTAAACATCAATTTTGGGTTTAAATTCTTGGCTTAAAAAGAAATGATTGTGGGTTTCATTGGCTGAAGTGATACCATTTGTAACAATTTGTGACATGATGCTTAAATTAACCTAAGGTGCCAAATAAGTACTTAGGAATATAGGTTGAAAATGTCTGAGCCATCTTGTCATGTGGTTGAAATGTGCTGTGTAGAAAAATGATCCCCACATTGCAAAAACTATTATTTAGTGTTGCCTAGTAACTGAATTATGCATGCAGTGTTGATCATGACTTCACTCAATTATTTTTCCTGCAACTCATGAATATAATGTATGCACAATTATTATAGTAAATACCTGGAAGCACTTATAACATCGTTATCAAGTCATGTTTTGATGTCCTGTGTCTCCTTGCACACTGTATAAACCCACAATCGAACTTTTTGTATGGTCATGTCGTTGCATGTACATTTGAACTCTTAGCACAGCAATGTCAATCTTACGTTGTTTCCAGTGTCCACTATCGAAATTCACAAAGCCCAATATAAATGCACTTGTAAAAGTGCTCTCACATGTGTAGCTGATTAATGGTGCTCTGTACAGTTCGTACAAGGCTTCCCAAGACATAGTCTGTTTTGCACTAAAAGAAATATTATGGTCACTTAATTGGTCTGTGACACGTTGACACATTTTAGTACCTGTAAAATAGGTATCCCATAGCAACCAATACACGCATCTTGCTATTCTACACCCTCTCACTTAAATTAGAACTACTCCACCATTTTTAATCCAGTAGACATGAAAGTTTCACACAAGCTACTTTAGTAATTTTTCCAAAGAAGAGCGTTTGCCATTTTGAAATAGCAAGTCCAGATGATGAATAACGTGGAAGTAAAGAAAAGGATTTCTGGGAGTGTCAACCCAAAAGATAAATATGTGATGATTGAGAAGCTAAATAAAAACGTACAATGGTTTGTGCTGTTTAGCATAGTGTATCATAAAAGTATCAAGGCTCTTGTGCGTAAACTGTAGGACTAATTCTAGTATATGCAAATTTAGCAGTTGGGTTTGAATTAAACTATGTACTAGTGTTAGCTTATATCCAGTAAAACAGTACAGAACATTTGCTAAAACCATTTGTAAGTTATAGAACAAATTAAATTTCATGGGAAGCCATATAAGCGGACTGTATAGAATACCCTTAACCCACGTGGCACATATTAGTTATACCACAGGCACGAGTGCTTTGCCTGGTACATACGCACTTGCCCCGAGGGCCACAAAGTACTCTTGCCCATGGTATATATAGTGCTCCCTTGATTATCCACCCCCATTGGGACCAAAACATGATCAAAAAGGTCGGGTAATTTATATACAGGGCCCTGTTCAAATACTCTAATAGAACATACATATTAGACAAATACTCTAATAGAGCAGTCATTTCTACTGTTCAGATAACCAAGTGTTTGGATAATGGAAGCAAGGGAGCACTGTATATAAACGACTACTTGTAGTCTACACTTTTACTGCTGTCTGTACCACTGTATATAATTATGCTTATACAATTGCTAATACAAGCAATGTCTGGCTTGGTCATCACAATAGCATGGCGTACTGTTTCAGTGATTGAATGTATATTTGAACTTTAATTGTTTTGGGTCTATACCCTGTGCATACAAATGTGAAGTGACATCATACAAAGGTTCACCACTTTGTATGAGTTCATGTTGATCTGTATAGTCAGAATTTTAGTATATAATTTGTTAGTGAGAAAGATGAGAGTTCTGTCTTTATGCCAGAAATCGGTAGGCTTGCACCAATTATGACAGCATGCATTATAGGCTAGCAAAAGCACAAGCAGTATGCCAGCATAATAGGACAATTTTCAAAATTAAAATACACAATACACATATCAAAAATACAGCAAAGCATGAACACACTACACCTTAGTACTGCATTCCATATCAACAAAATGTACAATGTCAAGGCATAATTTTGAACGTAATAGGCTGATTTTCTGCTTAAATGCATAATTGGCTCAAGCCTAGAAGTTGATTGAGATGTGTACATACAATAAGAGTATATCACCCAGGCCATGATTTTGAGTAACCTAGGGTATTGAAGTAATGATTCATAAAGTAACATGGATATTTCAGTAATTGTTTGTTTAGGCTACCATTAATGGTTTGTATACACGTAAGGACCCAACAACTCAAAGATTAGGAGCACAAATGAGCATATTTCCATACCTTTAGGGATACTCTTTGCAGTGCCAGAACACTAGTATTGATCATCTCCCTTTGAAACTATCTTGTATTTGCTAGCCAGTTGGTTTAGAGACCAAGTGAACAAAGTCCTGTTGCCATGTACACATTTCAAATTACCATTTCATGTAAACAAACAATTACTGAAATATACCCGTGTTATTTCATGCAATCATTGATCACAGGCCAATATGCAGTTCAATACTCTTGGTTATACTATTACTCATGATATTAGCACAAATTCTCCCTTCACGTAGAGGCATATACAGATCATCAGATTACCCATCATATGTATCTAATGGATATGATCTGAGACCTGAAAACACTGTGGTCAACATCATTAGTTTTGTGGGAAATTCCATGGAGTAAACAACCAGTGATGTATACGCTGGCTATAAATGTGACCGGGCCTGCAATAATAGGGCATGTGGGCACATGATTTTTGCCTACTTTTTCACACTTTCATCACTCATAACGTTTTGTACCATTATGCTATGGCATTACAATTTTCAGCTCGTAGTAAGCATTTATATGGCATCATGATGCAAGTTACAGAATGGAAATATACTTTTCCAATACTAAGATATCACCTGTAGAGTGATGGGGTGTAGTTTGTGCCCACATGCCCTGTTTTCGCAGGCCCGGTCACAAATAGTAGTGACGGTCATCAGTAAGTGTTGAAGCAGAAAAGCTGATAATTCATGGTGATAGGGCACAATGAAAGGAAAGTAGCTAAAAGTTTATTTGTCTAGGTTATGTTACTAATTCTGATCGTATATCCTCCAAAATTTGTTGAACTTTTGTAATATTGTTATGGTGATCTTATTGTACTTGTGTTGTACTTAAAATTACGTTGATTGATGCCGGAGTATTATGTATTATCTGTATCCATAGAATTATTTTGAATTATGCAATAAATCAAGAACTAATATGAAAAGCTGCGAACTTGATAAAGCCACGGCTGCATATGTCCAAGGTACGTATGTACGTGATCCATTTGTCCGGTTAAATAGCTAATTACATTTTTAGTGCTGTGTTCAGTCACCATGCACACTATCCATAACATTGCTAATGTGCAATACAGTGCAATGTATGGTCAATATATGGTAGAGGATGTACATTGCCTCAGACACAATGTTAATGCATTATCAGGAGCAAGAAAGACAGTAGTATAAGTGACATTGATGAAATACAAGTGCTGGGCAAGTTATGGCTGATAATTAGAAAAATTTGTGAGGGTACAAGAATTTTGTTAAGAATGATAGAAGAGTCCCACAACATTTGTATCGACTAATAAATGTGCTATAGTTTACTATCATCAGTTCTTCCTCACTGAATTGTCGTTTGGTGACTATTGCTTTGTTAAGTTGGGCCAAAAATAGTCATTTTATTCTTGTAACCCAATCTGATGCCAAAATACACTGTAGCATTCGTCTTGCATGGTCTTTCCCAACTATTGTTCTTTATCCTATGTAAGTAAGCTTCATGGGAAACAAGTCACCCACAGCCAAACTCATAGGAGACATGCCATTAAATTTTTCACATATTTTTGCTCTGTGGAAATTTTTGCTCTGTGGAAGTTACAGTTATGCATTTTTCCATATCATGTGACATAACAGTTATTGCTCTGTAGTGCATCAACAATCTATTAAAGCAGTCACAAGTGTCCCACCTAGCAACTTCTTCCTCACACACACACACACACACACACACATACACACACACACACACACACACACACACACACACACACACACACACACACACACACACACACACACACACACACACACACACACACACACACACACACAACACACACACACACACACACACACAATGCTGCATGAGTGATGTATGTATCATTAGGCCCCGGCCGATTATGCCAGCATAATTTAAAGCATAATAGGTGCTAGCATTATGCTTTTATAGGGACGATATTTGAAATTTTAAGCAATATGTGCTCCTGAAAGAAAGCAAATAATCACTGCCAATAGTATTATAGGTGCATTTTATATAATATCTAATCATTTCTTTGTTGGTTATTCACGCTTCATGCTTCGCGGAAATTAGATCGAAATGCTCTAATACAGCAGTCAGAAACACTAATGTAGTGTAATAAAACAGTTAGTTCTAGAGCATATTCTTGATTTGGAAAGCATAATTTTGAGCATAATAAGCTTAACTTTTGAGCAATGCTCAAAAGCATAATAGGTAAAATTTTGGGCATAATAGGCCGGGGCCTATGTATCATTTGTAAGGTATGCACAATCCCCCTGTGGACATAAGTCATAGTACTTCCATACTCATACACCCAGTAAAACATGAGAATAAGCTGCTTTTCTTTGTGCATAAAGATAAGATATATGCTCATGTATACTATCGTGTAATCATTTTTCTTAGGAAACCATACAGTTTACAACTTGCAAGCACCTTCAGATGATTTAAAGAAGAAATGGATTGAAGCATTTCAGTTAGTATTTGAAAACCTCTAAACCGGATAACATGAAATGCTTTTTATTTTTGTATCATATTTATTGTATGGTATATGTCGGGTACCTTGGTACTGTTGGTAGGCTATAATGTGTATAACCCAATGCATGTAAATAAACTTTGTACATCAGAATCTTTATCCAGACTCCAAATGGTTTCTGTAGTAAAAGCATTTCTAAATTTGCACTCTTCAAGTTCCACAGGGATGCTTTATTGTCATCTTTGCCATTTCAGATGATGGTGCAAACCCTACAGGATCACTAATAATATTAATACTCAACTGTATATAGTTGCATGGGTTATTTATGTATCATGTGTAAGGCCTGTTCAAATCCTACATACACAACAAAACAAAAACCAAAGCCAATGGCAGTCTTGCAAAACACAGCTTTGGCCCCCCAGCAAACCAGCACTGGGATGCCTGTACACCACTAAGGCGCTTGAGTCTTGTGCAGCCAAATCCTCCTGGGGCAGGGCTAGTAACCTAAAAATATTACAGTAGCTACTGTGCTATAAACTTTTGGTTTTATCCTCATTGCTATGCAGCTTTGGTGATTGCATTGTTTGTTGACACTGTCCTAGCGGTGTTGGGGTTGTTGTGTCTGTGATCTCTCTGGACAATCCTGTTATTTGCATTCATTTGATGCACTAACTTTATGGGCTACTTCCACAAATGTTTGTCTCCAAGATCTGAGCAAAGGAACTTTGCCCCTTGGCCCATCTCTTGCCTTAGACTATCTTGATACCAAACACAATCTGGGAATTGTATTGAAGTGCAGAAAGCCAATGGACAAATAGAAGAAACAGCCTTGTAAATAGTAGAATGGCATAGTGAAAAAGTTAAGGCACTGTTAACACATGGTTTCTAGATCTCAGTCTTATTTGATCATGGAGTCAATTGGTAATTTCAATCCAAAGTTATGATCTGATTGCTAAAGTGCATCTGAACTAAGTAGCACAGCAGCAGCAATCTCTGTGCGAGGTATAGTCTAGTCTTGCAGTAGACCAGCTTCTTGCTTATTCATTTTCATAATATATATATATATATATATATATATCCGTTATTTATAATTATGGTTCGTTAAATGCCGTAGAATTTGTTAGTTCAATGCTGTGACTTTTCAAGCTCAACCACTTCTGCCATGAAATTCCAAGTATAAGTTACTTGCCCATTGCATTGGTAATTAATTTTATACCCAAAGGGTGGATAAATCAAAGAATTTTATGACTAGTCATAACTTTAGAGTTGAATGAGAGCTTTTCTTCCCTTAGATTTAACATCTTTAATCTAGACCATGTTTCAATAGTGCAAAATAATACCTCAGGGAAATAAAGACAAAAATGGCAAATTTTCAGTCTATGTGTCAAATTTGATGCTTTTCTCACAAAGTACACAAAATCACCATCTTTATGTGCTATACTGCTCTACTAAAATGCACTTTACAGGTAGCTATAAACTGTATACGTACTGTGCATGCATTAAAAGAAATTGAGACAAACAAGCTTGTGGGATATACTCTAATAGAGCAGTCATTACTCTAATGGAACTGTCACAATTCTAATGTCACTATATACATCAATAATTTTTACTGGCACCATTAACGTTGCCTTCTTTTGATGTAGTACACTTTACCATCAAACAAGTTTTATAGGCTATTTTCTAGGTTAATAGCTACATGCTTTGCAAATTATATTATATTATAATTTGATTAATGTACAACCTCTATATTATCAAAAATGCTCAGTCTCTAGGAGATCTACTCGGCTTTTAACAATTTCTCAGAAGATATTCTGGAATCTTAGAATGTAGCTACATGTCCTTTGTTCATCATGTTGTGAAGCTAAATGGAATATACAGTTGTACCCTAAACCTTTTTGTCCCCATCCTTAATCTCTAACCGAGGTAGCAGTCATGCCAGATTCCCCCCCCCCCTCCTTAGTGTCTGCTAGATCTGCCTATGTTTGTCTCTATATATAATTCCATGTACATGTACTGCCATGCATGCATGTCAAATGTAGTTGGCACCACGTCAGCTAGCTACAATGTTTGCTGTATCTCCGACATACTTTAGGCATGCTTATAAAATGAATGAAGTGATCATCTTGGCTTTCAATCATGATTTGTTATGCTCTCCCGGGTGAAGTCAATATGTGACCGGATTTGCGAAAAGGTACCTTTTCCACACATTTGACATACCAGTAAACAAAATGATGTAACACTTGATGCCTTATACTGAGTAACTTGCTCTTAGTATCAAAATGTAGCCAGATACTGTAGCTACAGTTATTAAAAAATTCAAGCAATTATGTTTCATGATCAAAAAGTTATGAAGCTTTGAAGTTCAAAAATGGGTCAAATTTTGTGTGTGAAAAAGGTACCTTTTCGCAAATCCGGTCACATATGCTATTACCGGTAAGTGACCTGTGACGTAAATTATCAAAGTTTACGCGCTTAATTTATACAAATATAATATAACTAGCGCTTAAATTGATTTCTGATTTTAGAGAGTTGAGTGAGGATTGAGCGCTTTGATGTACGCTGAGGAAAACAAGTAGCACTAGACGTTACGCAGTAAGTAGCCGTGATTGCAGGCTATTTGTATGTTGTAACGTGTATTGTCTTTTTAGCGTATATCCTTTCGTGTTTCATGCCTTGCAATACATTCTTTTGCGCGTTTGTGTTTCCAAAAAAACGTCATCATAAGTACATGTACAACAGCTTGTGTTCATAGTTTGAGTATAGGTACGCAAATGTCTTCTAATTGTCGCCCACCATAGTTGCTTAGGATATCAAGCACCAGGACGCATGCGGGGATGATTTTAGGCAGGGTACCCTTCTTCCCGAAATGCCAATGTTTTGTTTTTGAAGTGTTAATTGGCAGAATTACAGAATCACACAAAATATTTGGTTGTAAAATTTGGATAGTGGTGTGACTCTGTACATCCATTTGGCGGTTGTTTGGTAAAGATTCGTTATTGAGATTTTGAACCTCATAAAGGCAAACCTATTTAAGTAAGAGATTGGAACTGATCACGTGACGAAGGACACGTAAAGTAGGTTGCCAAACTAGCTACGTAGGTTGAGTTAGCTAAGTTAGCAAATTGCCTGTTATGCAGAGAGTATCAGGCCCTGTAGAGCATAGAGGTATGAAAACAAGTTTAGATATCTATATTGTGACAAGTACTAGGGATAATGGTAATGACATACCTGCCCACACTCTACATTTGGAATTTTCAGATGAAAAACAAATCACCAAATTGTGGCCTAATGAAAAGTTGGGACCTACAATTTAGCAGTGGGTAGAGATGTATTGAGATAAATCTGTTGTTACAAAATCTTTTCAGTTGTAATTCTTGTATACAAACTGCCTATGCAGAGTTCTTCATCGTGCATTACAAATGCTAACACTGCTAATGCTTCATTCAAATTCTTTGGTTTTCATTTCAAACCTTGTTGATCTACAACTGTAATATATATAATGAGTCCTTTCTGTCTTTTTACAGGTTTACTCACCATTTTAAAACAGTTCTGTTAATACTGTGACTCAATTTTAGCAATAATGGCACAGCTACCCTTGTACCACTCTGCTGGAGGTAAACCCCAGTACTCCATGAGCAGAAGAAGCTTCAGCTTTAAAGACAGACACCTACTGCTAATAATTCTAGTAGTGTTCGCTATCATTTGCTTAGGAAGTCTATACTATGCCCCGGAAGTTATGGAACAGGTTAGTTTTGATGTCACTTATCGTAAATTCATTGGCTGGGAAGATGAAAATAACAATGTGCTACTTGAGAATGCTGATAATGCTGCCGTTGATGATCAAGTTGCACCATCTAAAACACCTGTTGATCAAGTTGATCAAGACCCTGGTGTTGGAGTGATTGATAATCAAGAAGAAATGAAGGTTGAGGATGAGCAACGACGAGATGTGGGACAGGAGGAAGTTGTAGTGGAGCATAAAGTGGAGGAAAATGTGGAGGATGTTCAAAAACCACAAGCTGGTGAAGATGATGACAAGCTTGAACACGTTGATCCTGGGAACTCTGATGATATTACTACGCAACGAAGAGAGAAAGTCAAAGAGGTACAGTGTGTATAGGAAATGGCACAGTAGAAGAAACCTTTTCACCAGATATTTCTCTTGGTAACAAATCCCATTGATCAATGAATGTTGTAGCAATGGTATACAGAGTACACACCTCAGTCAGAAAATGACACAATGTCCAACCATAAAGTATGTGTGTGTATTCTGTTACAGATGATGGTACATGCTTGGAGCAATTATGTCAAGTATGCTTGGGGACAGAATGAGTTACGGCCCATCTCTAAATCAGGTCATTCAGCCGGCATATTTGGCCAGACTGCCCTCGGTGCCACAATAATTGACGCTGCTGATACATTATATATTATGGGACTACATGATGAATACCAGAAAGCTCGGGATTGGATAGCAAACTCTTTTGATGTCAATTCAGTAAGTTTTGCACGAGCTGCCGCACAAAGATGAGGTGAAAGTACATACTCTGTTGAATATGCTTTTCACTTCAGTACTTTGTACTTGGCCCCATCCAAAGGCTTCGGCCAACTATATGAGTATATCTATCTATGTTCTTGTTGTATACTAGGCTCATTCAGATGTGTCCGTGTTTGAGTTTAACATCAGATTCCTTGGAGGACTGTTGAGCTTGTATGGGTTAACTAAAGACGAGGTACGTATATGTACATACATATATAAGTATATGTTGGTTAATTTTTTAATTGTATACACAGTAATATAACATTGTACATTGCTATAGGTATACAAGACCAAGGCTACACAAGTTGCTGACAAATTACTTCCAGCCTTCAACACTCCCACTGGAATACCAAATGCTATTATAAATTTAAGAACGTGAGTTGTGTATGTGTTTTCACTATTGGATTATGGAGCCGTGCTATATTAGTTACTAAGCAGCTAGTTATGTATGTGCAGTTACGTGTTTGTATGGAAATTGTGCATTGCATTTTACCAGCAGCATAGATAGGTTACCTAATGAAGACGTGGCTATAATTATGCAACCTATAGTTCATGTAATTGAAATTATCCACCATTTTGTTGGCTTTGTTGTGCTGTGGACTGCAAGAGTAGAGTTAAGAACACAATGACTCTGTTTTGTGGTCCAGGGGGGCTAGCTAGTTACATGTAAAACGAGATGCTTGGATTAGAGCGATTAAATGGGATAACTGGATGTCTAATGAGCATAGTACGTTATTCCAATTACATGTCATTTCTGGAGGACCATCTTGTCCTAACAATCCTGACTGTGTACTAATTCTTGGTTTAGTTTAAATTTTGACTTCAGCTGGTCAAGAGAAGCAATATGAATAGATATGAAAGATGACAAGCCAGGAGAAGAAAACAATTGCAGTATTGCTCTGAACACTAAGAACAAGGTGCAAAGATGACTCAGACATACAGCAAATACCAGGTGATGTTGTAGATTCATTTACTGGAGAACCAAGCCATTTGTTAATGTCTATTATACACACAGCTTTAGTGTAACATGGCTTAAAGTAACTTGCTATGTGTATGATGATTGTTCCTTTGTCTGGCCAAACACCTAATGGATGGAGTCCCTGAAACATGACATTAGTCCATGTATGTTTGGTGTATATCGAACAAGTTCATTTTGTTAGTGCTTGTGAGATTTGCAACAATGCTACCAGTAGCTCATCAGCCCAGTTCAATCCTCTCTTTTCCTTAGTTGCAAGTGGCACGAGGTGTGTTACAAGCATGGGAAGGAAAAAAACATTGTGAGAGGATAGCCCTGTAAACAAATGGTTTTCTTTTGTCATCATTTTGGAAATGCAATGTTATGCTTGATGTTTGGTCTCATCACTGAAATTTTCTCCTCTGATTTCTGTAACTTTTCAAACACTTCTTCATATTTTGCATCACTCATCTTGGTTGATTTTTAATGTTCCTCTAAAACGTTGATTTTCTCATTTGCTTTTCTTAAATCTTTGTTATTTATTAGTACACTTATGTATGAAACAGCTTTTCTTTTACCTCAAAATAGTTCTAGAAGTTCAACACTAATATCATGTCCTGCCAGCTCAATATCATTCAGTAGCTTGACATCGTTGCTGTAATCAGCAGCTCCACATCATCACTAAGTAGACTGCTCTGAAGTGTTTATTCAGCACCCTACATGTTTAGCAGCTAGAGCCCAGACCTACTTTAACTATCACTTCAATATGTCCTTTATTCGAAATGTTGGGGAGGCCGTGTATCTGATCAACATCTTACTGTATTCAGTGGCTTCCTCAGACAGTTGAACTATGGGGACTTGATGGGGCTTTGATATTGCAGATGATCTTGCCATGGATGGAGCTTCATTGGCTATTCTGTCTTTTACAAAGGAAGACCTCAGCCATCAGCGGGAAGTTGAGCTCTCTCAACAGCTCTCTAATGTGCGTGTTCATGTCCAGATAGTCATAGTATGAACAATACATATTTAAAATCATACAAAAATGACATACTGTAGTCCTGCTGCATACTTATAATATGCATTTCTACATTACTTGCTTTTCTTGCAATTTGAAAATAAAACCATGTGCCTTTTGGTACATGTTTTATTCCCACACATTTATAATGAAACCACTTATAGTGGCATTGTTGGTGGTTACATGCTATCATGTGACCTGCACTGCCTTTCTGAGTGGTCAGTTAGTTGGTTTTTCCAGTATTTTTCTTTTTTTTTTCTTTTTCCAAAATGCACATCAGGGCATATACAGTCAACTTAGCACACTGACAGAGTCCTCACACAACAGTCACAAAACAACAGGCCAATAATCATAAGCAGCCTCTGAATTTGTGTGTAGTAGTGATGCATCCTGTTCAAATACCCAGCATCTGTCACAAAGCTGCATGTTTCACTTGTCAGGGACTTGGCATTTCTAGGTGGAATTATCTCTCTAACACACCCTGTCCATGACAGCTTCAAGAAGTCACACCATGTGGACTAGCTCCTGAGTGTGGATTGCCCAAAGGCCCGTTAAATTACAAGTAAAACTGTTGTGGTGATCTGCAGACATGATAGTGGTATACTGGTCCCTCCTAACACTCTCATTTTGAACCATTTTGCTCATATTATTAGTGGCACAGGATTGGTTGATAGTTTTCACACAGACATTATGAAACAGTGATGCAGTCAATCACCCATTTCAGTGCTCTAGTAGTCTCGTGATTGTCTCAACCTCAATATCAGGAATACTCATTGCATAAAATAGCCTTTCTGCTTCTTTTAACAGTTCTTCATTGTTCATTTGTTCATAGTCTGCTTGATGTAAACAGACAGTGGTGTACCGATACCTTCAGTTTAATATTCAACTATCTCATCACCTGGACTATTTATTACTATCAAAACTGCAGTATCTAGTGTGCCACTTAACAAGTCAATTAACATGGTCAGGACCATCAGGTTGTGATCTACCTCCGACTGCAGCTGTTGTTCTATTGACATCTAATTCAGACTCTTCTGAGATTGACATGAAAATACAAGCAGCAGGCAGGGACAGCTGCATGTACAGGCTATGAATTGTGACTGACTAGTTGCAAGGTGTTGATTTGTTATGTTTGTTATGATCTGGCTTTTTGAAGTTGATATCAACAACTAATGAAGGGTCAACCTATATTAATATGCATCAAATAATTAACATTGATGGCAAAAGACTGACACTGTATGGAAGTGCACATTGGATTGTTGTATCCCAATCAGCATGCTGTCTTGACTTTAAACGGTATTGTGGCCTACAAACCTCTCCTCTCCTAATGAAAAGCAGTAGCTTCTGTGCGCATCCTTACCCAGCCTTGCAAGTACAGTGACGTGTCATTACTTGGCCATCCTTCAAATGATAATCCAGGTTTTGTGGGTGTCACTTGGAAACTTTTGACTAGTTCAGCCATTAAAGCACAGAATTTACTCTGCCTAGTTGGCTCATAAAAAAGGACAGTTTTGACATGTCCTGACATGTCCACTGATAAAATAAATGCTTCTAAAGATTTAAACCCCTTCAATGACTGTTGTCTGTAATGACTCTTTGACTCTATTAGATAGTTATAGATGTCTCCAAGCAATACTGTTGGCCACTTAGTAACATTATCGGCCCACTCTTCACCTGGTACAGCATATAGGTCAGGTATGTACTCACATACCAGCATCAGCTTTTCTTTATATATTATCTTTTCCTCACAATCCAGATTAGACTGGGATTTACTCTCCACCACTTGATTCATCATTCAATTCGGCTCACAAACCCACCCAGTACAGCAGCAGCTTGCTAGGTGTTGGTCAACAAAATGCTGGACAGCTTCAATCAATGTGAATTATAGGTTGCATAATTATTGCCATGCCTTCACCTGTCTCTATGCATATTTATTGTAAAGTCTTAGTCCACCCAATACACAAACCCATTTACACTGTATTGTATAATGCATTAGTGGCAGCTCTCACAATTGGGGATGGGCATCTGGAGGTTGTTCAATACTGGCAGAGTTTGGTACACTCCATCTTGAGTTTCAGTATCTCACCAGTATCACTGGAAATCCTGTCTACTTACAGAAGGTTAGTTTATGTATTGGACAACACCTGTGGGCTGAGATGGACTGTGTTTGTACCTGATGTAGCTATAATGAGGTGGCCTTTAGTGGCCTTTCTGTACAATAAAATGTTCACTCTGTTTTTGTAGGTACAACGCATTCGTCAGGTACTAAAGGAAATTGATAAACCTGAAGGACTTTATTTCAATTACTTAAATCCCCGTAATGGAAATTGGGGCACAAGTAAGTGGATGATGGTGTCACATCAGTACTGAAAAATAACTCTCCAAAGTTCCAAATCAAAGACACATTTGTGATAGGGACAAAAAGATATTAACTCTGAAAGAGAACGGCCTTTTTTATGACCTTGATACCAGTAGTTATCAGTTATTAAATGTTTCTGTTATCTGAAACCCAGGGGACCACTCTCAAAATTTACCTGAAATTTGGTGCAATCGAATGCTGAAATGCTCTAATAAAGCATTCATTTTACTGTTCAGTTTTATTGGCTGGTTTATTAGTGCAGCACTGTAATGTAAGTATCTTTGCCTAGTATAATATGGAACTTGTTTTAACTGGTAAAATTTCCAGGACGGCTAATAGTTGCGATACAAATTACTACAGTATAATAGTGCCTATATTTGAGCCGTTTAATATGTACTGTACATTATGTTTAGGGCATTGTTCAATTGGTGCACTTGGGGACAGTTTCTTTGAATACCTAGTCAAGTCATGGGTGGGGACTAGTGAAAAAGACGTTGAAGCTAAAGACATGTACTTCACAACTATGAAGGTAAGAGTGTACCAGTTGTACTAGGTAGGGAAAGGTGATAGAGATGACCATATATCAGCACAGGGGTTTATTGGTTACAGATTATAAGTACCCATATATTATGTTGATGTGAGGCTATCATGCAATGCAGCCTGTTGAGTAGATAGTGGGAATGGTTTGGCTCAGTTACTCTAATAGAACATACACTTGCCAGAAACAATGAATTGTGGTGAATGTGGCTCTTGTTACAGTCAGTTGAACGTCTAATGCTCAAGAAGTCACCCAGTGGGCTAGTGTACATTGGTAACTATAAGAATGGACGAATCGAGCCTGGAATGGAACATTTGGTAAGTTATGTTTGAAAGCATAGGAGAAATAGTTGCATATGGATTTCATGTGTACAGCTTACTGGAGTAGCATGTATTTCTTTCTGTATTTTGCAGGCCTGTTTTTCTGGTGGAATGTATGCACTAGCATCGGAGCACATTCCTGACAAAGAGGAAAAGGAGCACACTCTTAAGATTGGGGCAGACCTCACAAGCACCTGTCATGAGTCATATGCTAGATCAGGTGAGTAAGGTTTGATTGCAAATCTTTCAGGTCGTCAGCAAAATACTTGGCCTTTCTAAGCATGTACATAACTGCATTAGGATTACTATATAAATTTCTTACTGAGTGGTTTAGACAAATACAGGTGGCCTCCACTGGTTAGCTGTCACCTGTGTAGTAACTCCAACTCATTATGTAGTCACCACATCAAGTAGATTCTAAAACATTAGAAGCACAACCTCTTTAATAAGACCACCTTGGCCATTCTTTTGTCCCACTAACATCTCATTTCACTCTGTAAAGATTTCTTTCCCTTAGAACTTTTGCTTTATCAATCTATTCCCTATTAGCTACTCATATTGGACCTGACTCATTCTCATTTGGATCCAATGAAGCTCAGGCTGTTATCGGAGGGAACAGGGTGTACCTGATGAGACCTGAAGTGGTGGAGAGTTACTTTGTACTCTGGAGAGTGACCCATGAGAACAAGTATCGTGACTGGGCCTGGGATGCTATACAGGTTTGTACACACACAACACACAATCACTACATGAAGTCTGCACTATTTAGGGTATGAACAAGCATTGCCGAGTTGATGGCGGGTTCAGCGGCCTCAGGGATGTATACAATGAAAACTCTTCTAAAGACGATGTACAACAAAGCTTCTTCTTAGCTGAGACCCTCAAGTACTTATACCTCATATTCTGTGGTGACTCACTAATCAGTTTGGACAAATATGTATTCAACACTGAGGCACACCCCATACCAGTATTACCTGATGTTCCTAAAGTCAGCAAGAGATGATGATAGTATTCATGTGTTTTTGTACTACGTATCTTCTAGTTTCAGTTTGTATTGTGGTTAAGTAAACTTCTTTCTTCTTTGAAATTCTACTACGTAGTTCATAATTGAGCTTACTATATACATTCTACAGTTAACGTCTGTAATTACATATGTGTAATTGGTCAATTATTATTCATGATATACCAACTACAGCTTCAATTTCAGTGTAATTTACAACAGCAATGTTGCTAGCTTTATTACAGCCGTCATACAACACATTATCAACATAAGTCATGTCATTACTAAGCTGGTCCATTTTTCTTTGAATCGGTATCAAATGTGCTACCAGCAAATCAACAAGTTTGTCTTTAAGGTCTACTGTCTGTTTCCCACTGAATGCTGTACAGACCTTCTCAACTGTGGAGTCTTGTAGTGCAGCATACGTTTCTACAAGATTGGATATACCGGGTCTAGAGGCTGGATCATATGTGACTGCATTAATACTGTCTGTTACTGATCTGCGGATCTTCTTTCTGATAATGTCAGGGGAGTCTGTAAGGTTGATTCTGCCAGAATCTTCTCCTGACTTGCTCATTTTTTGGTCAGGATATCGCAAATTTCTGAGTCGGGGCACATTACCTACACAGAAAACAAAACACAAAAAAGGTTTTAGCATAATAACATGAGCATGCATGCAAAATTATGTGTGCACACATGCCATTACACTGAGCAAAGTAAATGTAGTCATGTTATTGCTGTTATGAAAAGAATGACCACATGTAGAATAAATGTATATGGTTATGTGTAGTGTTGTACATACCTTGTATGAAAAGCTGTCAAGTGATTTGTTTTAATATTTGAGAATGTTGTACAATCAAAAGTAGTTGTACTGTTGTACAAAGAAGCCTCAGTACCAATGACATACCTACCACTTTTGAGACTAGAAGTTAACGTGGACAGTAAATGACTGGGGAGTGAGGATGCCTACATTTGAGTTAAAGGTACACACCAAAGTATCCTTT